>NW_016810565.1:2196126-2212683 GCF_001698545.2 Rhinopithecus bieti
GTTTATCCAAAGTGCTAAAACTGAGTATAGCAGCAAGCAGCTATGAGGAAAAATCTTTGAACAATGTATGAAGGACAATGCTCATTTTTTAAATTTGTGAAAGCTCATATTTTAAGAAGAAAAATAGTAACAACAGGATAGCCAAATGTGCAAAGCACATAGAGAGTTCATAAGAAACAAAATCATTGGTAGAATCTACATGGTTAGGCAACTTTGTAAGGAAAATATTATTTACTAAATAAAGATTATTTTGTTTGATTTTTGTCTGCTTGATATTCTATTATCTTTAACATCATTCTAATCAAACACTAACTTCAAATCAAAACGTATGAATTTATGTTTTCTCAAATGTTTAATATGTTTATAAATTAAGGCACTAAAATTTTAGATGACTGACATACCAGATTATCTTATATATTTTATCAAAAGCATATCTTAAAGAGTAGAAACATGATACAGTTACAAAATTCACTACTGCCCATACAATGAATTGTTTATCAAAACACAAAGATTACAATTTGTACTGTCTTATCTCCAATCTGATTCTCATTATGTTTCTATTTCTCAGTTTTAATTTATTCCTGGGATTTTTATTCTTCTCACATAACTTAAAGAGGAATGTTTAACATTTCAAACCAGCTAAAGGTTTGCTAATTGGTTAATGTTGCACTATTCAAGGCCATACTGAATACTGGGGTGATTCTGCTCAAGCCTATTATTCAGTGTGCTATTTCGCTCTTATTTTGTTCTCATCTGTCAAAATGTAAATATTATGTTTTGTTAAAAAGTTAGTGATGAGAAAAAACATGTGGTTTCAAGGATTCTACTGAACACTGTCTGGGAGACTGAGCCCAAACAAAAAGACAAACATGCACAAAACATGATATTAGAACAAAGAAAAAGAGAGCAAGCTATCTCATTGACAAATAATGTGCTTCCTTAAGTCGAAAAATTGAAAAGACTCTACAAGAAAACTCTTAGAAACATTAATAGATTGCTAGATATAATATCAACATAAATCAATAATTTTTCTATATACCTGTAATATACAATTACAGAATATTAAGAAAAAATTCTAATAATCATAGCAAGAAAAACTATAAGGGAGCATGATGTAAAGCTAAAATAATGTATATGATGTTTAAGATGAAAATTAGAAAATATTATTGAAGATAATAAAAGAAACTTGAGAGATATACCATGTCTAGAGAGTCATAGATAATTCAATGTCATGAAGACACCAATTTTTCTCAAAATATTATCTGTAAATTTAGTTAATTTATAGTAAAGTTCAGTGTGTGGTTTACTGTTGTGGACTTTGAAAAGTTAATTCTAAAATTTACATAGAAGAGTAAGGGCTAAACATAGTCAAGGCACTTTTGAGAAAAAAAAAATCAGACTTGTTATATTATAAATTAATATTTTAGTATTTTTATTAAATGAAAGTGTCTCATTGATGCGGGGATCAATAAATAGAAACTATGTCATGTAGAAAATCACGTATATATGCAAGAACTTGATAAACAAATACATATTATTATTATTTTGAGATAGGGGTCTCACTATTTTGCCCAGGCTGGTCTTGAACTCCTGGTGTCAAGCGATCCTTCCACCCTAGCCTCCCCAAAGACATAAATTGTTAATCAATGAGGGGCTAGAGTATAAGTAATGCTGGGCCAATTGATTATCTATTTGTAAAAAAAAATATTAAGTAGCCTCCTACTTCATATCTACACCAAAATAAATTTCAGATGAATTAAAGAGATATGTTAGAAGGAAAACTTAAAACATTTTAAAAAAATCAATTTACTGTAAAAACTTATAGCCATTGAAGAAGAACAAATTAATTTCTTAAACAAATTGCAAAAGAATACATCTTACTAAACGAAATGGAATATTTTGTGTCTATGAAACTTTAAAACTTCTGTAAAGAAAAGACACCCTAAGCAAGCAAAACAAACAAACAAAAAAGCCAAGTCACTATCTAGAACACGTTTGAAATGTGTATAGCCAATAAAAAATTCATAGAATATGAATATGTAATACACAAATCACAAATAAAAGGCCAAAATAAAAGAGATCAAAACATGCGTATGAGCAAATCAGAAAAGACGAATCTCAAAAGGCCAATAAAAATGTGGAAAACTAGCTTAAAATTATGAAAAACAAATTCCTTCACAAGGGAAATTAAAAATATCAACTATTTAGAAATAAACTTAATTGTTCATTGTTATAAATAAGCAGTTCTTAATAAAGTACAAAAATTTAACATCTGATTCACAAAATTAGAAATCGTAATGGCCATAAATCACATAAAATGGGTTGGTATCAGTTGAATAAATGAAAAAAGAAAATCCACAATCTGATATTCTTTTCCCTATCAAATTTGGAGAAAATTGAAGTGTGTCCACTGTTGGTGAGGTTGAAGTGATTCAGACACTCACATGCCTCTCAAAAATGCATCAATAGTAAAAATATTTTGGGGAAATATATAGCCAAGAATGTACTAATATTTCAAATTTCATATCTACGAGCCTAGGAAATACATCTCCACTTCTCTATCCCAAATAAATAAATACATAAATAAAATATCTGTCAAGACAAAATGTCTCCAACAACCTTGTAACAATGACAAAAATAAATAAAAAACTGCAATAAATGGAGAAAAATTTTTTTAAAAAAATCTGCACAATGAACTAATATTAGGTATCAAAATATTCAGTGTAACATCAATCCAAAATTAGGATGCAAAGCTGTGTTATAGTGTGGTTATATATATGTCAGTAAAAATAGTAAAAACTTACAAACAACTGCTTATTTCTCATAGTGCACTTGTGAGTTTTCTTTGTCATTTTGTATATGCTCCTAATCTTTCAGTCTTCCCATTATGCATGGGGTATTACACCTATGATTTAAAACAACAACTTGTTTGTATTTAAGCAATTTATATTTTAATCCTGTCATTAAATTGTCGACTAATCCTGATACGAACACTCTATATTTCCATTATCTTTATCTATATATATATATTTATATCTATCAGTAAATATGTAAATTTACAAAATATATTTACAACAAACTTGTGTTTGCTTTTTACATTTTAATTTTTAATTTGTTGTTTATAGAAAGAAAGCTGTATCCTCCTTTTTGGAGGAACTGAGATCTTTCAGATGCCCGTTAGGTTAAAATTGCACTTCACAACTGTTTTGTACAATTCAAATAACTTTAAAATGTTCATGAAGAGAAATGTTTCTTTAAGAAACTATTCAACTTGGTAGAAAGTTTGTTGTTAATAAATTCTAGAAGTTAAATAGAGTGTGAAATAATTCTACTTTAAAAATCTTGCTCTATGTGAAATCTAAAGGGATTTGTCATGGAGAGAGAATGATTGACACTTTGGTGGCTAAGGAAGCTAAAATAAATTTTCTCTGTTGGGAAAGAGAAACTCGTAAATCCTATTTCATTCATTCATTCATTCATTCATTCATTCATTCATTCATTCAAGTTATGGACAGAAATCCACATATGGGCATTATCTCTGAATTCTGAACATCCATAAATGGAGTTAGTCCTCTAATCATGTAAACATAAAACTCAGGGTCTTGCATCGTGGGAGATACAGAGACAGAGAAATTGGGATTTGTTGGGAAATGAACGAATTTGAAAGGGATGGAAGTAATGCCTCTTGGTTGTAAAGCATTTTAGGGGTGGCTAGTGGTGAGGGATAAAGGAAAAACTGACAATGACAATTTTCAACAAAAACAAAAATCCCTCGTTCAATTTCCACATGAATTGGAGACCCTGGAAAAACAGCAAGTATATTATTTGAATTTCTGAAATGTACATAAGGAGCAGTTCACAGAACACCTGATGACTAGGTTTTATTTGCTGGGATGGATCAGAATTTGTTGAAGTTTTTTTGTTGTTTGTTTTTGATTTTGTGTATGTGTGTGTGGTTGTGTACATTGTATGTGTTCCTTTTCTCTTCCTTCTCTCCCCCTTGCCCTCTTGTTCTCTTCCTCCTCTTCTCCTTCCCTTTCTCCTCCTCCTCTTCCTCTTTTTCCTCCTCCTCCTCCTCCTCCATTGTTTTTCTCCTTCTAAGATTTGCTGTTTAAAGCTTGTGAAAGCATGTGGTAAGGAAGAAAGAAAAAACATGTCATACGTATGTCACTTAACAGAGCTAGTGTTGCCAAGGTTGGGGTGCAGTGGCTATTCACAGCCTGATCATTGCTAACTGCAGCCTACACCTCCTGGGCCCGAGTGATCCTCCTGCTTCAGTCTCCCGAGTAGCTGGGACTACAGACTAGAAAGGTATATCCCGTATGGGTCTTGAAGGAGACCAAAATTAGCATTTGTTTGTCCTTAGAGAGAGACTGTTAAACAATGTGTCCTGAATAGAGAAGGCAACACAATTCTGTCTCACATTCTAATTTGAGAGATGAGCAGAGTGTTGATGTGCTTGAAGGGACATACACAGCTGTGGTTGTCCAAGACTTTTTGTGTTGACTTGGGCAATTATATGCTTATTAACTGCTGTATGCAGTGTATAGCATTTTCTGTCAGTTACAATTTCAAATGTAATTCTCTTCATCCATCCCTTTGGCCCCATGTCCTTCCAGCCTCTTCCTCTCTGTATTCCTCCTCCCCTGTCTCCTTCTTATAGCTATATCTAAGGTAAAGGACTCTATCCTCTATTTCTGACATAACCAGGAGTGCTAGAAAAGGTATTTATGCATTTGTGGTGGTTATTTGGAGACTAAATAATTTCCTGGGGCCACTTAGGTAAACATGCGTAGACACAAGTGTAGCAAGAGTAAGACTTCAACGTTAATTAATTCATTAAATGGCTTAATGAAAAGGTACAATATATAACCTACTGCTATAGTGGCCTGGAGGATGCAGAAATACAAAAAAAAAAAAAACAAAACAAAACAAAAAAAAAACTGTTGTCCTTAAGAAATGAATACAATAATGAAAATGAAAAAAATATATAATTGTGATATGCATAAGTATCATTCTACATAGCAATTAGGCAAAAATTGTAAACAGTAGATATCAATGACAGTAATTAACATTACTCTTACATAAACAAACATACAATTACAGCTTAAAAAACAAATCTTTCCTAATATAAATCAGCATCAGTATTCACCACTTTTTTTTTCTCAGTTGCTATCTACATGTGGAGTAATTCTCTCATTCTTATGTGCATCGTCATTCTGACTCCTTATCTGTATGGACAGAGGCCCTGGATCTAAGACCTCAACAGCCACAAGTCCTTATTTTATCTCTCTTGCAACCACCAGCTATAGCAAAGAATTTTGGATTTTGTTGGTGTACTCCTGTTTGAGAGATGATCTTGGGGAACACATTCGGGATCCTCTGTTTATCACGCTTACAGTTTCTTAGATTCTGTGGCACTGAGATTACAAAGCTGTCTATAGTTATGCTGGAAGGGATGGTGTGATCTACCTCCACAGATGGGTCAGAAGAAGGGACAAGCAGGAGACAAAAATTAGAAAAGGGCTTTGCATCATTGATGTCTCCAAATTTTGTGATTGAGTAAGCCTAAGAATGTTATGGTCAACTCAAGAGTGGTTAAAGAGACTGAGAGGAAAGAAATCTATGAGAGAAACTTAGGAAATTTAGGAACCAGCACAAAGTAGAGGTTTGCAAAATTTAGTGTACTTGGCCGGGTGCAGTGGCTCACACCTGTAATCCCAGCGCTTTGAGAGGCTGAAGTGGGCAGATGACCTGAGGTCAGGGGTTCAAGACCAGCCTGGTTGTGAAACCCCGTCTCTATTAAAAATACACAAATTAGCTGGGCATGGTGGTAGGAGCTTGTAATTCCAGCTGCTAAGGAGGCTGAGGCAGAAGAATCACTTGAACCTGGTAGGTGAAGGTTGCAGTGAGCTGAGATCGCACCACTCCACCACTCCAGCCTGGGCAACACAGTGAGACTCTGTCTCGAAAAAAAAAAAAAAAAAAAAGGTGTACTTAATAATCACCTAATAATCTTATGAAAATTCTGATTCCTGAGCTCCTCCCCAGGAGATACGCCCCATTCAAGGGGCCTGGCCATTCCAATGCAAGCTGCAGTGTGTTTGGGGAGTACTGGTTGAGAGGCAGATAATGGCAGGCTCATCTGCCAGCTATCATTGAGTTTGGGTGGTGGTAGGTAGGCTCAGCTCCCAAGCCTGCAAAAGAAAGCAGCTCCTAATTCAACTTGCATTACCTTTCCTTTAATAGTTCCCAAGAACATGTAGTCTTTAAGTGGCCACAGCCAGTTTGACTTCATTAGTCTTCTGCAAGAAGACACTGGGACATGGAGAGAGGAGTGAGCATGGACCATAATTTTTATTTCTTCTCTACTCACTCTTACCCACTGCACAAAAAAACTTTTAGAAATTTATGCCTACATGGGATTTACATATGCAAAATATTGATTTATGATTTTAAGGTTAAAATCAATTTCTTCCAATTCTCCATGGTCTGCTGATGCATGGAGTTCCATTAAGAAGGAAATAGTTTTTAATTCTATTTTCCATTTCTATAATTAAGGTTAAAAAGCTTCAAATGCAACTACCTATTGAAGGGATTTATACTCAAAAGTTATTTAATATAAATGTGATTCATATTAGAGTCTTTCCTGTTCATAGCAGCTAATATAAGGGAAGGGGTGGGGTCAGTCTCAGGAAAAAAAGAGAGTCAGAGACTGGTCACACTGAAGACAAAAAAATGCTTTACAAGTTTTTGTATTTTTTTCCTGAGATGGAGTCTCGCTCTGTCACCAGGCTGGAGTGCAGCGGTGTGATCTCGGCTCACTGCTTCCCAGGTTCAAGCGATTCTCCTGCCTCAGGCTTCTGAGTAGCTGAGACTACAGGCACCTGCCACCACACCCAGCTAGTTTTTGTATTTTTAGTAGAGACGGGGTTTCACCATGTTGGTCAGGATGACCTCGATCTCTTGACCTCGTGATCCTCCCACCTTGGCCTCCCAAAGTGCTGAGATTACAGGCGTGAGCCACCGTGCCAGGCCCATATTTTTTTCTTAAAGCAACACAAGGCAGATGCTACTACACTGAAGTAGGAGGAGTTGCATTTGGAATGAAGTAGGACACATAGCTGTTTTTGTTTTCATTAGAGCATGAAGGGAAGCTTCAGCTGGATCTGTGATCACAAATGCCCAAGGTATTGGAGCAACTCTGATCCTAGTTAAGGCCAGATAAACAAGCTGATAGCAAGACTTCAAGCCTGAAACATAGGAACAAGCCAGAAATGGTTTTCCCAAGCAGTAGGTTTTCTGCACATTATAGTGGCACCCAAACAAGTGAGCCTCTCAGAAGCTCTGCCAACCATGGAGCAGAAAAACAGGGGAAGGTGAACTCGCAAGATATTTGGGGATAACTCCAAAATTTCTATGAAGATCCATTTTGACGGTTATGTTTAGTAAGCCAGTTTGCACTGAGTTGTTTTTTTAATAGCCTTATTTACATTACATTTGTTTTGTCATATCTGTTACTATAAATTTGATTGTTAAATGTAGAATAATGCCGTATTTCCTGGATTTCAAAACATAATTGATTTTCAAATGAATCATTAATTTCGTAACAGCTTTTAGGGGATGTAGAGCAAAAAGAACCTACCACATGAAATTTACATATAGATGTATGCATGTGTGAAAAATACAAAGTGCATTTAAGAGAAGTTATTGTATTTCTCCGTATCATTCCGATCGTGCCAGCTTCCCTCTCTCTGTCTTCTGTGCTCAGCTGTACAGTTATACAGAGCCCCAGAGGTCACACGATGATGGGATGGCACCTGCCAGAATGGCAGGCAAATGGGATAGGAGATATTCAGAAGACACTTTGTGTCAGCTTCCCATTTCCAAACCTATTATCAAGGGCAGCCTTCAGTGCTGCCTAAGTATATGCCATTATGAAAATCCCATACAGAGGAGGAATATATCTTCAGGTTCTAAACTGAAAAAAATAGAGGCCTTTTAAAACAAGCTTTTTAGGAACTATGTTCCTTCTTCATTCACAGCCCTCACTGGAAACTCTGGAAGAACAATACATAGTTGACTTGTCCAAAGCAAAAAGGGGTTGCTTGCAAGGACTGCCTGCATCTGTCAACACAAAAATATTTGCCCATGTACAGATGAAATATAGCTCAGCCAGAAAGTGTCCGGGTTTGCCATTTGGGGAAGCGTACCTGTGTTCTAAGATTAACTGGGAATCTGAAACACTCTGTTAAAGATTTACTATTAATCCTTAAGAAACGTAGGGATTTTGCTGCCTGTAGTAAGACCACGATGCTTTTTTTCTCTCTCGATTCTAAGTGCTGTGATGATTGAAATGGTGAAGTTCCTTTGGAGTGGGGCAAGTTGCCTCCCTTCATCTACTGTTGTGGAGCTCAGACCAGCCCTGAGCTTCCCAGTTCAAGGACAGGAATTTCCAGAGGGACTAGTTAGTTGGCTTCCCTGTTACGGGTCGTTCCATTTTGTAAATCGGTGCCTCTATTTTAGTTCAGGATTTTCACCTTCAATTCTGAGTAAAGGTAATTGCTCAATGGCTTCCCTTAGTACGTGTTTCCAAAAATCATGCATGGCAGTGCTAGTAGGGACTGAAACATTGCAAACCACACAAAGTAGCTGGAAGAATGTTCCATCTACTTTTTTGATTTCATACATTTCACTATTGAGTGTATAACTTTTAAACTAAATATCAAATTCATCTGTAACTACAATGGTTAGTATCATTACATGTGGCTCCTATATTGAAAAATATTACCAGTTTGTAAAGTAAGATTATAAGATGCTTTAAGAAGTACATTTGCAACACTTGTGTTTGTTCCATTAAGATGCATTATTCTGTGACCCTTGTTAGGATTTCAGACACCTGGATAAGCCCCAAAAAGTAACACAGCCTTTACAATAGTAACAAATAGTGGAAATCGGTGGACTGGGACAGAAATCAATCCAGAGAATTCATATCTTCTCTCTTCTCCATGATGTGCAGGGCAGAGGATACTTTAACCTGGAGCAACATTAAAATCAGATGCACGCCTGTAATCCCACCACTTTGGGAGGCCGAGACAGGCGGATCACAAGGGCAGGAGATCGAGACTATCCTGGCTAACATGGTGAAACCCCGTCTCTACTAAAAAATACAAAAAATTAGCCGGGTGTGGTGGCAGGTGCCTGTAGTCCCAGCTAATTGGAGACTGAGGCAGGAGAATGGTGTGAACCCAGGAGGCAGAGCTTGTAGTGAGCTGAGATCGCGCCACTGCACTCCAGCCTGGGAGACAGAGCCAGACTCCGTCTCAAAAAAAAAAAAAAAAAAAAATCAGATGCAGACCCTTACCATGGCAGAGGCTGGCGAGCCCTCTCCTAATTGATGAAGGAGCTTATTGGGCAAGAGTCATGCGTAGAAGGGATGATTTTCTTTGTAAAAAACTCTTCAGCCATAAAAAGGAATGAGTTCACTGGGAATTGAACAATGAGAACACATGGACACAGGGAGGGGAACATCGCACACCGGGGTCTGTAGGGGCGTGAGGGGAAGGAGAGGGAGAGCATTAGGACAAATACCTAATGCATGCGGAGCTTAAAACTTACATGATGGTGGATGGGTGCAGCAAACCACCATGGCACGTGGATACTTATGTAACAAACCTGCACATTCTGCACATGTATCCCAGAACTTAAAGTAAAATAATAATTGAAAAAAAAACCCTCCACAATTCCTCATCAATGTGTGAGGAAGCAGAGGGGCTCATCAGGAAATCAGATATAGAATTCATTTCTTGGACCAAAACTGAGAAAGAAAAATTATTAAACCAAGAATCGCCCTGTTTTTGTTGCCACTACTCATACACACACATACATACATGCACACTAACACACACTTCTGAGAATGGACGACATTTCACAGTTGAAGAGTGTGTGGTTACCGAGCCGCTTGGTAGTTAGCACCATATTCACGAGCTTCTGCAGAGGCAACCCAGATGGCCAAATGATAGCCAAGTTTTTTGTTCCTTGGCCTCAGCTTTTACTTACAGACAATAATCTTGTTTTATTTAATAGTTATTTATGTATTTAATGATTCATTTGTTCATTCAATAGTGATTCATTGAGCATCTAGTATTTGCCAGACAGCCTCCTAGTTGATGGGCATACAATTATTCTGCTTTCAAGAAGATATAATCTTAAATAGAAAATATAATACTAGTCTATGTTATTAAGCAGAAAATACCAAGTGACTTACAAGAAGCACAGAGAAGTTGCTATGAAAGCTCTGAGAATGAGAAAGAGGGAAGGTCTTTATGCTGTATGCTATTAGAACAAAGAACAGGAAGGAGATACGTTGTCAGGTTTTTAAGAAGTAGGATGACGTATGGTACTTAGGGCATAGTTCAAGCATATACACATCCATATAAAATCTGAGTCACTTACAAGAGGAATGATGATAGAAGAGACACAGGCAAAAACAAGAACGTTGTATTCACTTGACAATGGTCTTGCTTTCTGGCAGGCCGAAAAATGTGAACTGAACACTAGGAAATAAAATAAAAGAGGTATCAAATATATTGCATTTTGGGAAAATTAACACAGGTCAATACACAAATAATATGTTTTTTAAATGTACATTTGTTTGAAAAATCAACTTACTTTTCTGGATGATTTAGGAGGAGAACATTGGGTGAACATAATCTCTGACATCTCACAATAATCATTCCTTTATCTTTAACATCAACCTGATTGGCAGGCTCATTCTTAACCCGGGCACCTCCTATTGAATCATCTATCATGTGTCTCATAGTACCTGTGTTTAAATGTGTTTGTTTATTTTTCCCTAAACAAGTTCTAATTTAGTATACTTCTGGTGTGCTAAATACCATTCTGAGCTCCAGGTTTAGGGGTAAAAAAGAGACAGAAGAGTGTCTTTCCTGAAGGAATATTTTCAATTTGCAGATAAACATCTAATTGATTAATCTAATTGATACACTAATTGATAAACACATTACAGTATAACTTCAGACAGTGAGTATTATTTTTTTAAATGGCAGGATAAAAGCATTTATGCGGGCTGTTTTGAATGGGGGGGCTATAGAAGTACTCTCTGAGTGAATATAATTTGAGGAAGTCTGAATGAAGTGAGGAATCAAGTCATGTAAAGATTTGAAGGCGAGAGTGGATATTTTCTGCAGAGGAGCTAGCAAATGTAAAGGAGATAATATAGGGCCTGGGAGATCATGATTTTAGGATTATAGTATATGTATGAAGGAAAGCTATTAGAGGATTCTTTGCTTTTTTGACAATCACGGGAGTATTCCAGTTGCTGTGTGAAGAATAAACTGTAGCAGGACAAAAGTAGAAGTACTTTGGAAAACCTTTAATGCTGGCTCTCAATAAGACACATTTGTAAAGGATATGAAAAGTATTCTTCTTGTGTTCAGGAAATGTTCTGAAGCTTCAACTAACAAGACTTGTTCATGGATAGGAATATGGGCCAGGAGGGAAAGAGAAATTGTACTTTTTTTTGGCCTAAGCAACTAGGTGAATGTAGAAAGCATTTACTGAAACAGAGGAAGCTAGACGTGAAATCAGCCAAAGGGCAGGGTGTGGTTGTGAGAACTGTTTTTGATAAATTAAGTTTCCAGTAAGAAGTGGATATATACCTGGAGCTTTAGGGAGAAGTTGGAGATAGAGACATATCTGAGAGTAACTTAAAGCCATGGGTCAGGATGAGATTACTTGGGAAGAGCATTTGGTGGAGAAAAGGAGAGAAAGGAACAAACTTGAGAAATACCAACGTCTTTGAGGTCGGCAGGAGAGGGAGGAGGCAGAAGACAGAGGAAAAAAAGAGCAATGTGATAAGATAGCACCTTCTCTAGGTGGAGAAGCCTAGAAGACAGGTAAAGAAAGTGTTATAAGAAAGAACATCTGCTGTGATCAATGTTGCTGAGAGGCCAAGGAAGATGAGAATTGCAAATTGACCGTTTGGTGTTATCATCTAGATGTAGTTGGTGACCTTGACAAAAGATGGAGTGACATTGACAGAATGGCAGGGAATAAAGTGGAGTAGGTTCAAAAAGAGACATTTAGGGTGAGGAAGTGCAAATAGTGAGTATAAACCACTCTTCTAAGAGCTTTGCTATTAGGGGAATAAAGTTTCCAGGTGGTAAGCGGAGGGGTGGTGTGTTCTTCCAAGTGGACTATATCACTGCATAAGACAGTGTGCTGCTGGGAGTGACCACAAGCACGCTAGGGAGTGTCAACTTGATGATGCATGAGAGAGAGGACATGACTGCAAGAGCAAAGGACTTGGGGAGTCTCAAGGAGATGAAGGTACAATGCTCAAGTTGTGGGTTTGGCTTTTTGTGGGAGCAGAGATGGTGCAGTCACTGCAACAGGAAGGAAGGTGGAGTATGGTCCCAATGGAAGGGAGGTTGGTGGACTGGGTGGTGGGAAGATGAAGTCCTTGTCTTATTCATGTTTAATTGAAGGATATACTGAAACATTTGCTCTAGAGAGAGCCAAGGAAGGAAATGAGCATATGCAATGTAGTCAGGAAAAATGCTCCCAGGCACATAGCAGTCCTATGTGAAACCCAGATACACAGTTCCTGGAAAACAGCGGGAGCAGATGGGACCAGCCTGACAGGCATTCTCCAGAGAGCAAGATGGAGGGATACCAGGGGAGCTCTTTTTAAGTAAAGGCTGACGTCGAGCCTGAGGCTGATTCACCATCTGCCAACAGGCTCTGCTGTGACAAACCAAAGGGCAATCTTTCCAGGTCTGTGAAGGCAAAATGCTGACTCCAGAAAGTGTGTGTATGTGCATGTGTACTTGCATTCAAGGGTCCTGTGTGGGAAAGGTACTGTGTCGTCGTGGGAAGAGAGCAAGACAGAGACTGGAGAGATTCAAGTTCTAGTTCCCTCTCTTTTCCAAACTTGCGTGTGATTTTGGACAAAACCCAAAAAGTCCCCCAAACTTTTGATACTCGGCTGTAAAAAAATAATAATCATAAAATAAATAAGGGGCTACCCTGCAGCAAACTCCTCCATGAAACCAGCAGTCAAGCTTCCATCTCTTTCAGGCATGTCTGAGTTCATGGGCCGCAGTCTGGGCTTCTCCCTCTGTTCTTGACAAATCACTATGGTGATGTTTAAGGAAATAGGGTTGCTGGGCTTGTAGGGATCAACCAAACCACAGCACGTGGAAAAGCATTGAGAGGAACAACCGTTTTGTGACAACCGTGCTAAAAACAAAACAACAAAATAACCCAGTAGTAGAAAATGCAAATTTCAGAGGAAGTGTTTTGAAATTAGGAAAGAGGTGTGGCATGCACACAAGGAGGGCTTCCTCCCCCACTGAAAGCTGTTCTCACTACGACAAACAAAAGGGTGGAAATGTGCTTCCACCACATTCAGTGGCCGTGAAACACAGGAAGAATATTTAGAAAAAATGGGAACCTGTGAACAAGTAAAGAAAGCTTGCCTTCATACCACCAGGTTGAAGGCAAACTTGAATTGACCTGTCTTATGCTAGCATCATATTCTTTTTCTGTCGCAAATTGTCTCAATTATCTAAGGATTTAAAGGGAATGGGGAGAACAGGCATACAGAAAACTGGCCTTGAGGATCATCTCAGCCAGAAAATAACTTTGGCTTGTTTAAGACTCTACATGTATACAGCATTATTTTATTTATGTTTTGTGGTTCAGGGGTCCAAAAACTTCCTGGTACTTCTAAGTACTTGAAAGCTAAAATGATGCCAGGACAGACTAAACAGAAAACAGACTTTTTCAGCTTCTTCAGCCAGAATATTGAGGTTTTTCTATGATAAACTATATAGAATTTAATTTTCCTCAACTACTTAGGAATTTTCCTCTTGTTTTATTTTATTTCGTTAATTTTTTACTCTCTGTCATAAATTTCTTTTGATGCCAAATGAAATGCTGGAGAAAGATCAATACTTTTGAGCTTACAGCATTTTATTGATCTTCTTTTCTCTTTTTTAATTTTTATTTGTCCAAAGGGGGAAAAAACAGAGGAAATAGGTTAACGGGGAGGAGGGGTGGGGGGGAATCGTGATTTTCTTTACTGTCCTTTTATCCTTTCTGAAGTGTGGTTCAAACAAATATTCTCCTGCCAAAGCAGTTAGTGATGGTGCAAATCAAAGTCCCTCCTTGCCTTGTTGGTAAAAGCAGGCATCCGACAGTTGGGTCCAAAGAACAGGCTTTCATTACAGAGGAGACCAGTGCTTTGCTAGCTTCAGAACACTCTGAGAGATAAGGGGACTTCAACTTGGACTCTTTTTTATTTTCTGTACCATTTAATTCTCAAACACATTCCAGAGCATCTTAAAGAGGTTAGGATGCTGTTAATGCCTTATTAAGGCAAATCGTGTGATCTTTCTTGGAGGTGTTTAAAAGAAAAAAGAGAATTACTAAAAGAATTTTGATATAATGAATTTAGCATTTAAAGCTCCTTCTATATTCCCAGAAAAGTACCAAAATATTTCACTCTTATCATAGCAAAATCCCTGGGATAGTGATCACATGACCATGTGACCAGTGAAACAGACTTCTGTCTTCTGTCCCCACTTCTGTCTACTCACCATCAATGTCTGCTTTCACTTTAGAATTGGAAGCTCATGAGGTTTCTTTGAGAAACAGGCAGTCTAGACCTAATGGCTGGAAGCCCTGGTGCCATGTTTTCCTGATGGTAAGCACTGGGGAGTGACCCTGTCCTGTTGGTAGGCAGTCACCAGTCGGGCTCAGATTCCTCTCATCCTGCTCTGCACTGACTTCTTCAACCAATTATGATTGCTTATTCATCACCACAGTTGCAGTCTACAGCATTAAAATTCTTCAGAGGTTCTCTCTCTGCAGTCAAAGAGGTGCTGGAGTACTGATTTCTCCCCATTCACAAATCCAGTATTTCTTGGAGGATTATAATGGTACCTATAAGTGGTGCCTCTCACACCAGCCTCCCAAGTAGCTAGGACTTCAGGCACGTGCCAGCATACCCAGCTAATTTTTCTGTTTTTGTAGAGACAGGGTCTCACTAAATTGCCTAGGCTGATCTCAAACTCCTGTTCTCAATGTGCTGGAATAACAGGCATGAGCCACCACCTTCAGCCTCTTTAGTTTCTAAAAGCACATGCCACCCTAACTTTGAATCCTTCTAATAAACGTCCTTCTTGCTTAACGAACTAGAGATATATTTCCAACATTTGCAGTCAAGAGTCTTAAACTAAATAGCATAAAGTGCAAAGATAGACAAATATTTGCCCATGAAGGATACAGGTTCAAAAGAGGTAAGCTCACTGGATGTTGGTTTCAGAACTGGTCTGGAAGCCAATCATAGATATTCAGTGGTTGTTTGAGGAGATCTCTCATTGGCATTGAGCTGAGGGTTAACACGAATATCAGAACATGCTGCTTTGATCTGTCTCCATGCAGTCTCATTGGGCCATCTTCATTATTGTCTTGATCTTCACCTCCTAGAAATAGAAAGGAACCTTTCTCAGTGTCCCCAAGACTTAGTGAAGCCCAGACCATACCGTGTTGACCACATTTCATTTCTTTTGTCCTTTTTCTAGAGTGTCCTATGGGAGTTCTACCTTTACCCTACTCCCACTCGTCTGGTCACGGGACTAACTCTTCACTAATCCCATTCCAGTCAAGATCTCTCTAGGACCTATTTTTGGCCTTTTATGAAAGCTAGTTGTTTCCTGTGGCAAGGCTCAACTTTCCACCAGGAGCTCTAAGTCAGTATCTGCAATTAAACTCCCAAGTGACTTTGAGTCTTTAGGTGGTGGGCATAATTTTGAACTGACCTTTTCTCTTACAGCCATAGTCAAAGAGAGATGCTCCTCATCCCTCAGTAGCAGTGCAATACATCAGTTAAGAACACACAATCTAGAATGGGTTGCTTGAGTTCAAACCTTAGCCCTACTGCTTGGAAGCAGAAGAGAAGAAATGTCTCAATTTCTCTTCTGCAAAACAGGGATGATACTATAGCCCAGTAACTGGCAAATTTTTTCTAAAAGAATCAGATAATACATATTTTAAGCTTTGCAGCCAAGAGGAGAAATGGAGGATATTATGTAGGTACTTGTTTAACCATTTAAAAGGTAACTGTTTAAAAATGTAAAAACTGTTCCTAGCTCACAAACCATGATAAAACAGGCATCTATCTGGTTTCACAGGCTGTAGTTTGCTGACCTCTGAGGCTCATTTCATTAGATTATTGTGAAAATTAAATGTGTTAGTATTTTCTAAGTTAGGAGATAATCCCCAACAGATAGTAAGCATTTAGCAAGAGTACCTCCCTGCTTCCTTCTCTTGTGAATAAAATAAAATCAATTCATAACAAGTAAGAAAAACAAATGATTCTCTTTGACCTGTTGTTTAAGCTTCTCCTCTTGCCTTGGAACATCATGTGTAGTGCCTAATTTTAATAGTTTTATCATAGGTTTGTGGTAACTCTAGCTCTCCTCTTTCTTTCAACAGCAATTAATTGCTGTCCTGTCTTTTCTAAAAAAA
>NW_016810565.1:2213046-2239359 GCF_001698545.2 Rhinopithecus bieti
AAAAAAAAAAAAAATCTTATTTTATATTATGTATGTGTTAGGCTACCTCAAGTCTCTTTATTTTAAAATATGGATGTGGTCATGCGGGAGACCTTTACTAAGCCTTAAAACATTCTTTCTCACACACTCGATAATCATGTCTGGGGGTTTATATACCTGACCTGACTCTTGCCATTGTGAGTTGGTCCTTATAACCAGAGAAATGACTAGTTTCCTGATTAGGGAGGTGCCTTGTAAATGAATAGGTATTTTAAGAGAGGTCACAGATGCATTTGTCTCTTAAATCTTATTTATTTGTGTAATCTTAAATATCTAGTTTCCATGTTCCTCTGTGACAGCAATTAACGTTCAGTGACAGTGGTCAGTCTTACATTTTTCTTACAAATACTGTCTTCCCCAACTATTTCTAGGCAGAAAAAAAGTGCATCACATTATCAGACTGACCACTGGATCATCGGCAGGGGCAATTTCAAGTTACAGATATTGACCTTTCCCGAAATGAATGGTAGTTACTAGGGATAGAAATCCATGTGCTATCTCCTTGTCAGAGTGTCAACCTCTCAGACCCCCTGCCTCCTTATTCTTAACGGCAGGAATGCCAGGTGACTCTGAATTTCTGTAGCTGCTGCAATGTTTCAGCCATGGTTTCAACAAGCAACAACAGTGAGACTGACTTCCAGAAGAGATGTATTTTATAGAAGGAGAAATTAAGGCTCGGAGACATGAAATGACTTAACTGTGGATGCTTTGAAGTGACTGAGTGGAGATGTAAATTCATTGCTATCTGGCCATGAAGCCCAAAGGCTAAGTTATTTTCACTGTGCTATCCAGTCTCCCTCCAAAAACACTCCCTGCGGCCAAGCACTAAGCTACTGTTTTCCACGGTTAGCAGTTGAGCTCCATGATGACTCAGCTGGCATTAAGAAAACATGAGGTTGCATAGGCAGTAACTAGAATTGGTCAAAATTGTGAATAGGGTGAAAATATGGCCTCAGTCACAGAGGATCAATGGTCTCTCTGGGATGAGGTCAGGCTTCTGGATTTATGTGAGACAGACATGAATATAAATTTCAACTCTGTTACTTCAAAGTTTTATTAGCTAAGTTACTTCACGCCTCTGACCTTCCATTTCCCTAAAAAATGATGATAATATCTGCCTCATAATTTTACCATAAAAATCACTAACAGCTTATGAAAACCACTTTACACAATCCTTGGCTCTCCAATAAGTGTCCAATAAATGGTAATTTGTATTGTTAGTCCATCAATTGCCTAAGTTCAGTTGATGTCTTCATTATTGAGCCTGCACCCTTTGGGATTGGACTTGGATAAGGAACTGCACTTTCCATGTTTTGGGTGAATTCTCTTCAATAAAGTCGTTCTCTGGGACTCGTTATCTGGGCATGACTACTGGAAAGCTACATTTCAGCCAGGTGTTCTTTTAGCCAAGTCATTATCTTCAAGACAAAAGAGCAGCTTGATAGGAAATGCTCCTAAAGACAGTCGGTTGAGTAAAAAAGTAAACTGTCACCATACCACGAAGACAGGTTCTTAGGTAAATCCACCGCTTAGAATCTTTTTAAAGAAATCATCTCCTAATGGCCTCCTATCAGGTATTCATACGCTATGTGATTACAAATGAATTACTTCGACCTACATATTTCTGTTCTTGTTTAAAAAATCTCTATCTTGTTTCTGAGTCACCTCCCAAATTGTTTGTATTTTAAAGGTGCATTGGTATTTATACTTCTTTTCTTTTCTTTTCTTTTTTTTTTTGTGAGACAGAGTCTCGCTCTTTTGCCCAGGCTGGAGTGCAGTGGCTCGATCTCACCTCACTGCAAGCTCTGCCTCCTGGGTTCACACCATTCTCCTACCTCAGCCTCCCGAGTAGCGCCTGCCACCACACCTGGCTAATTTTTTGTATCTTTTTTAGTAGAGATGGGATTTCACCATGTTGACAGGATGGTCTCAATCTCCTGACCTCGTGATCCGCCCGCCTCGGCCTCCCAGAGTGCTGGGATTACAGGCATGAGCCACTGTGTCCGGTCCTATATTTCTTAAATTTTATTTTTTCTTTTTAAGACTGCTTGGATATAAAACATTATTTTGTCTTTGATTCTGTATTTGTAGTTACACTGATCATAATCAAGAACAGAGGGATCTATTTATTTAACAGTTATTTATTAAGCATGTGTGTGTATATGTGTGTGTGTGCGTGTGTGTGTGTATTTGTATATATGCCAGATTATGCCAGATAGGGGACCCTGGGCTGGCATACAGGTGAACAAGACAAAGACCCTGCCCTCTGAGATCATACATTCCAGTGGAACCTGTTTATGAGTCTCTAGATCCATTATATATTAACCTTTCTAAACAACTAATAAGGAGACATAGGGCCGTTTCATAATTCTATTTAAAATTATTCTAACTATATTGCAGTTATTATGGATTAAGTACAATAAAATTAAAGTTAATTCATTTTTTATGTATCTAACTATGCACAAGTCACTTGGGCAACACACCAATTATGAAACGTAAACCTTACCTATAACTACTATGCATTCTAATTGGACAGAACAAACATAAACACAGGGGTAAACAACATCACAGTCAAATAATAATTTAAGCAATGCTAAGAAAACTTGTCATGGGGGTCGGCACCTCTAGAGGCTCATTACCTACAGACTTTCTGTGAATTCACGGAGTGAATAAGGAGCAGACAAGGCAATTTTTGTTTCTGCTGTTTTTTTCTTCCACTGTAAGAGCAGAAAAAGAAATCTTAGGAAATAAAGCCATCTCTTCTCCTTTCTTTGTAGAAACCTGTGATGACCTCTCTTCCAATCAGAAAAGAGTTTCCCTTGGCAACCATATCACTTATCATCCTTCCCAACACAGCTCTGTAAATAAAAGTTATTTTGAAGAGAGCAGCTAAAGATTACTCTCTAACAAACTATTTGCTTTATCTTACTCCAAATTAGATGGTGGCGTGGGCTCTTATTTAAAAGAAATATATTTCTGATCCATTATAAACATTTTGAGAAATAGTTTGAATAATTTAAAAACATATTTACATGAGAATTAGTGATGCCCTTTAATAAAGTAACTTGAAGCCCTCAAAGACTTCTGTCTTTTAGTTTTAATCCTTTGGGTTAGATTCATCAAATATAACCTCATTCTGGTTTTAGATATAATTGAGGACAAATGATGAAATCAAGCAGAGTGGCATGGCCTCATAAGTCACAGTTAAATACGTATAATTAAAATGTATCTAAACAGTATGCAAAACAGTTTGAAAAGAGGAAAATAAAATATTTTATCTAAATCCAACTAACCCTTATAGGCAGAAACATGGTGAGACTGATATTATCATCAGTATAGTCTTGAATCTGGTCTAATTTATATTTTAAAATATCAGTTGCAACATATAGAGTGGTTTAATGATTTTTAAGAACACAGTGTTTTACTTTTAACATCACATACTATTTATTCCACACCAATGGGATGCAGAATTATATTTGATAACCACTACCT
Organism: Rhinopithecus bieti; assembly: GCF_001698545.2. NCBI lineage: Eukaryota > Metazoa > Chordata > Mammalia > Primates > Cercopithecidae > Rhinopithecus > Rhinopithecus bieti. Next base: position 2,216,578 of record NW_016810565.1, read on the forward strand.
TGGGCTGTATTGTAGAACCCATCTATGAAAAAAATACTGCATCAGCTAGCTTTTGCTGGAGATATCTTGCTGAATGAAGGTCGCTCTAGGGCTACCTGAAATGCTTCTGGGTTTGCCTTCTTTTCCCAGTGAATGGAAGAAAGGGTCCTAGCAGGTATTTTAAGAATGTGTGAACAACTCCTTTCATTTCTGTGTTTACTTTCCACTTACTCAGAGCTGCACCATGATAAATGTTCCCCTTGCTTCTTGAAGAGCTGAATATGCAACAGTTATTACATGGAATGAAAATGTAAAAAAATATTTCTGCTCAACGCTGGAGTGTTTGAGGAGTTGCAAAATGAATGGAATTTTTATGTGTCTCAGTAAATGACTTTGCTTGCAATTAAAACAAAGCTGAGAAGTCATGTCTCCCTGTGGTGAGAACCTCTTTCCTTTCCAGAGAGGCTCACTGTGGGGCAGACAAGGCTTTGGGATTCCCTAAGTGACTGTATTTCTTTATTAATCTACAACAAATCATTAACCAACTCACAATCCCAGACCCTTAAAATAGTAACTGTTTTTTTGTTGTTGTTTTTTTTTGCTTCACTACAATGTCATTATTCAATCTAACACCTTTCTCAGCTGATTACAATGTCAGATTGCTTTTACCATCCCTTTCACCTGAAAAAGAAGGTGATATTGGAAACATTATTTATGCAGATTAGAAGCTGTCACCACTCTTACTGCTACAACAGATACTTCTGTGGAACTTTAGGGGCAGGAGATCAAGGAGTTGAGACCCACTGCATCTTTACTTGTGGCAGTTGGGACATGTCTGGAAAGTAGAGAGCTACAGGCCTCTTGCTGACATTGTGTGATTCCTGAGAGAATTACTTTGGACCTTTCTGCCAGATCTGTTTCACCATATAATAATAGGTCCTACTTGTGTTTCATGCTTCCAGTATTTCTTTCATCAGTTCCACCTTTGGGTTCCCATGAGAGGTTTTCATTTATTCATTAAATCAGCAAATATTATTGAACTCCTGTTATGTGTCAGATACAGTACAAAGAGCTGGGGATATCATGGTAACCAAAGTAAATATATCTGATCCCCAAAAACCTTCCATTTAATGAAAGTAAGCAATACATTTCAAATTTTATGTAAAATTATAACTGTTATTCATGCTTATCAAAGAGGCTTAAAACGGTGCTTTAGAAGTGTTTTGTTAATAGATAAATAGATCAGTGCAACAATACAGAACACAGAAATAGACACACATACATATAGTCAACTGATCTTTGACAAAGGAGCAAAGGCAATTCAATAGAGAAAAGATAATCTTTTCAACAAATGGTGCTGGAACAACTGGACATCCACATGCAAAAAAAAAAAAAAAAAAAAAAAAATCTAGATGCAGACCTCATACCCTTCACAAAAATTAAGTCTGTGATGTTTAATTTTATATGTCAACTTTACTGAGCTAAGGGATGCCCAGATAAGTGGGAAAACATTATTTCTGAGTATGTCTGTGAGGATGTTCCAGAAGAGATTGAGTTGATAGACTGAGCATAGAAGATTGCTCTCACCAGCGTGGACAGATACCATCCAACTCTTTGACAACCCAAATAGAATAAAAAAGCAAGCAAGAGTGAATTTGCTCTATCTCTGTTTGAGCTGGGACATCCATCTTCTTCTGCCTTCAGACATTGGCACTCCTTGTTCCCAGGCCTTCAGACCTATACTGAGATTTACATTATTGCCACACTCCCTCCCTGCCCCATTCTCAGGTCTTTGGACTCAATTATGTCCCTGGCTTTCCTTATTCTTCAGCTTGTAGATAGGAGCTTGTGGAACTTGCCAGTCTCCATAGTCATGTGAGCCAATGCTTATAATAAAGCCCTTCACGTATATACGTCTGTATCTATATCTAAATTTAATCTGTATCTATCTATCTCCTCTCAGTGTTGGTTCTCTGAAGAAACCTACTTAATAGAAATACGAAGCATATCATAAACCTCAATGTAAACTGTAAAACTACAAAACTCCTAGAACTAACATTGGAGAGAATCTAAGTGACCTTCAGCATGGCAATAATTTTCTATATACAATACCAAAGCCTTGATTCATAAAAGAAATAATTGATAAGTTGGATTTCATTAGAACTAAAATGTTATTTTAAGACATACTGAAAGAATAATAAGAAAAGACACAGCGTGGGAGAAAATATTTTGCAAAAGACACATCTCATAAAGGACTTTTATTATATAAAATATAGAAAGTACTCTTAAAATGCAACAGTAAGAAAATGAATCACCCAACTAAAAAATGGGCAAAAGACCTGAACAGAAACCACACCAAAGAAAATATACACATGGCAATAAGCACGTGAAAAGATGCTTAACATTATATGTCATTAGGAGATTGAAAATTAGAAGACGTGTAAGGCACCACTACACACCTATTAGACTGACCAAAATACAAACACTGAAAACAACAACTACTAGCAAGGTATGTAGAACAACAGAAATTCTCATTTCCTACTGGTGGGAATACAAAATGGTATAGCCACTTTGGAAGACAGTTTAGCAGTTTCTTACAAAATTAAACACATTCTTACCATACGACCCAGCAATTGCAGTCCAAGGTATTGATCTAAGTGAGTTGAAAACTTAGGTCTACACAGAAATGTGCACTTGAATGTTTTAGGTGCTTTCTACATAACTGTAAAAACTTAGAAACAACCAAAGTGTTATTCAGTAGGTAAATGGATAAATCAATCATGGTACATTCAGACTGTGGATCATTATCCAGCCCTAAAAATAAATGAGCTTTCAGGTCATGAGGAAAATTGGAGAAACTTTTACTAAGTGCATATTACTAAGTGAAAGAAGCCAATCTGAAAAGACTGTGTTGTGTACAAACCCAACTATACGTCATTCTAGAGAAGGTAAAACCATGGATAAAGTAAAAAGGTCAGTTGTTGCCAAGAGTTGGAGCGGAGGGAAGAATGAATGGAGCAACACAGAATATTTTTAGGCAGTAAAACTGTTCTGTTTGATAGTACAATGGTAGATACATGTCATTATACATTTGTCAAAACTTATAAAATGCACAGCACGAAGAGTACACCAAGAGTATAAAATATGAACTTCAGGTGATAATGGTGTGTCAATGTAAGTGTATCGATCTTAACAAATGTTTCACTCTGATACAGAATGTTGGAAGTGGGAGAAGCTGTGGTAGTGGGTAGTGGGTATATAAGAACTCTCTGTATTTTCTGCTCAATTTTCCACGAACCCAAGACTGCTCTAAAATAAATTATATGAAGAAATGTTTTGTTACTAAAAGAGGTATACACAATAGCATAGGTGTGTATAATCAGGAAAAACACTTTCAGAATTGTGGGATAAGGACCTCTGAAAAGTCTCTTCTTCAGAAAGCAACAAAAATACTGGCGAATATTATCAAACTCAACTTTGTTAGAACTATGAAGATTAACAAAGGCATATAACAATTTGAACAGTATTTATTCAAGAAAAACTATTGACTCTCAGTAAGAACAGCAAATTTTGTTGTGTTTTAACTTGACTAATTATCATTCTCTTTTCCCATTCTGTAGTTCCCCTGAAAATTTATAGTATTAATAGTAGCCTTGTAACTATGGTAGCTATGAAAATCAGCAGCCTAGAAGCTGTAGGAACAGGAAGGACATATTTGGAGCTCTCAAAATTTTTATCTCCCATGACTTACCACTATTTTACCTGCTTATAAACTCCATTAAAAATTTAATACACAGGAACTGCCTTTACTTGACCTGATTTGGAACTTACTCTGTGTAAGTAAGTTATTTTTGAGCATGTGTCAAGAACAATCAGTGGCAATTATTTAACACTGCATCTGCCTGAGGCTATAATACAAGTTCACAAAACAAAAGGTTTACCAAAAATCTTAAAAGATAAACCTGTGAGAGAAGGTATTAATTTGCGTTTAAAAGCTGGGAATCTACACAAAAAGAATGTGCACGTGCAGATATTAGAGTTTCTATAAAAGACCTGAGAAAACTCTAATTTCTCGTATCTGGCTGATTGTGGGGCTCCAAACAGGCAGGGATTTAAGATGAAGATGGAATTACAAAGTGCCTACTGAAGTATTGAAGGTGTGCACTAACACACAGAGTCCCTTGACAAGGGATGGAAGACTTATTGGCTCAAGAAATGTTAGGAGATATTTGTTTAGTTATTAACTAAGCAGTAAGCTAAACAAGCAAAAATTCCTGATACAAATTCTACCTCCTCAGTAAAAACAATAAATGTAAATGGACTAAACATTCTAATCAAAAGGCAGAATGACAGAATGGATTTTTTAAAAATCCAACTATATGCTTTCTACTTTCTACTTTATATTCCAAGTCAAAAATATATTGAAAACAAGAGGATGGAAAAGGATATGTCATGCAAACAGCAATCACAGAGAGCTTGGTGACTATGCTAACATCAAACAAAATTGACTTTAAGACAAATTATTACTGGAAACAAAGAAGAACATTTCCCAATAATAAACATGTCAATCTATATATTAGTTTGTTTTCATGCTGCCAATAAGGACATACCTGAGACTGGGTAATTTATAAAGAAAAAGAGGTTTAATGAACTCACCATTCCACATAGCTGGGGAGGCCTCACAATCATGGAGAAAAACAAAGGAAGACCAAAGGCTTGCCTTACATGGCAGCAGGCAAGAGAGAGTGTGCAGGGAAACTGCCCTTTGTAAGACAATCAGATCTCGTGAGATTTTTCACTATCACTGGAACAGCACAGGAAAAACCTGCCCCATGATTCAATTACCTTCTACCAGGCCCCCCTCTCCAAAACACATGGGGATTATGGAAACTACAATTCAAGATGAGATTTGGGTGGGGACACAGCCAAACCATACCAATCTATAAGGAAGACATAATAATTGTAAATATATATGCATCTAACAACAAAGTCTCAGATACAAGAAACTTGGAATGATAGAAATAAAAGTAGCAATAGGTCGTTAAATAATAACAGTTACACACTCCAATTTCCCATTCTCAGTAATAGGTAGAATAATGAGGCAGAAAATCAATGAGAAAATGGAAGACTTGAACAGCACTATAAAAAACTAGACCTAAAAGACATCTGAAACAATCCACTCAACAACAGTAAAATACACATTTTCCTCAAGTGCACACAAAACATTATTCAGGGTAGACTAGATGTTAGGCCACAAAATAAATTCTAATAAATTTGAAATGATTAAATTATACAATATTCTCTGACTACAATGGATTAAAATTAAAAATATTAACAAAAGGAAATTAGGAAGATATACAAATAACACAAAATCAAACAACACATTATTAAATAAGCAATGAATCAAATAAAAAATTATAGCAAAATTAGAAAATACTTTGAGATGAATGAAAATGAAAACATATAACAGCATCATAAGAGATGCTGCTAAAGCAGTGTTTATAGGGAGATTTATAGCTGCAACTGCCTACACTAAAAATGAAGAGAGATCTCAAATTAATAACCTAAATGTTTACTCTAGTTCTCTAGAGAAAAAAACATCAAATTAAACCTAAGCAAGTTGAAGGAAAGAAATATTAAATATGAGAGTAAAAATAAACAAAATAGAGAATAAAAAATAATGGAGTAACATAAATGAAATACATAGTTCTTTTCTTTGAAAAGATCAACACAACCAATGAAACTTTAGCTAGAGTGACAAAATGGTAGAAGGCTCAAATTACTAAAGTAATGTAGGAGGGTTCCTTCTAATAATCTTATAGAAAGAACAAAGTATAAGAAAATACTATCAACAATTGCCTGCCAACAAATCAGACAATGTGGATATACACATACAAAAGACATAGGTAAATAGAGACACACAAGTAAATCTACAATAAGTAAGGAAGTTAAACTAGAAATCAGAAATTTCCTATGAAAAATAGGTCAGGCTTAGATATTGAATTGTTGCAAAGTTAATTGTGGTTTTTGCCATGGCTTTTAGTTGCAAAACCTAACTACTTTTGCACCAACCTAACAGCTTTACTGGTAAATTTTAGTAGAGTTTTAAATAAGAATTAACATCAATACTTCACAAACTCTTCCAAAAATTAGAAGAGAGACTCCCCAGCTCATTCTGTGAAACCAATATTACCCGATTCCAAAACCAGACTATTACCCCTGATGAACATAAAGTGATACGTGCTACAACATGGATGAACCTTGACAACATCATGCTAAGTGAAAGAAGCCAGTCACCAAAGGCCATATGTTGTGTAGCTCCTTTTATCTGAAATGTTAAGAATAGGCAAATCCATGGAGACAGAAAGTAGATTAATGGTTGCTGTGGGCTGAAGGGAGGGGACAATGGAAGTGATTGCTAATGAGTAGGGTGTTTCTTGGGATTAATGAAATCACTCCAAAATTAAATAGTGTTGATGGCTGCACAACTCTGTGTCTTTACTAAATACTGAATTGTATGTTTTAGAAAGATGCATTTTATGATCTGTGAATTATATCTCAATAAAGCTGTTAAATATTTTATAGTGTGTATCATCAAGGGATTTGACTAGAGTCAGTAACCATCCTGATTTACCTGAAATATCAGTGTTTCCTAAGACTTGGGGCTTCTAGCAGTAAAACTGGGAAGATCCCAGGCAAACAGGATGGGTTGGTCACTCTGACCCAAGAGTGGAACGTTTGAATTTAGATTTCAAGGACAGGAAGGAAATTAGTAGATGAAGTTAGGGAGAGAATTGCATTTACCAAGGCCTTGTGGGAAGAGAGAGGAATAGTTTAAGGGACTGAAAGAAGAAATAATGGCTGAGGGCTGAGTAAGCCGAGGCTGGAGGAAGGCAGTAGGGTTCAGACTCGTATAGGGGTTAGTGAAGACTCTTAAGAATTTACATATCTGGCTCTCCAGCTATTATACAGTCTCCATGGGAACATAGATGGGGGTCTTCTTTGGTGTCTGGGTAGTGCCTTGCACCAGGGAGACACACAGCCGATGCCTGGAGACTCTGTAGTAAGTCCAATATCTGGGTTTCTGGCCTGTGGCTCATGATGTGCAAATAGATGTTCTGCTATTTCCAGCTTCCTGGCTCTGTTTTCACTTTTTATCTTTTATCTTTTTTCTTTTTTATTTTTCTGCTTTGCCTGTTACCTGTCAGCTGCAATGACTAGACTCAACTTCACAGAGCTGAGAGAGCCCAGACGGGTGCTACTCAAAAGTGAGGACACCAAATGGATGACTGTGTTCTCAAAGGAGGAGAGTGACAACCAGAGCTAAGAGTTTTTGGCTTCTAATTAAGTAACTTATGCCTGAGACTGGCAACAGCTTATCTGTTTCCTGCACCTCCCTTCCATTAACATATGCTTGCCTCGCCTGTCTTTTCCTGCCTGTCAGGGTGGCAGCACCTTGTGTTGTCAGGAGGCCAAAAGCAGCTCCTTGGTAGCAAGTTGAGAAGATCCATATGTCAGTGGAAACATAAGAGAGACAGACAGGGAAAAGACCAGAAAGACAGAGAGGAGCAGAGGCAGATAAAGGAACTGAAATTAAGGGAAAGAGGGAGAGTGAAGGGGAGAGAATGCAAGAAATTCTAGGGTGTTCACAGTACAAGGTGAAAGTGGCCAATGGAAATAAGTCATGAAGAATGGAAAAAGCTACAAAAACACTCAGGAAAGATGAGACGTGCAAAGAGAATAGCTATCTTTCTAGTTAGAAGAATGTCTCAAATCTTTGCCCCTGTTGAGCTCCAAATACAGGCAGCCCAATCATTAAAATGTTCATGAGTTCACTAGGCAGTCTTGATGAGCCCTACATCAGAGCAACCAAACACAAATCCCACTCTTCTCCCTTAAAACAGTGCCTTCAATGCTGCTTTCTTTCTCTCTGTCCAATTATCCTATTTGCACTCAAAAGGAATGTTGTACTTGAAGGCGTATTAGAAAATATTTATTTAGAATGCTATTTACCATATTGTGCCAAGGTGACAAGGGTAGGTAATAAATAGGGGACACTTTCTTTAGAAAAAGAAAAATGAAAATTTAAGCGGTAGCATCAAAGGCAACATTTCTACTTCCAAACATTAGGAAATAACCTTATAATGAGGAGTCATAGAGAGAACTGAAGATGCTACTGTTACTGCATATCCATCTTCAAAACCCTATTGTTCTAGCTGAAAGGGAGAGTGCAGGAGATGGAGGGAGTCAGTAAATTAGAAGGAAGGAGAAAAGTATAAATAAGTTATGCTCCCTTAAAGGCACATAGGAGAGATGAAATTCATATTTTAAAAGGGGATCTTTCTGCTGTTATTAAAAGTTAAAGAACTTTGCAAAGCAGCTAAATTACTTTGTACCATTTATTCTCTTAGCTTACTTTCTCCATTTCAGTTTGTAGCATGAGACAAGAGAGGAGGGGAGGGGTCAGCTTTCCTTTGATTTTTGCTTGTCTTATCAAGTTCCTTGTATTTGTTTTCTACCCTTGTGCATTGTCATCTACACTCACACATTCTCTTTAGGGGTAGATGACATTTTCTTAATTTTCTTTTTATTGCAAAATCTAGACAAAATGTACAATAACCTCTTTAAGAAAGATTAAAAGCATCAGGCCATTTAGTTTTACCCCACTGTTCATTGCGATTCTGCTCTACCTTATGCACTTCTGCTACACACTTTTGGGCTATCTCATTTAGGGGTTTGTTTGTTTATTTTGCTTTTGAGATGGAGTCTCGCTCTGTTGCCCAGGCTGGAGTGCAGTGGCGCAATCTTGGCTCACTGCAACTTCTGCCTCCTGGGTTCAAGTGATTCTCCTTCCTCAGCCTCCCAAGTAGCTGGGACTATAGGCATGTGCCACCACACCCAGTTAATTTTTTGTAATTTTAGTGGAGACGGGGTTTCACCATATTGGCCAGGATGGTTTCAATCTCTTGACCTCGTGATCTGCCCACATCAGCCTCCCAAAGTGCCGGGATTACAAGCGTGAGCCATTGCACCCAGCCTATAAGGGGCCCTTTGTCATTTAAGTTCTCTCTCTCTCTCTTTTTTTTTTCCTATCATAGACTTCTGTTGAAAAAGATGAATTACCTCTCAGCCCTTGCAATCACCTGCTGCCCTATTCTAACCTCTTTTGAAAGGACCTTAAAGGCAGACACTATTAAGAGCAGTAATTTTCAGTTTGGTCCTCAAAATGGCAGCATCAGCAACTGCTGGGAACTTGTTCGAAACACGTATTTTCAGGCCTCTAGACTCATTGACTCAAAACTCTGGGGGTAGGGCTAGCAGTCTGAGATTTTTCCTCATGCTGAAGTCTGAAACAATGGCTCAAAGCAAGCTTTCAGTAATATTTTATTCTTTTTTTTTTTTTTTTTTTGAGAGGGAGTTTTGTTCTTGCTGCCCAGGCTGGAGTGCAACAGCATGATCTCAGCTCATCGCAAACTCTGCCTCCCAGGTTCAAGCGATTCTCCTGCCTCAGCCTCCCAAGTAGCTGGGATTACAGGCATGTACTACTACACCCAGATAATTTTGTATTTTTAGGAGAGATGGGGTTTCACCATGTTGGTCAGGCTGGTCTCAAACTCCTTACCTCAGGTGATCCACCTACCTCGGCCTCCCAAAGTGCTGGGATTATAGGCGTGAGCCACTGCGCCCAGCCATATTTTAGTCTTAATACAGGAATTGAATTTAAAATATCCCAATAAGTTCAGAAAGTGGGGGCAAAGGGAGAAGCGACATGAAGGATGAAATGAGGTGGCTTCATTTAGGCTTACCAATTTTTACACAGTCTCATAAAGGACCCATGAGAAAAGCCGGGGAAGCCAACCCATTTAACATATTTTTGAGAAACAGCTTAACCTGTTTGGGAACTATGACCCACTCCAACAGGGATGACTAGAAGACAGATGTATTAACTTCATGATTTGTAAAATTTCACGGCTCTCATTTGCTTAATATTAATTCAACCTTCCTTCTTTTCCACGGTTTCCAAAGCCGTATAACTTTTGTCCCCTCAATTAAGATGCAGAATCTCTGTCCTTGCAGCACCTTGACCATTGATAGAATGCTAGATCCTGAAGTTCGCACTGCATGCCGTGACTAGACTACAGAAAATTGTGTTCATTTAAAATAAATGTATTATATTATGCATTACTTAGAATTTAACTGAGGTTATTTTGTGAAAGAACACTATATTTTATTTGTATGAAATAACTTGATATGGTTTTCCAGATCAGCAATGAGAGCAGATATTATGGTTTCTCATAACTGGACTGAAAAAAATCATAGAGCCACGGGAAGGAAAGTAATAAATTTTGCCCAGCAGTACAGAGTGTTACTTACACTTAGGATGTTAACATCTCTGACTTTTTACGTGCCTACTTTCTGATGTGCTGTTATTTCTTCTTCTCAGTCCTTTGCTCCTGAGTAAGAATCAACTACACACCAATAGTAAGAAGGTGCTGGAAGGTTTCACAGGCTTCCTCAGGGGTATCGCACTGCCCAACCAGTCCTTTCTTTGCAGACTAGCCTTGCAGACCAAGAACTCATGAGACTCGAGGGGCTCGGGCAAGGGAAAGGAGGCTGCATCTGTGCTGTGATCACTGTGCTTCAGGGCCACACAGCAGGAAGAGGGCTGACAACAAGTTTTATTCTCTCTGTCTCCTCTATTCCCACAAGCAATGACTCTTGCTTACAGATTTTGCCTCCCCCGTTATGGCCCAAGAGCTGTCAGCGGTAGTTAGTTAGTTATAAATTAAAATCTCAGTGGTGGTATACCTGTGAATTGAATTTTTGGGAAACGGTACTGCATTTGGACATCCCAATGGTGTGAAAGTGTTTCTTTGCTGATCAATGTACTGTCTGTCTCTACATTTCCCTGGGGCTTCCCCTTCATATTTGTTTCCCATGGCTTCCTATACCCTATTAATGTATAAGACTCTTAGAAAAGATGGGTAAGGAAATTGTGTTAGCACAGGTGTGACAGGCGGGGTTTTCTGGGAAGCAGGGATCAGCACACAGGACTTCAATCAGGGAGGACTCGTGGTACCAACACCTGTGGAAGGCAGGCGAGGAGGCAGGATGGAGTGGAAGGGAAAGTTGAGCTGGGATGCTCAGTCCCAGTGACTTTCTCAGTTGTGATCCTGTCCATAGTTCTGGTATCTGGAAGGCTCTTCAAAATCATACCTCAACGGAGCAAAGGGGAGGCAGAGTTAGATGTTCATCAACCAGTCATTGTGTTTGGCTGTCTAGAAAGAGATGTCGCTTTAGAAAAGGAAGTTTTTTTTTTTAGCCAAGTTGAGGCAATTCCAAAAGAAGGTTTGCAAGGAAAGCCCTTCTGGAAGCATTTCTAGCAGGTGAGGGAATATGTTATTTCTGATGAGGGACCTGCCACAAGAGGTGAGAAATTCCCTTCAGAAGAGCACCCGAGGCATAGTCAATGTGTTAGAGATCGTAATACCTTGAAAGAGATTCCCATAGGAAGGCCACACTGATAATTGGCTTACCTACAGCTAAAGACTTGCAGGTAATACCTAAAAAGAACCTGAGGCAGGGCACGGTGGCTCACGTCTGCAATCCTAGCACTTTGGGAGGCTGAGGAGGGCAGATCACCTGAAGTCAGCAATTTGAGACCAGCCTGGCCAACATGGCGAAACCCCATCTCTACTAAAAATACCAAGCATGGTAGCGGACACTTGTAAACCCAGCTACTCGGGAGGCTGAGGCAGGAGAGTCGCTTGAACCAGGGAAGCAGAGGTTGCAGTGAACCGAGATCATGCCACTGCACTCCAGCCTTCATCTTGGAAAAAAAAAAAAGAATCTGAAACTGATTATGTATGGGAACTAAGAGATTGATTTTTTTATGTCCATTTGAAATTGGTAGTTGAGAGACCAAAGATCCAAAATTCTGAAGGACAATAGGCTTGTGGAATTTCATAATTTTTTTTATTTCTGTTATCCTGTTTCTGCAATTTCTCCCTTAATGGAGACCTTCCCTACATGAAAATACAGCCACTTCTGGCATGGTTTAATGGTATTCAGTGAGGCTACTGATAATAATTATTAGAGTTCTGTTTATAACTGAGAAACAGACTATTCACATAATCTAAGAATTTCAAGTGGTGCTAAGGAAGGCTGAAGAATTGTAGTTTTCATACCAACAAGGAAATTTGACACTTAGTATAGTCGTTTTAGTACCATACAAGTGGGAATCCTCCAAACATGGTGACCCTGTGGGGCTAACAGAGGTTAAAAAATATATATATATTACCAAGCTGCCATTGATTGCATCATAGCAGCATAAAAGAAAATAATAATATAATTATATATAGGCTTTGCTACTCCAAAATCTTGATGGGTAATGATTTTATGAGATAAGAGCCATATGAATCAAGAGAGTATCCACAGGGCCAAGAACACTGAGCTTTTCATCAGGCAGCTCTAGTTTTGAAGCCTTAGCTCTGCTTCTTACTTTAGTGGCTTTTCATGATTACTCCTCTGAGCTTCCGTTTTCTCATCTGAAAACACAGAGACTGAAATTTCACTAACCCTGTATAATTGTTTTGAGAATTCAATGTAATAATGCACGTGGCTTTTAGCCCAGTACCTGGCACATAGTGATAATTCAATACATAGTAGTTATTATTGTTATTATTACCCAAGAGCTTTGGATTTCTGTATACGGCTAAATTCTACAGGCCAACAGGCCTGAATAAATGAGTAATAAAGGTGGAGTTGGGGTTCCTCTTGAGCCTTAGACCTCTGAGACTTCTCTATGTTCCCAAGAAGTTCTAAACTTTAGTTATTTTTGCATTTGAACTGTTGCTTTAAATAATACCAGTTTGTATGAGCTAGAGTAGAAAGACTAGAGTTGTGTCCTTTGGGGAGATGACCTACATCTCAAGTAACCCATTTCTGTTTATGTTTTGTTATTCACATTACTGATATGGAGCTCATGGGATAAACTGTCTTAGGCTTCATTACCAATGAAATTATATCAACAATAACTACCTGGAATGGCTGTGCCTATTGGCTTTTGTATTCCTGCGTCTATTCTTCCCTCTCTTGCAACCCAAAGCAATAATGAGATTTCACCCCTGGATTCTGCTTAAACATCTATGGCTGGTAAAATGGACAGTAATCTCCTATCTTGGGCATTTGCAAGTTAATGTTATACCAGAACAGACTGTACAGAGATCAGATATTCTGGCCCAACTAAGTATTCATTCAGGCAAGGAGAAATCTCCAAGCATCCAAGTCAGTGTTGAGTTGCTTGAGAAGGCAGTCAGTAGAAACTTGACAACTAATTTGGATGAATAGCTGGAGCCAAGTAAGACACATTACTAAAACCTCATTCCCATTTCTTAGATCATAATATTTGATCTATTTTTGAAGCACACGCAAATCATCAGAACCTTTCAATCTTTAAGATTCCGTTTCATAGATTATTTATGAACATCTTATTGCAGAATCCCATTTATACCTCCATTAGATTTCTAGCTAAGCGATTGTACAGTTCACACTACATATGTCGTACAAAATTTTCCTGTGTATAAGTAAATGTATCCCCCTTTCCCATATGTCCATTAGGCACTTCCTGGTTTGGAAGAAGTACCTCTCATCAAAGGGGAGAGAAGGCAGTGGAGTCAGTTAGGGATGGAAAGAAGCTGGCAGTATTTCGTCCCAAGAAGTTACAAATGTCAAACAGAAGGCAATATCTAGGAAAAATAATAACTTAATGATCATGAACTTGTTTCCAGCTGTGGCTGAGATTCTGATAGGTGCTGAAAGTAGAATAACAAATGCCACCGACGTCGTGCCAGTCCCTGTGGTACTGGGTGCACTTATTCCCAAGGCTTACTCATTGTCCTATAATATCTAAGAGGTTGTGATAGAAATCATCTCTTGCTCTTACGCATTCAATGACAGCATGTGATTTTTCTACATATGGTTTAAGATTACTTTTGTGTGAGATATACAGGTGGCTCTTACCTGCCTAACTTAGCATCAGATATCTGATCTGGAGAGTGTAACTGGAACATGAACTCATATGAGATCTAACTATCCTAACATCTGTGATTTTGTTTCTTTGGTTCTCATTTTCAAGGCGGGATCTAATGAGAAGGGCCCAGAATTGAGCAAGATGAGGGCCTTTGCGTAAGTATAGAACTTCAAAAGGATAGCTTTGGAGGACAACACACATCTGAGTGTGTAAGTTCTGAAGAATTTCTCCAAAAGCATGTTATGTAATATGTTCATGATCCCCTGTTAAAAAATTAGCCAGGAAATTGTAACTAACTTCTTAGGAAACTTCCACTCCTTTTCAATGAGGCAACTAGCAGAATAGTACCCTTGATACACAGTATATGTGCCCAATGGAAGTGTACATATCTGCAAACCTGATTATTCTTGTAATGTGTATCATTTCTATAAATATATTCCATCATTACTAGTCTGCATCTGCCTATCACTAGCTGTTAAGATAGATTAATTATACTGCATTTTCACTGGAGTTAACACTGTGTGCATGTCCCTCAAGCAACCTCAGAGACAAAACCTGTCCAACTTAGGATGCTGTCTCCCCTAGGAGATACAACACACACTCTTATTTCAATGTTGAGACTAGTTTCCATTGAATTCCCAGTGAGGCCTCATGTGATCCTGTCTAATGATGCTGATGGGAAGTGACCCAATTCCGAAGCTCTGAACATCATTCCCTTGAGAATGAGGCTCCCATCTCAAGTTCGGCTGGGGAAGTGGGACCAAGGTGCAGAGCTAACTTAAAGTTAGTTACCCCATATCTTCTTCTATCATGAAAGAGAATTCATATTAGACAAATTTAGATTGTTGACTTTGGGTTCCCAACTGATTCCAGGCCTTATTTTAAGACATGAGCTTAAAACACATGCTTCTTTTATTGACCTGCTTCTCTAAGGTCACTGACTGACATCAAACCATGAGGCAGTGCACAAAAGAAGACAGCCTACTTTCATGGACAATGCAGGGTTACCTGATAGATTTCAACACATAATACGTTGAGTTTCCACTCTTTCCTCTTTTGTTGTTGTTTTGTTTTTTTGAGACAGAGTCTTGCTCTGTCACTCAGGCTGGAGTGTAGTGACTCAATCTTGGCTCACTGCAACCTCTACCTCCCAGGTTCAAGAAGCTCTCCTGCCTCAAGCCCCCCAAGTAGCTAGCACACACAACCATGCCCAGCTAATTTTTGTATTTTTAGCAGAAACGGGGTTTCACCATGTTGGCCAGGGTGGTCTCAAACTCCTGACCTCAAATGATCTGCCTGCCTTGGTCTCCCAAAGTGCTAGGTTTACAGGCGCGAGCCACCATACCCGGCCCCATTATTTGCAAAAGGCTATGTTATTAAGCTTGTAAGAAACAGAATTATAAATGAGACTGACCATTACCCTCAAGAACCCCACGGTTTAGAGGAAGACATAGATAATATGCACTCAAATAATCATAATGGAAGTCAGAACATGATAAATACTAAAACACAATGGGTTGCACATACATTTCTGAAATCAATTTCCTCTTCTCTATTTGTATTGTCATCCTCCTAATTCATAGATAGGCTTTCCCTCTCTTGTCTGGAGTATCAGTAGCCTTCACACTCGCCTGCTTGCCTCCAGTCTTATTCTAAATCACCTTCCACGTAGCAATAGGAGTATTTGTCCTTAGAAAGCATGTGAATATGGTCCCATCACCTCCGTGCTGAGAATCCTCAATGACTCCTCATCGCCTACAGGATACAACCTGAACTCCTTTGAGAGGCTTGTCGGGCTTTTCATCCCGATCTGACTCCTACCTTCTTATTCAGCTTCATTTTCCTCGGTTACTACTCCACTCCAGTCATACCAAATTACTCATACGCTTCCCTCACACCTTTTCGCAGTCCTCTGCTTAGATTGCTTTTCTTGCTCATCTTGGTCATTTGAACTTCGTATCATCATTTAAGCTCTGCTCCAACAGTACTGTGCCCATTATTCCAGGACCAAAATCAGGTGCATATAGAAATTTGTGCTTGCCTCTATTATGGTCCTCAGCATCCTACGCTGTAATTGCTAGCTTGCAAGTAGGAGTTGGAAGGCAGTGGCACCAATGTCTTTGAGGAGATGAGCCTGTCTTACTTGCTTTTGTGTGCTGGATGCTTAACAGGTACTCGAAATAGTTTGTTGAATGAATGATTGACACAAAGTGCAGGGGAAAGGGTAATTATCACTCGCGGAAATATTCCCAGAGACCTTTGGAGAACATATATTTGAGCTGATCCAGGAGAAGAAAGAAGCATTTCAGTTATCAGAGATGAGACAAAGTTATTCCTAGAAGGGCACACACCATGTGCAGAAGCCCTTAGACTATGCCCTGCACAATCTGTGAAGGAACCTCTGGAGTCTGGTATTAGTTTTATTCATGAAGGGCTTCTTTGGCTGACCAAATGGATCCTTATTCAGGCAGTCCTCAGCCAGAGAACCTCAGCTGTGACTCAAGAAAACTTGCTGAAGGATTGATAGTTTCAGGACTTCAAATGCATTACTGAGGCAGCACATTTTACCGTATCTTGCACACTTTGCTTGGCAAAATATCACTCGTAAGATCGAACCAGAGTGTGAATCTAGCCTCTGTTCCCTTTCGTCATGACTTTCTCCGGCGCTGTGTCTAAAGGATTAAGCTCTCTCTCATGAAACTATTTTTTCCACTTAGATATATCAATTATTATTAGTGGAGTAAAAATATCTGCTTAAGCTGAATATTGACCACAGAATTAGAGTTGATTCTGGAGAGAGAAACCTCGTTATTAACTCCCTTTAAAAATAGAAATAAAGATAGAAAATATATAGCAGGGCTGTTGACTTGATTCTCTCACTTCAAGGACTTGGCTTTTTGGAATGTGGAATCTTAAGAGTCGTTTGGAAGCATTTGCTTACTGGAGGCAGCTTTGATAGGGTGGGTTATGGTTTCAGTAACTGAGTAGTGACAGGCTTTGATAATGCTGAGTAAAGACTTCAGCAGTGTCTATGCAGTGAGAATAATGCAGGAGACTGGTATACTACCTGGATAATTCAACTCGTGTAGATTCATCTAGAATCCAATCTTTTTCCCTGCAGTCCATTTGCAGGTTTATTTCCTGAATGGTCTAGAAATTGCTTTTATTCTGAAATTCAAGACAGCCAAAGTCATAAGAAATATCATTTTACTAACAATATGATTTGAGGCTAAGTACAGATTTAGATGATAGGTGTGAAAGTTTAACTTTTCTTTTTTCAAAATAAGTCACCTGCACAGCATAGCATTTTGAATGCTGTTGACTGTGGTGCTGAGAAATCACGTGGCCAGTGCAAAATGGGAAGATACAAAGATATTAAAATGCAGACATTGGCAGCTGTCTTGTTCCCCCTCTGTTGATAGCCCTTCTTTCCTTTGCAAGTAATTTTTACTCTCCTGGGATGCCTTTTACTGATTCATTTTCATATTTGCCTTCCAAATATGGTAATATTTATTCAGACACCAAAATACATCAAAGGCCTATATTTGACATGGAAGACATAGAAGTTCATTCATTCATTCATTTATTCCACAAAGTTTCATTGCTCACCTGCCATGTACAAGGTATGATTCCTGCAAACAAGGAAATTATAGCATAAAGGTGAGAGAAAAGAAAGCTAGCAAGACCACTTGCAGGCTGCGGGTACTGTGCCAGCATTATGATTCATTGTGATGGCTCCTGAAAAAGTCTGTGGTTGCATCTAACTGTGTTGGTGACCATGAAATGCATATCAGGAGGGTTTTCTACAGGATGCACCTATGTGTTGCCCTAATCTACCGTGAAACTCCACATTGATCTGATTGACCAGTTCCATATTTTTCAGAATATATTAGCTTGTCCTGCTCTTGTTGCTTTTATTATTTCCACATTGCAGCTAAAACATAAGAGTGGAAAAGTGGTTACGTCTTTAATTCTTTCCAGTGTATTCGTTATATGGTATATGATTAAGATTGAAAATACTTCAAGGGTAGGGTCTATAATTTTTTTTCTTTCTGTGTTTTTTTTTAACTTTTGAGATTCCATAGGGATTACTACGTTTTGGGGCTCAAAATAATTGCTTATTTACTGAAAGTATGTATTTATTAAAAATACTTATTAAATAAATATTTACACACACACATTTCCTTAGTTTTGATGTCAGTTGTCTCAAAAATTGTTCCCATTTGCCTCCTCACTGTGGAAAGGTGCTTGTAGGTGACCCAAATAAGGACTGACAGCTATTTTCTGGTAACCAGTCTTTCTGTCTCTAGGAATAGATTTTTCCCTGAAGATTGAAAAAAAAAAAAAAAAAAAAAAAGACTAGCAACATTATCTAGTTCATTGGTACTTATCCTCTCTCCATAGGAAAAATAAAGTACATTATGCACATATGCAAAATAGTACATACACTTCCATGGTGTTGAGAGACTCACTGTCTCTCCCTCCATGCCCGTATTTTATAAGCCCTCCAAATATAAACATGCGGATTCAGACTCAAGAAGTGCAGGTTCAGGTCTCCTCTTTGTCATGAACTCGTTGGTTGCCATTAGGTATCACATAATAGCTTTGCACTGTTTCCTTTTCTTTGTAAGTTGAGTAGTAGATCCTCTGTCTGCTAGAGTTGTTAGTAGATTAAACTGAGATAAAGTATCGGAGGATACTTTGAGAAAAAGAGCATTAAATATGTATATTAACATTAGAGATAATAATGCTAATAAAATGAAGAATGATTTAGGATATTACTGCAAAGTAGTTTGTTTAAAAAGAGGGCAGTCTGGTTGGAAATATTCCCAGGAGAGCCATAGAAAATATGTTGGGGTCAGAAATAAGACTGACCTTGATTTCAATTAATGAAACCACTTGGTTTTTTAAAAATCTGAGAAGGATTCTTATTAGACTTATTTGTAACCATTACTGCAGTATAGAAACAGATGCTCCTCATGAGTTCCTAGAGGGCACATATGCATCAGAGTTCCAAGGAGTCAAATTCTTAGCAAGTTTTGAAAATACTATAGTCTTTTCAAGCTTTAAACTGTTCAGAAACATTCTAACTCAGAGAATGCTAAAGCAGAAATTCACCATATTGCTTTACAGATATTTTCTTCCTTCCTAATTTTTAATACCAGGGTGTTACTGAGGATTGATGGATCTCAGTGGCTACCTCTATCCCCTGAGATTGCTTGACAATCACCCCAAGAAGTGATTTCTCCCAGAGGGATTGGTGAGCAGTCTGCTGTTAGCACCCAGCAGCCTTCAGGACTAAAGAACTCAAAAATTTTAAAATAAATGTGATTTGCATCCTTACCCCTTAAATGATAAATATTCTCTAACTAGTTATACATCATCTGCAAAATATCCAAACCAGAAACAACAGACATATGCATGTTCTTCTCTTCTTCATGTTCTTCCCCATCTTCTCATTATCCTTCCTTCTACATAAACTGAGCTTTGATCTGATCTGTAATAAAACTCCGCAGGCACTTGGTCATATACCTGGCCTGGAGGGAAAGAGAATAACTCATATTGAATGAGAACCCAGGACACTCAGCAACCCTTCTGGGCAAGAGAAATCTAATTTTATGTTGTTTTCTAAATTCTGGCTCATTCTAGCCTGGGAATAACAACAACAACAAAATTGATAGGCAGATGCAGTGAGCTGAGAGATAAATAGCCCAAGTACGGAGGCAGACATGCAATAAATAAGTCCATTGATGTGGAGCCTCTCTATATAAACAGCTGCTCAAGTTGGTTGGACATGAAGACCCAGCTGTTAGCTAGACAGGAGTTCAGTAGGCAGAGAAGAGGTAATTGGGTACAGTAGGTAAAGGGATTGACTTGGTCATTTATACAAGTGTGTGCTCCCCACTGGCATTTTGGAGAATAAATGCCCAGATAACCAACTGCAGTCTGTGTGTGCCATCCATCTACCTGTAATGAAGTCTATGAATCATGTTCCTCCTGAAAGACAGCCTGATCTGTCACTGCGTTTGACAGCTGTCAATCACAGCAGCTGTCAGGAGCCCATTTGGCATTACTCTTATGATATTTATCAAACCCAATTCAACAACAAACTCTCTATGAAAGTGCAGATGCAGATGGAAATCACTCAACTGCATTAGATTCCCATAAAATTTGTGTTCCATTATTGCTCTGGTGAAGCTTTATTCCATTAAAAGGCATCAGAGTGGACTATTTTTAACTCAGAAAATTGACACTGCATACTAAATGGTAATGAGCTTGGTTCAAACTGCAGACTTTCTCGGTGAAACCGAGAGTGATATCACTCCTCATTCTACACAGGAGGCAGACCTCTAATGCTTCTCCACATGTATGAGCTAACCTGTCTACTATGGTATGTAATGGGAAGACTAAAAACCCTGGGGCTGTTGAGGATGCCAAGAAATTGAAAATGGATCTAATACTGTTACTTTGTCAGAATTAAAAAAAAAAATTATACAGGCCGGGCGAGGTGGCTCACACCTGTAATCCCAGCAATTTGGGATGCCAAGGAAGGCAAATCACGAGGTTAGGAGTTCGAGATCAGCCTGGTCAACATGGTGAAACCCCATCTCTACTAAAAAATAATACAAAAATTAACTGGGCCTGGTGGCGTGTGCCTGCAATCCCAGATACTCTGGAGGCTGAGGCAGGAGAATGGCTTGAACCGGGAGATGGAGGTTGCAGTGAGCCAAGATTGTGCCACTGCACTCCAACCTGGATGACAGAACGAGACTCTCTCTCAGAAAAAGAAAATATATATATACAGAGTAATATATTTTTTAGTATTTTTCCTCTAGCCAAATCCCAAAGTATTTTATGATTGTGTACAGCATATGGGGACATCACATTGCTTGGCCATGACATAAGGCATCTCTAGAAGGAAGGGAGACGGGTAAGGAAAGAAACGAGTAGAACCCAGGTGAAGTAATGCAATAGCTCCAAAGTTGAATGTGATACACAGATGTTCCCAGAATGGCCTTTGGCCCAAGTTTTAGTTTTCATGTTTTTACACTGGATGTGCCTTTAAAATAATTTATTCTTAAGCTTGAGGAGGATTTGAAGTTTCTTTCTGAGAATTACAGGCTTTCCTCCAACTTTTATGGACTTCTTCAGCATCTTCTTTTCATAGGCACAGGGTAGGTGTAATATCAGGGTGTGACCAGTTTTGGCGAGAAAGCTTTCTTCTTACAGGAGAGGCACAACAATTCTGTGCAATAGAGAGGATAGGTATATTATTATCTTTATTTTAAAGTTCTGGAAACCACAGTATCGTTTGTTTCCTTCATTGGGTGATACAGCCAGTAAATGCCAGAGCCAGAACTTAATCTCAGGTTGCCTGACTTTGAGTTCTTTTCTGATGAAGTTCATTGCTTCATAAGATGTGCAAAATTTGCAATTCCTCAATGTCTCTCTGGAATCACTGGAGTCTGGCTCTTTCTCAACATGTGACTGCCTTTCTAGAAATCCATGCTCTCCAACTCCACTCAATCTAGAGCCTAGGGTAAGAGCCTTGGCCACCAGTATAGGAAACTGTGACAAATGCTTCCTGACCAACATATGAAGTCAGGCCCTTAGACACTTTCACCTGCAGAATTTTTCTTGTTGCTTAATTTAATTTTTCTTCTTTTTTTGGTTGCTGAGTCCCACATTCAGCTCTTTGTCCAACAACCTCTAACTACTTCTTTCCTTTTGCACATTTTAGCTTCCTATCACATAAAATCACTGTTTATTTGCCTAAAACGGACAAAATGTGACATCAAGTTTACAATCAAATAGCATTTAAAAATTTACACACAAAAACACAAAGCCACAAAGGTAGTGCCCTCCTCTGTCATCTCTGTTGACACTACTGCAGGTGAGGTAGCACCACAAGCTGTAGTATAACTTCCTGGATATAGAAGGTATCAAGGTAGCAAGAATCATGAGGTCTTTTTAAAATATGAAGTTATTTGTTGTTTTTTTTTTTTTTTTGGAAATTATTGCAAATTGTTTCCAAAGGAGTATCTGGGAAGAGATACTCATATATAGGTAGATGCTGTGTAGCTCTAAAATTGTTCTCTCTTTCTAAGAAATGTTTTGTTTCCTACTTCAACTAGGATGTTTAAAGGGAAACTTTTATCTCTTCTGACCAATGTGTGGCTCAAGGGTCCTTTTAGATTTACGTATGTACTTAGTCCAGGGATAGATATTGGACATTTCATACACACTTGACCATCACAGTCATTCTTCAGGATTTTGAACTTATGGCAAAAAAAGTATGTTTCTTAATCTGAGTGTGTGTGCGCGTGTGTGTGTGTGCGTGTGTGCGTGTGTGTGTGTGTGCGTGTGCGTGTGTGTGTATGTGCATTCACTCTGAAATAGTAGACCTGGCAGCTGTTGGAACCACTAGAATACAAGCTCTTCACAGCAGAGATCTTCTATGCACTAATATTCCCCAGCTCCTACAATAATGCCTGATATATTGTTGAAATAATTAAAGAAAGAAAAAATGATTATTTCCTCCCATACGGAAGAAACAGACATGGAAGGATGAAGCTGTTGTGTAGAGAGAGGGATAGAGATGAAGAAGGGCCCTTCAGTGTTTGAATTCCCGTGATCATTTTCCCTAGGATTCCTGTCTCTGACACTGCCCTTCTCTGGGTTAAGAAAGCTGATAATGTCTTTTATCTAAGCTGTTTTGAATTTGGATTCTGTCACTTGCAGGCAAAATATCCTGTATTACATGCGTAAGT
>NW_016810565.1:2241392-2247038 GCF_001698545.2 Rhinopithecus bieti
AGGAGGGAGGGAGGGACAGAGGGAGGGAAGGAAGGAAGGAAGGAAGGAAGGAGGGAGGGAGGGAGGGCGGGAGGGAAGATACAAAACCTGCACCAGTCAAGTGTGACATTTCTGTGATCATTTTAGCTTAATCGCTGCAATACGATACATTGCATCATTTAGCCTAGAAACTCTCCCCCGATCCATCACCTCTTAGGTAATTACTGCTTCATTATGCTGAGTTTATAACGATCCATTTACAATCATGGAATGGATCAGCTCCCACCACAGAGAACTACAACAGAGGCTGATTCTTCTGGCACCTCTTCCTGTCTGCTGGCCTCAGGAGGAGTTTTCTGTAGCACACGGCTTTCACAAAAGATCTGCAGAGTAAACACCAAGTGCTAATTGGAGAAGGGAGTAGAGAGAAGAGGGTTAATAGTAGATAAAAAATATTATGACAATATTAAGTAAGTCAGATTGCTGTCTGTCAACTCTTTAAATGAAAGTGAACTGGTTAACAAAATCATTTACCTTTCTTTCTTGGGTATTCAAAACTGTGCCTGATTTCTGAAAAAGCCCAAGCCCTCTGTTCTTAGCTTAGAAGCAGGGTTAAAGCAATAGTCGTTGGGGCCTTATGCAACTTTGAACCTCAAGCCCACCTTTTAGCTGGAAGGTGTTGAGGGCAGAGGCTCATGGAAAGCCCTGGTGATGGAGCGTTTTGTCCACTACATATATAAAAGGGGAAGCCCGCAATGAGAAGCAGCAGCAAAGATGTAAGAATGAGATTTGATGAAATGGAGAGGAGGAGGCAAGTACTGGAAACAGGAGAATGGTGCCTTCTCAAATCAGGTGGAGCCATGACAGCGTGACACGCAAGCAACCCTGTGATTCCTGATTCGAGGTTAATCAGAACACCATGTCCAGAGCTCCCTCTTTTACGGGGAAAGTGAAAGGAAGACAGCTTACTCCTCCACCCCTGAACTCACAACACTATCCCCAGGGTTTTGGGAAAACTCATGTTTCTTTGTTTTCATCTACTTCCCACCCACTGCTTATCTGACTTTGGCTTGGCCACTTCCTGGTTTATTACTTGATTCATTGATTCCTTCTTTCAGTCTACATTCGCGCATGTGTTCAAATGTTTTACGGAGTTATTTCCTGTACATCAGCCAGTGTCAGAAGACTTTTACTGAACTTTAGATAGTGAAACAGCACAGGTAGAGGACCCCTGTACCACACTTGTGTAACTGTTGTGTCTGGTACAGGCAAGGTCACAGTTTCACATCAGTCAATGCTTGGCAGTCTCCTTGGGGGACGCTATGTCTAGTGCATGCTCTACTCTTCTCAAGGGCTAGACATGACCCAGAGGACTGTCAGAAGCAGATGGTGGGATGCTGGAAGAAAGAGACCTTCTACACGCCGGATTGGGTTTAGGTGGACTGGGTATGTTAAATCCAGAGAAGAGAGGACTTTAATTAGAGATTGCAATTACCTTCACAAAACAGAAGACCCACAGTGACTGCAAGGTTTATTGTGAGGGTCAATGTTCCTGCTGGTTTTAATAAAATAGCCATGTTTTGAGCATTTTGTTTGCATGGAGACTGTGTATTTTCTATATATAGTGTTAGGTACTCTTTGCAATAATGCATTGAAATAAATGTAATCCTTTTTTTTTTTTTTTTTTTTTTTTGAGACGGAGTCTCGCTCTGCCGCCCAGGCTGGAGTGCAGTGGCCGGATCTCAGGTCACTGCAAGCTCCGCCTCCCGGGTTTACACCATTCTCCTGCCTCAGCCTCCGGAGTAGCTGGGACTACAGGCGCCCGCCACCTTGCCCGGCTAGTTTTTTTTTTGTATTTTTTAGTAGAGACGGGGTTTCACCGTGTTAGCCAGGATGGTCTCGATCTCCTGACCTCGTGATCCGCCCGTCTCAGCCTCCCAAAGTGCTGGGATTACAGGCTTGAGCCACCGTGCCCGGCCTTGTAATCCATTTTTTAAGTGGAAAAACTGAGGCTTACAGAAGTAAATAAGTTGCCAAGGATCACCAGTTCTAACATGAAGAGCTAGATCTAAAGCCACAACTGTTGGATTTCAAATGACCTACTCTTAGTCACACTCTTGTTGTGACTACAAATTATTAAGATCATGTATATAACATGAAAAACAATAGTAAATGCTCCACAAATAGACCATGTCTTCTCTTTCTTCCTTCCTTGCATTCTTTCTTTTTTAATTAGAAGTGGTTGCTTATTCTGGATAGAGGAATGACTAGCAAAAAGGGTCGAAAGTGTTAAAAGGAACACATTTTATTTTAATTTTAAAATTTATTTTTTTTCTTTTAATTTTGTGAGTACATAGTAGGTGTATATATTTATGGGTTACATGAGATACTTTGATACAAGCATGCAGTCCATAATAATCACATCAAGGTAAATGGGGTGTCCATCATCTCAAGCCTTTATCCTTTGGGTCACCAATAATGCGATAAGAAACACATTTTAAAGACCTGAGAACTGTCCCCTTTTGGGAGGGTCTCCCTCATGAGGTGGTTCCTGTCCCCTGGTTGGAGATACTCCTGCACAAGCAGCTCTATGGCTGTTTTCATGAAGGTGCTAGTAGAAGGCACTTGGACATTGAATAGGGACTTGCCCTAGAGGCCCTCAGCTTTTTTCTAACCCACTTATTCCACGGAGGATTTCACTTCGCTTTGGCAGCATTTAACCGCCTATTACCAGGTGTGTTTCTGGACTGCAGGTGACTACCAACGAGCCACTCTTCTTTGTTGGCAACATTGCAAGCGTTCTTTTATAAGAAAATGGGGAGTGGGTGTGGATTATTAAATATACCTGTATGTTTAAGGCAAATCACTAATTCAGCCTATCCAGAGTGGCAGGGCAGCCTCTTGCCTAAGAGTGAGTGTGTGTTTTAATAATCCGTTGCTGTTTATTTGACACACGGCTGTCTGGGTAAATTTCAATGATGTGTATTTAGGAACCTTGATATAAACCACTACCTTAGAAACATAGTCATTTATCAGGGACTAAGTTGTTGTTAATAACTTTCCCCAGGGGAATTACAAGCAAATGGTTATGTATCTTGTGATATTGGGCCTTCAGTCAGACACGCTGGAAAACTTAATCTTCCATTCCAGAAGAATAATAGGATGTTATATGGTAGAACGGTGACAGGGGCTGCAAAATAGACTGCATTATTTTCTCACAGCATTAGGACAAAGGTGGGATTGGGGTGCACATGAATTTGGATTCAAAATGAGCTCGATTTTGTGCTGGAAGAATCCTTATAAAGACAAGTTGAGAGCTTTCTCATGGAGAGAATCACTGATTGTTTCAGCGGTAGGCGAACTTGAAAATCATCTAGCCTAATCTGATAGTTGAATACTTTAATTTTTACTGATGAAGAAACTGTAGCACAGAGAACTGTAGTGGGGGGTAGGTGGAGGAGTCTTGCTCAAAGTCTCATAGTAAGCAATGGAGGAAGCCAAGGTGGAGGAATGCCAAGATTCCATTCTTCATGGAGACTTCAGCCTGGCTGCAGCAACCGCGTAAATATAAAAAAGTGAAGTAGCAGCACCACGCATGTGAGCAAGTGGCTTGCCAGGTGATACAGTCAAGAACTGGAGAGATCCCCAGGGACTGGGATAAACAAGGGGTACCTCATGGAAGACGTAAAGGTTTGAAGTGTCTTGGCCTGTGAATGACCCTCAATTATCAAAGAAACCCCAGTGCATTACTGATGCAGAAAAACGTTGGTGCCAACTTGGATGCAGGGCCAAGCATAGCATAGTTTGGAAATTGTCTGCCTTGAGCAGGCATGGAGCAGGGGGAAATGAGATGGGACAGAGAGAAGCACCAGCCAGTACCATGGCAGTTTCTGAGTGAAGGGCAAAAAAAGTCCTGACATCTAAGTATCCATATGATTTTAAACTTAGAATTTTACAAATGTTGTTGCTATATCTGTCTAGATAAAGTAGGACCTGATAAGTATACATATTTCTGGTGGAGGACTTTCATGATTTTATTCTCAGTCAGGGTATTGGGTGGAGGGTAACTGAAATGTCACCTCCTCTGTGTGAAGCCTTTTCCAAAATGTCTTGTGCTTAATTAGTTTGCTTACTGCTAGAGTAACAACTTACACATTGTCTCCAAGTTTCTCCTTTGTTTCTACCTCCCCTGATACTCTTTGTTATTTAGGCTGACACCATGTATGAATAATCTTGCTATCTCAGACATCTAGCACAGTTTTCAGGAAATAATAAATGCTCTAAGTGTATTATGAGAATAAATGAAAAATAATGAACATTATGTATACAGTACTTTCCATTAATAGTTTTCTAAAATGTTGCACATCCATTATCTTTTTAAATTCTCACAATATTTCTGGAAAACAGCTCTAATTACTATTCATGTTTTAAAGATGGTGAAGCTTGTTCATAGAGATTAATTGTCTAAGATCACGCAACTAGCAAGTGACAGAAATAGGGAGTCTTATAACTCCGGAGTCCTATGGTCTTTTGCACCGTAGGAGCAGATTACCTAGGATAATTGCCTTAAACTCATTTTGCTCCTGCAGACCCAGCTGTCATACTAGAATGCAACCATCAAACTAATGCACAGTGACACTCACCATCTATTCAGCTGCCTAAGTTAAAAACTGTCCATCCTGTTTAAACCCGTATATGATTGGGCACACAGCCTTGGGGTAAGTAGGACAACTGAAGTATAAACAAAGGGGCCTTGGGATCACAGAAGAGTAAACTATCAGCTCTGAGTGAGGAAACCTGGTCAGTTCTTACTGAGAGCTTAGTGATAAACCAGAATGTTGGAGGATCGATAGAAACCTGGAATGCTAAGAAAGGAAGAAAGTTTTGCTGGATTTGATTGAATGATTTGACTCTAAAAACAAGGCAGTGTGAATATGTAAACACTTGCCTGGGGCCTGGGGATTGAAATGGCAGGTGAGTCGTGGATTATGGAGAAAGACGGTGAGCTTAGAGGGGTCGGGTGATCTAAAGAGCTACACATATCATACCAGGGAGTCTGGACATAACGTTGGCAGCACAAGAGCTCTGGAAGGGCTTTACGCTGAGGCATGACTGGGACAGACATGTGCCATAGGAAGATCATTCTGCTAACTTTGTGGAGAGTGGACAAACCCTGACACACATAGTACCTGGAGAGGTTATCACAATAATCTAGATCAGTGTTCCTCACACCTGAGATTTACATTACCTGGGGATGTGGTGAAAATGTAACCCTGATTGAAGACGTCCAAGTGTGGCCTGATATTTTGCATTTCTAGCAAGCACCCAAGTTTTGAGCAGCAAAGCGCTAGGGGAGAGAAAAGAAGAGTCCTGCTGAAGCCATGGTAGCAGCAATGAAGAGGAGGGGATGCCTCTGAGGCATTTCTGAGGTCCCAGGGAATCCAAACTTGACCTTTACATGGTCTAGCTAAGTTCTACCAGGTATTCTCTGATATCTGCAGCCCATAGGCCTCCTTCTGTACTTCTAAGGAGTTTGCTATGCCATGAGCTATTTGGGCATTCAAGCAGACTTCTTTTTTCTTTTTCTTTTTCTTTTGAGATGGAATCTCACTCTGTCTCCCAGGCTGGAGTGCAGAGGCGCCATCTTGGCTCACTGCAAGCTCTGCC
>NW_016810565.1:2249620-2352430 GCF_001698545.2 Rhinopithecus bieti
GGTCTCGATCTCCTGACCTCGTGATCTGCCCGTCTCGGCCTCCCAAAGTGCTGGGATTACAGGCTTGAGCCACCGCGCCCGGCCACCTTTGCACTTTTAAGGCAAAGCCTTGAGCACTCATTTGAGGCTCAGCATGCAAACGAGGATTCAAGAATTCAGTGAGGACAGGGTGAGTTATGGCCCTTTGAAAGTGATAAAATCTGATGGTAGGAATGGTAATAGCTGACACCTTTCTTCCTCAAGAGAATGGAAACAAATTGGTTCTAAATTCGATTGAGTTAACTCTGATTCTTTGAAATTGCTTTAGATCCCTGAGCTGGTAGAGCCTGGGCATGAACTTGGCTTAAACTCTAGCAATAAAATGTCCTTTTAGTTCCATTAAGTCTAGAAATGAAAAGGCTGCATGATCTAAGTAAAAGGTCATGGCTTTTAGAGAAAGACAGATGTGGGTTAAAACCCTCCAGGACTTATCAAACACCAGAATTATGGAGTAATTGTAGGCGAGTTATGCAACTGTGCTGGGCCTCAGCATCCTCATCCATAAAAATGGTGAAAACACACTTGTGAGGCTTAGATGGGACCTAAGGTTGTCACTGCTCAGAGGTCCTTTCTCTTTTTCCCTCAATCCTTTCACATTTGGACTTCAAGACCAAAACTGGCATATGGACCAACTAAAAGCTCTGATACTAATCATTATAAGAAAAGAGATTCTTATGTTGTAATAAGCTAAATAGTAGCTTTGGTTTCAAAATGTTCTCTGACTGTATAAAATGGCGTGTGTTAAAAAAAATGTGGGTAATATAAAGCACATCGAATACTGCTGTATTTTCAGTGTTAGGGCAGGTGCAATGTTGTGTTGTATAGTCTGCCACCTTTTGGTTGGTTGGATAAAAATAAAATAATATCTTCCTGGAAGACCAGATTGATGAGAAAATACACATATGCCAGTCGTTCCCAGTGAGATCAACTCCCATGGAAATTTTCCTAAAGCAGATATTCCCCTTATTTTAACCTTGAGCTGTGTTCTCCTTTGAAATATTCTTTGTTTTCTTTATATTTTCATATATTCTCATTATTGTATTAAATACTCTAGTATTATAGTATTTAATGCTATATTCATTAGTTTTGTGGTCACTTATCCTTTTTGGGCCTGAATTAACCAAGCACAAAACCCTGTATTCTCAATATGACTCATGACTATTTTAATGAACAAAGTACTTATTTATGCAGTAAAAGGATTCTTTATCAGAAATAATCTCAATATGTTTTAAGGAAGTATATGCAAAATATAAAATTATAGCCAAAGAAATGAATGTAAGAAACTTCAGTTATAATTTAGTCTATCCACTCTGTGTGCTGATGATAGTAACAAGAGCAATATTAATAATCATGCTTATTTTGCATAATAATTTAGAATTTGTATAACATATATGATTCAATTGCTTAGTCTAATGAAACAAATCATCCTGTGATTCACAGACTGAAGCCAACTCTATCTTTTACATGAGTAATCTTCATCTTGTACTTGTCCAAGAAATATTTATTGAGCATATAATATGTGCCAGGCACTATACTAAACTCTAGGATGATGGTAACTGGCAAAGCAGATATATACCTGTTCATAGGGAACTTCTGCTCTAGTGGAGGAATACAGAAAATAACCAAATAAATATAGATGATGGAAAGTGTCAAAAAAAGAAAAAAAAAAAAAAACAGAGCAAAGGGAAGACTTTGACTGCTGAAGGAGACATAGAATTGGTGGTCAAGGAAGATTTCTTTGCTAGGTGATTTTTTTTTTTTTCCATTAAGTATGTTAAGGAAATGAGAGAAAGCAAGCCAGAAGTCTGTCTTGGAAAAGAGGTTTCCCAACAGAGACAACGGCGGGTGTAAAGGGCCCAGGTGGCAGTGTGACCAGCTTGTTGAAGGAGACCAAGGAGACAAGTGTGTCCAGAGCAGAGGAAGCCAGAGAGGATGGAAGGAGATGAAGTCAGAGAGACAGAAGGGAGGCAGAGTAAGCCTTGTGGGCTGTGATACTTTGCAGTTGATGTGGGCGTCCTCATGGAGTTTTGAACATATGACTTGTGATTCCATTCTCTCTTTTATTTTTTATTTTTATATTTTGAGATAGAGTTTCTCTCTTGTTGCCCAGGCTGGAGTGTAATGGCACGATCTTGGCTCACCACAACCTCTGCCTCCCGGGTTTAAGCAATTCTCCTGCCTCAGCCTCCCAAGTAGCTGGGATTACAGGCATGTGCCACCATGGCTGGCCAATTTTATATTTTTAGTAGAGACGGGGCTTCTCCATGTTGGTCAGACTGGTCTCAAACTCTTCTCCATGTTGGTCAGACTGGTCTCCGATCTACCCGCCTTGGGCTCCCAAAGTGCTGGGATTACAGGCATGAGTCACCGCACCTGGCCCCATTCTCTCTTTTAAAGGGTTACTCTGTTAGGTTGCAGAACTCGACGGGGTGAAGAGTTGAAGCAGGATAGAATGACCATTTAATTTACTATCTAAACCAGGGCACATTTGACAGTGAAAATTGACACTATTTATTACTATGCAGTAGAAATATAACAGCCATTGTGCTGGGGCAAACCTGGGTGTGTGTTACGCCTACAGACCAGTTGGAAGCTACTACCATGGCCTTGTGGATGTGATGGTCAGGCAGCAGGTTCCCTGCTTGTGCCGGGTAGTCTCCATTTACCCTTCTGGATACACTGTCTATCTGTCTTCGCCTTGCTCTCTGCCCGAGGAAGCTGACCTAGAAGGAAATCTTTAGTGGGCTCATGTGTCCTATAGCTTCAAGGTGAATTCAACCAAAGGGGAACTCCAGCTGGAGATGAAGGGAGGGACCATTTGCTCCTCTGGCTCCTTTTTTAAAGGTCGTGTTAAACTAGTTGTGTCCCTTGTTCCACCTTTCTAGGCAGCCTGCTAATGTGACCCTTTCCCCTTCCAGTTTCTGGTAGCCTTTCTCTTTCCTGGTCTCTTTAGTCCTGGAGCTGGCTTCAGTTGGCACTGGCAGCCCGGGGTTCTTCTGCCATCCTTTGGGGGTCTCCCTATCACCCAACCTACACCTTTATTGTTAGTCTTTGTGCAGACGATGTCTTCTTGAATTATCCAAGTTTGGCTGTGCCATCTGTTCTTTATGGGAGAATGCCTGGTACACCGCCCCTCCCTGAAGATAATTCTAGGAATGAATCGCTGCGAGATGTGCCTAGCAAACGGGATCTCAGATACACCAGGCCTTGGAGTGGCCTCCATAAATCATAACCTGCATTAATTTCTTAAGGGAACAAAGAAAAAGCAAAGAGGATACTTTTCTTCTGTGACTCCCTTTAAACTCAGGAATTCATTAAGGAGCCCTTGAAAGGAGGTGTTCAAGACAAATCTTAAAATACTATGTTTTTCAACTGCAGCCTGAAAGGACTGTTTTATATTTCAAAATAGGTTATCGTGTGCCTTTATAATGAGGAGAGTTTCTCAGGAAAGGCAGCGCCAGATTGTGCCTCTGCCTTTCAAGGAAGTTTTCTTATTTGCACACCACTGAAAGGGTTTCACCTCAAGAAGGTGGCAGAGAAGAGGCACTGCTGGCTGATGCTAAAGCATAGCTTTGTGATGTTGAAAAAAAGGGATCAGAATAAGAATGATTTAAATCAAAAATAGTTCCTTAAAGTCAGGGTGAACAAAAAAAATTGAGTTTGGTGCCAGATAAAATGCAAAAGAGCTTCGTGGGAATGCTCTGGGAAATAGGGATGTTGTGTATTAGTTTCAATGACCTTGGGAAACTGAGTAACCAGGAAATTTGAAGTCTTGCTCCTCATATTGTCCTGGAGGGAAAGGCGCAAGAGAGGGCTAGAGGGTTATTACAATCTCTAGGAGCCCCACACTAGCAGAAGACCTGTTGGGAAAATGTCCCTTAAGTCTCTATATTACAAACACTTCGTACCTAGCAATGTTTTAGAAATCCGTAAATGTTTATCAGATGAATAAATAATGAATGAAATAAAGAACGAGAAGTGAATTTCAGGATACAGGAAAATATTGTGCCATCCATGAGGTTTATTGCTTCAAATTGAATTAAATTGGTAAGAAGAATTAATCAGGAATTCAATAGACTGTCTTTCATTGTGTAACCTAAATAAATGATTGCTTCTCCAATACTCTTCACATTCAAATTGTTTCTTTGAATTAAAAATTCTAGTAAAGACTCATACTATTGTGATGTTCAGATTGTGATAATATGCTTTCTTTTCAACTTCAACTGCTGAATGAATGCTTTTTTGATTAATGAGGGTAAAAATAATTTATTACCAGGTTTTGCAGGATAATTTAACAACATTCTAAAAGAGTGATGGTTATTTCCTGGAGAGCGGACAGACAGAACTGTCAATGGACAGCCCAAGAAAAGGTGTCTAATATTCTTTAGGGGCAAGCATTGTCCAGCCTTGGTAGCAGCAGAAAGTTTGCAGGAAGAGGAATGACAGGTTCTCAGAGAGAGAGCTAGCTGCCTTTTATTCTTAGCTTCCCTATGGAATCAGTCAATGGCTTTGAACCTCAGATTACATAGAGGCCCCAATTCACTGTTAGTCTTCATAGACTTGCCCCTTAGGACAAGTGTAAGTAATTGGATTACTCATCTCAGAGGCATTAGCATTTAAGCCTTAGCTCATTGTTGCTCTTAATAAATAAATTTCAAGCCTCGGAAAAGAGAGTTTCAGTGATGAAACAAGTGCAATAATCTTTGTTCTTTAAGCCACAACTGACTGGCAGGACCTATTTTAACATAAGACAAAGCCTAAAGCATTCTATAGAGTGAGATAGAACACTGACTCATACATCGTTCATCGTAAATATAATACTCTTCTTACTAATTAATTAATTTAGATTAATTTTGGCTCTTCATATTTGAAAACATCATGTAATTTGCAATGGGGAGGAACTACATACTCTATTCTGACAAATAAGACTTTCTCAAATCAAAACCTAGTAAGTAGATTATTCTCAACTAGAACATAAATCTCTCAAATTATTGACCCCATCTCTTTCCAAAATGCCACCTTGCTACACTTGATCTCTTTTGATCCCCAGAGGTTTTTTGTTATACCCCTTTCCCTGCATTGTTCTGCATACTGGTTGCATTAGTGGATATAAACTATCTAGGTAGTGAAGACTCTAAATATATTCTTCTAGCTACTATTTAGCTATTTCCAGTGAAAGAGTTTCTTTGCTCCAATTATCTGAGTAATTTAAATACATAGAATCAATCTGAGTTTATACCCAGTGCTAATGCTCAAACCATTTTCTTCCTCCTTTCTGAGTAATAAAATTTTAAAAGAACAGAAAAGCATTAAATGAATATATTTTGCGGTCGTTTGAAGGTCTGTAATGAGAACAGAAAATACATAATTGAACACAGAGTAGTACAAGGTAAGTCATCAGTGTAATAAATTGAAACACACAGTCGTGCAAAGTAATAAACTGGAACACTTTTGTGTGAGGTCAGGTGTGTTGCTTTGAAGTTGAACTGCAATTTGCCTTCCCTAGGATGGAACTGTCTCATGATTCCGCATGCTTATTGATCTACAGTCACTTAATGAGGCAAAGGGTGACCAACAGGTAATGTAAGAAAATTTGCTCTAGTACCCACAGGGCTAGAGATCAGCTCAAGCCTTGAATATGCAAAATTAGATTTCTTTATTCTTGAGTTGATGATCAGACTAAGCTCAATTTGCACTGTGACATCTTACAGGTGCCTTAATGTTACCCCTGACTTTCATTGCCGATAAGTAGATACAATGACACCAACCACAAAATTTTTTCCCAGTTGCTCGGTGAACAGCAGATCAGGGATCTAGTCTTAGCTTTACCGAGATTCAGTATATGAAGAAACAAACTTTTCTTCAAGGGCCTTAACTCAAACTGGCCCCTCCAAATCCTCATTCACTCCCCACTCCACCATATCTTATAGGGCCATATAGAGCATGAGTATGTTGGTGCAAGGGATGTTTTCTGGGGCCTTCTGGAAGAAGAGATAAAACCAAATCCCAGAAATTATAATGTAGTTAAGAACCTACGGGTATAAAAAAAAATTGGCAGGTGTCTGAAAACAAGCAAAATCCAATTAGCTAGAGAATTCTTCCTGGAGGTGTTTGATGAACATGCCTTCCAGCTGGGCCAGAACTACTACTATCACTTTATTCTACAATCACTCTCAGGGAGATCTCAAAATGTTTTATAAACATTAATGAAGCCTCAGAACCTGTGTTTGAAGAAGACTTGAATGAGCAGGATTTGGCATTCCAGATATGGAAGGGGCACCTGTTAGGAAAAATCTAGTAATGATGTCTTTATTTGAGCTCTCTTCCGTTCTGGACATAAAGCTGCATCTGGTGTCTTAATTCATGGCACACTTTTTCATGTCAGCAAATCTTCCCAGATAGGAGCATAATTCCAAATGGCTTTGAGGGTTTGCCTCAACTGTTAATTGAGTTATTCGATAGATGCCTTTGGAGCACCCACTATGTATTCAGCCTGTATTAAGTATTTTGAGGCCTTGAAATGGGGACCTGAGATAGTGAATCATGTGACAGGGATGAAAGGAAGGGATATGCACAGAGAAGGATGGAAGGAGAGTGAGCCACGGTAGGGAAAAGTGGCCATTGAGGAGGAAGAAGACCTGGTTTGTTAAGACCTACTTTTTTTTTTTTTAAACAGAGTCTCAGTCTGTCACCCAGGATGGAGTGCAGTGGCAGAACTTCGATTCACTACAACCTGCGTCTCCTATCTCCCAGGTTCAGGCGATTCTCATACCTCAACCTCCTGGTAGCTGGGATTACAGGTGTCTGCCACCACACCCAGCTATGTTTTATATTTTTAGTAGGCACGGGGTTTCACCATGTTGGCCAGGCTGGTCTCAAACTCCTGGCCTCAAGTGATGCACCCACCTCGACCTCCCAAAATGCTGGGATTACAAGCATGAGCCACTGCGCCCGACGCCCCCCCCCCCCCGCCCTTTTTTTGTGGCAGTATCTTACTCAGTTGCCCAGCCTGGAGTGCAGTGGCATGATCATAGCTCACTGTAACCTCAAACTCCTGGGTTCAAGCAATCCTCCCACCTCAGCCTCCTGAGTAGATAGGACTGCAGGTGCACACCACCATGCTAGCTAATTTTTAAAAAAGTGTTTTGTAGAAATAAGTCTCACTATGTTGCTCAGGCTGGTCTAGAACCCCTGGCCTCAAGTGATCCTATTGACTTGGCCTCCCAAAGTGCTAGGATCACAGGCATGAGCCACCTTGCCTGGCCCAACACACAGTTCAATGTTTAACTAACAGGGCACTTTTTTTCCTTATTGATTTTAATATATCCAGAGGCTGACATATGAGTAAGCTGGAGATAAACGTCAATAAGACACTTCTTGCATTACCAGTTACACTTGGAAAACTCAACCGCCACACCCCTACCTGTTGTTCCAAGTTAAAAGCATTTTTTGTGAACTTATATATAAATTACTTCTTTCTTACTAAAGCAAAATTCTACTTGATTTAAGAGCAGCAAATTAAAAACTTGGCGTTCAATAGCAAAAAGTCTAAAGACTCCAAGAATGTTCTATTGCTGTTAGCAACTAATATTCTTTCACAAGAAATCAGTGGCACTGAGTGCATGACAAGCATCTACCTCATTACAGGCCTTTTACCATTTCGAGATGCTGCGTATGTCAAGTTGACCTCACGGTGACTTTTCTAAAACTACAATTAAGACAGAGGAAAAAAGGACGATAAAATACAGAAGTTGAAGTTAGAACCAAAGCCACTTGGCTCAGTTTAGTTAAATTTACTATTAATGAGGCCAAGGTGAGGTTAAAGCCCCTGTCCAACTGCTTACCTTTACCTATCTCCTTGACTAGATTCTTAACAAATTTGGCTATCTCAAGTGGGTACAGCCAGAAAGCAAAGGGGCCCTCACCCAAGGAATTGCTCAGACTGGAGTTAAGGTTATCTCTTTTAGAAACAATGATAATAATGGCTATTTCCAACCTCATATTTTGGAAGTGACATTCTCCTTTTATTGTGGCTCTCCTAGTACACCAAGAATTTTATTTTTTGTTCCATCAGATTACTATTTCTCCCATGCCTTCCTTCCCTTTCACCCTCAACAGAACTGACTGTTTTGATCTCCTACAATGAGGTGCCAGCAGCTGAAAATAAAAGGAACATGGATGAGATTCTATTCTGAAACATACAGAATCAAAAGGAGTGGGTTGTGTTGATCACACTGCCCCATCTAATTCTTCTCATATTTAATATGCGATTCCTTATTTCAAAGGGAAAGCCATATTTATCTCTTTCTTTAGAGTCTTGGCTCCCTCATTAGTTCATTCATTCAAGCACTCAATTACTACTTACTGAGCGCCAAACAGTGTGCGAGACATGAGGACGAAATGGTGTGCAAAGGAGCAAGTAAAATCCCTGCTCTGATGGAACTTCCAGCCTATTGAGAGAGGCAGACTTAATTAAGTGATCACACAATTAACTCTAAATTTTCCTGTGATAAATGCATCAGAGAAAAAGTACACAGTGTCTTGATCTAGGCACGCGTGATTTCCCTTTGGCTGGGGCTGAGGTCTCTATATTTCTAAATATCAGTCTTGTAACTATCCCTACTATTCAAAACAATTCGATTCTTGGGTCTTTGGAAATTTGTATGGTAGCTATGTCTTTTTCTGTTACCCCACTATTTTTTCAGTGGTCATCGGGGCCAGGGAGACTCTCAGGCTCTTATAACAATGTTGGGGAGTAGAAGGTTTAAAGTATCTCTTGAGAAGACATATGATCTGGCGGCTAGCTCAGATCAACTATTTACTCACCCTGCACCCTTATACAATTCTCTTATTCTCTGTCTATAACGTCCTTACCTGTGAAATGGCCATACTAGCAATCACCCTCCTAGGATGTGTGTCACACTAATATGCATGGAAACAGTTTATAAATGGTGAAGTGTACAGATAGAGTAGCACTATTATTATTTTTGTCATGAATATAATGACAACAACAAGAAAAGTTGAAGGGAGTAAACATGAAAGTTCCGTGGTCTTTTTCCTTTATCCCTTGTTTCCTGCCAGAAACAGAAGAGCCGTGGGTAGGAGCTCTTCATTTTTACCCAGGCAGACCTTGTCACAGCGTGAGCTTTCTAGCTTATGGTGTCCATAAATTTCCTACGCCAAAATTGGAATACACAATCTGACAAAGGGTTTTATTCCCCCACTGATAAATGGCTTTATTTCTATGAAAATCTACAATAATTACAATACTTTAAGATATAATTGTAACGTTTCAACTCTGTGAAAGAATCAAAGAAAATAAAATGGTATGTTCTGAGAAATAGTATGACTCAACCCTTGCCCCACCTTTGTGAAAAATGATTGCAGATTGGAGTTTCTTCCAGGTCTGATGGCTTTCAATGCGGGGTGAATAAATCTGTTCCCGTGGGCCACCTTCTGAAAGGATGATCTTCGAGGTTCTGAAGATATTTATTTACCTCTGCCATGATTTAGAGGCAGACTCCTCCTTCACAGGTTCCCCCTGCCCTTTGCGGCTGATAACATCCCTCTGGATTTATGTTGCTACCCAATAGCGGGATTTGTGAGTTCAGATCATGTTTCCAGCACCATCCTGGATAAGACACATTTATCACAGCTGTGCTTCATCCTATTTGCATTACGGCTTTTACTGTCTATATTGTTAAAACCAACTGTGTTTTACTGTGGGCTGGGAAGTAGAGTGTCTCCCAGATCTATCAGCAACACAAAATTCTGCCTTTAAAATCAGGAGAGCAGAACTTAATGGTGCCCCACTGCTGAATGTACCTCCACCTCCAGCCTTAACGGTACTGCCATTATATTAGGCATCAGTAGAGGCAAGGCCCAAGGTCACCTTAAGACAACCTTATCAAAGAAGCCAAATGGATGATGGATCTTAGAGTATCCGGGGCAAAGGGATCCTCCAGAAAGAGCTGCTTCCAGCTTGCCTTAGGTAAGTGGCTCATTTGGAAATCTCAATATCAGAATATTTATGACCTATAAGACATCAAATAACTTGAGCTAATAATGAGACAGAATAGATCAAAGGCAGAGCTGGGCTTCAAAAGCATCCAGAGAGTAAGATCCGGGTTATGGGGTTATGGAAAAGGAGGAAGGATTGAATAGGCGAAACGTCAATCTGGCTA
The DNA here is from genome assembly GCF_001698545.2 of Rhinopithecus bieti. Classification (NCBI taxonomy): domain Eukaryota; kingdom Metazoa; phylum Chordata; class Mammalia; order Primates; family Cercopithecidae; genus Rhinopithecus; species Rhinopithecus bieti. Next base: position 2,259,844 of record NW_016810565.1, read on the forward strand.
TGGTTTTGGGGTGCTTGAGCATTTTCCATGTTTGCAACGATGAAATGTTGCTGCTTGTCATCCGGGAAGTGTTACTTAGTAAAACAAAACCAAACATTAAGTCATTCCCAAGACAATTTGCAAAACAAATTTATTTCTTGTGCCTGGTTTCAAGCACTTAAAGGGGGATGTGACTTCCTGGGATCATAAAGAATTTTTGTGTTTTTTGGTGCTTTTTTCTTGTTGTTTTGCTTTTGTTTCTTATGGAAACAACAAAACACAAGAAAATTCCACTTAACCTCAGTCTTAAGTACTATCTTATATTTCTATTTCTGAACCAGTCCTATGGTGACATCTTCCTAGGTGTCTGCTGAACTATCCTTCTCTGCCAGGGTTATCATGCTCTTTGTGGTATTTTACCACCATACACCTAATGCAGTCCTTCAAGAAAGGTTGCTCCAGATCGTAGAGCTTTTAGTACACAGTGACCTCCCTACTTCTAACCCACAGCCTTCACCGAGCCTCTCACTCAGCAGCTGATCACACTCCTCCCTGTGACATTTCCTATCTTGTAGTCTTTGTCGTTGTTTAGTATTGGATTTTTTTGAGAGAAGGGATCTTATATATAGTATATACCAATTAATTTATATATGAATATTATTCACGAACATATTAATATTAATACATCAATTATAATATTAATTATATATTTACATATTTAAAAAGCAAAATTTGATGGAGCGAATTTTGGATGTGACATTCTTTGCCAGACTAACTTCGGCAACTTAGAAAAAATGCCAATGATCTAATTGTATCACTTTCGGTAACCCCATGCTAGCTGAGAGAGTACTTTGGGTATAATAGATGCACAATCTTTTTGTTACTTACTGATAAACTCTGTTTGCATCCCTTGTAACATTATCCTGTCTGGGTAGATGGGTGTGGGGTATAGATCTCATGTGACCCGGAAGGGCTACATTTGGACCAGGACATCTGATGACCAGGTTAAGTAGGAAGGGCTGCTCCAGAAACGTTATCCACAGGTAGCAAGAGCCCAGGAGAACAGGAGAGGGCGTAGGTGAGAGCCCAGGAGTCATTGCGCCAAGCCCTGGCAGCATGGAGAGAAAGTAAATGTTAGATAGACAGCAAGGTTGGCAGCCAAGAGTTTCAGGAAGAGCAGAGTGAAAAATAGAGTGAAATTGACAGTGGGGCATAGAGCAAGGGAAGCAAACTATTCAGAATTCAGTGCAGGGACTCTGGGCACGTGGTAGATGTTTCTTTTATGGCACTTATAATAACAACCAGGCCAATGGCTAAGTGATAGATATAGCCTTAAAAAATTCTCCTGCCCAATCCTATGGCTTCTTTCACTCCCTTGCTAATTTGCATAGCGATTTTAAGGCTATAACAGGGACAAGACAGGTTTGTTATCAATAGTTCCTAGATATGGAGCCTCTTGGAGAAGCACACTGGTTGGAGAAGCACACTGGTTGGAGAAGCACACTGGTTGGAGAAGAACACTGGTGAGGATGCTATTTGGGCTTCATTCTGTTTATTGGCCCCAGTCTGCAGGTAAAACCCATCATCCCGGCTGCCCTGCTGACCAGGACTCAGACTCAAGAGGGATTCCTGGGAGAAGGGCTTGAGAGGATTGATGCAGTTCCATTTTCATGCTGTCAAAAACAACATGGTGACTGTAAGAGAGCTGGGTTTATCTCGTCTGAATGAGACTGCATTTCGAAGTACCTAAATTGGAAGACTTTTCATGTATTAGCATTTTGCTTGATGAATATCAAAGGAAGGAAGAGGTGGGAGAGAAACAGTCAACATTATTTGTAACCTTTGCAGGAGAATGAATCTTGATTTTTTCTCTTCTGAAAGACTATTCGTTCTTTTTTTCTGCCATGAAAAGTTGAGACTGAAATTTCTCATCTGCTGGTATCCTTCTTCAGCTGGCTGAATATTCTTGGGCTGAGTCTCATAAGGAAGTTTGTTTTGCCTCTCCAGCATATCATACACATTGAAATGATTAGTCTCTCTCTCTCTCTGTCTCTGTGTGTAATATGTATATTATACACACACACACACACACACACACACACACACACACACACACACACACACACATTTATCCTCAGAGAGTTCCTGTGGTTGAAGATGGACCTGGACACAGCACAGCTGTTACTGCCCTGCCGTCTGCCTTTTAGCAAAACCACTCTGCAGGAATCCTGTTCGTAGAAATCCCAGGAAGTCTCTTGTTTCTCCATTCACAGGAATGAAGACACTACAGCTTGTGCTTTCCTAGATGCTCTGGACACAGACGTGTTTTCATCTACCTTTTGGACTAAATCCAATAATAGTTACTGGTTTGGCCAGTAGGTTTGGCCAGTAGGCCTAGTAGAGACTGCAAACTGAGCTGAGGTGTATATATGGCCCCTTGAAGTACGGCCAAAAATAGCAATTGCCTCGGTCACTCTAACCGACCTGTGTTCAGAACAAAGTTGCTAATGGTGGGAGTTTTAGAGCTGTGTTCTCCCTTGCCTGGCAGACATGGGTGCAGCTGTGCCATTTGAGAACTCATATTTCTTCAGTAACATGAGCTGAAAGAAGAAAGCAGTTGTTACAAATCCTATTATATAGATGGGTAAACTGAGGCTGCATGATTGTGCTGTACCCAAGGATCATCCAGGGATTTGCCAAAATCAGCTACAGAGTTGAGCCAACTACCAGCATCCTGACCCCAGACTGATGCCCTTAAATCAGAGCACATGTGCTCTACCAAACATTTACTAAATTTTACAATGCAAATAGGACACAAAGCTAGACTCTGAGAGCCAGTCATGGTATAGTTGTAAAATGACCTACCTTCAACTGTAACTATATATTTTGTGCCTTTACAGAAGTGGCAGAATTCTAAAAGTAGTGCATTGTGCCCCGTTCTTTACATTCATGGTGGTTTTTAGTCTTGCGTGGTGGTTTTAGTCTTGTATTTGTAAGGATGTGAAAATCAGGGGAAAAGGGGAGGCGACAGGACACTGATTCAGCACCTCCCCCAGGATCTGTACTGAATAATCTTCCATTTGTCTCAGGACCACCTCACCCTGGGCAGATCATTTCACCTCCCTGGGCCTCATCGCTTCTTGAAAATTATAGAAGGGATAAAATGGGCTGATGTACATAAAGCGTTTACAATAGTAGCCAACACATAAAATATTTAGGGTTATAATTGTATCTCTTATGACCATCTACATCTCAAGAAAATAAAACTCAGAATTTTTAATACTTCCCAAGATTCCACAGCAGATAAGAAACTAGTACACTCACCCATGTCCGGGTCTAGAGGCTTAGTAGGACCAAAATGACATCTCTGAAATATTCTATGTCATTTGCTGAGAAACCTTTAAATTCTTTCATGAGGCACACATTCCAAAAAAGAGTAGGCAGATCCAGCAGAGAAGGGAAGGGCAGGGTTGGGGGAAGGACTCCTTTGATGGTCAGAAAGCTGAAGATTCATGAAAGAGCAGCCAGTAGAGAGCATTACCTATTTAGACCACTGCTCCCTGGAGGAAAACAAGAGATCTTTTCTGAAATCTACAGAAACCAAAATAATTAATGGCCCAATATATGGAAGTCTTTCACATAGCATTTTTTACAGCTGACCAGTCTCCATTTTAAGAATTCTCCTACACAGTACTTTTTAACACATTTTCTCCAGTTGTCTCAATAATTCACTTGAGGAACAACAGATTGTTCTTCTTTCCTATTAATTATAAGATAAATTATAATTTCAGTGCTTCAACAGTAGCTATATGGACACTGTGTCATTTCAGTAGGAGCTGATTATTTTCACCTTTTCCATTTTAAGTTAATCTCTGGGTTAGGATGATCAACCTGCAGATCTTTTGGCATAAAATAAATCATCCATGGTAACACACTGACAGACTTCTCTGTAGGGCAATCAAGCATCTTCCCAGGGGACTCTGGGCTAATCTGGACTTTACAAATTTTCTGTAGGTAGCATGAGAAAGACAGGTAACAGACTGCCTTCGTGTATTAGACCATTCTTGCATTGCTATAAAGAAATGCCTGATGCTGGGTAATTTGTAAGAAAAGAGGTTTAATTGCCTCACAGTTCTGCAGATTGTACAGGAAGCCTAGCAGCCTCTGCTTCTGGGAAGACATCAAGAAGCTTCCAATCATGGCAGAATGCAAAGCGGGGCAGGCATCTCACCTGGTGGGAGTAGGAGCAAGAGTGGGGGCAGGGTGACACACACTTTTAAACAACCAAATCTCACGATAACTCACTGTCGTGAGGACAGCATCAAAGGGATTGTGGTAAGCCATGCATGAGAAATCCACCCCCATGATCCAATCACCTCCCACCAGGGCACAACCACCAACCTTGGGAATTGCATTTCAGCATGAGATTTGGGCAGGGCAAATATACAAACGGTATCACTTGGTTAACTCCAGCAGGAGGTGTGAGATGTTGCTCTCTTTACCTTAGGGAGGGAGTCCAAGGCTCTGTCATGTGCCAATCTTCTATTCTCTCTCTGATTCTCTTTTCAACTGAGTTTTAGGTTTAGCGCAAAGAAAAACATGGGCCTGCTATTCACTTATTGCTGTGTATTTCTTGAACCTTCCTAAAAGAAACAAACACACAAACAAATAAATAACTCTCCTTTCCTTGTGTGGCAGGAAGTCTCTATGTATAAATTCCACTCCCAAAGGAAAACTAGCATATCATATTTCCTAACAGAAAACTGTGATGAGGGGGAAAAAGGACTGTGTCCAATGTCACGTTAGATATAGGCTTTTTAAAAAATGAATGCATTGGAAAGCAAATATGTTGGCACTCACCATAACCCTGACATTTTGACAAATACCTCAGTGTCTGCCTGTGTGATCCAGTTGATTATCTCTGTGAGTTTCCTTCAAAGCCAGTCACCTCTGCAGCATCTTCCTCTTGGTTCTATGAACCCCTGGGGCCTGATGTGAGCATGCTGCTTGTATTCTAGAATACTTTGCCACCTTCCATTTTTTCTCATTCCCCAGAAGAAAATCAGTTGAAGGAAGGCAGTGGGAGCTGGCTTGAGAGTAAGGCAAATATCCTTAATTGTTTAGTTTTGTTGGGGGTGCTCTTTGAGGGAAAGCAAGCTTCGTTAGAGGAAGTGCAAGACAATTCATTTTGTTCTCTCTTGAGAATTTCATTGAGAAGACTGTGTCCAGGTGAGTTGCATTGGCTTGTTTTAACTCTGCCATAGGAGAGACCGCTGTGGAAGCAGAGGAAGACACAATTCAATTGGATGAATACATCTGCTGACTACATTGACTCAAGCATAGGAAATGCTTAGCAAAAATTAGTTGTCGGTAGTGATGATATTCTGAGGAGGAGAAGGAGAGGGAGAAAGAAGAGTATTTTGATCCTGATAGAATCCTTTAAAGAAGATAGAACTGCTGGGATTAATTTACCTTCATTTGCACTGAAGTATGAAGACACTGTCTTCATTCATTCATTCAGCAAGTGTTCACTGAAACTTTACTGAGTCTCAGGCTGTGCCAAGCACTGAGAATACTAAGGACAATTGTCCCTTAGGTTAGAGGTAGTTGCAGGTTAGAGGTAGGTGCCTCCAACCTAAAGGACGTGTCTGTTCTAAAAGACCTTCCTTTGTGTAGCACTTTCTAGTCTTTTGCAGGGAGAACAGGATGGAAGGCTGGAAGTTCGCGATCAATTTTTCCTCGTAACAGAATAAACTAAAGGTGAGAGACATTTAAGGGAGTAGATGAGGAAAACAGATTGACATGAAGAAGTGACAAAAGGCACCTAATCTGTGTTGGAGATCAGTTTCTGTTGATATCTTGAACATTCTCTGTCATTAGTCTGAAGCTATCCTATCTCCAAAATTATTCATTCATATATACATATATATACACACACATATATATACACACACATATATATACACACACACACACACACTCACACACATATATATATATATTGCCAAAGCCAGGATAATTCAAATTCAAGTTATTATCTTTTGCCTGCCTGGATTGTTAACTACACTGGCTTCTACACTGTTCTTGATTCCAGGTTCACTCCAAATTACCTTCTCTTCAGCCACTGGCATGAGCTGTGTGGAATCAACAATTTCCCAGGTGAAGTCCCCGTCCCAACTCTCCCCATTTGAATCTATGGTGCAGCAACCACCAGATTAACCATATTACTGTGCAATTTTCTTCATGTACCTCCACGCTACGATTTTAACTAAAGGAATATCACGATCGCCTGCTTTATCTACTCTGCACTCTCCACAGTGCTTTGTACCAGGTTCATCTACCTCCATCCCCAAGTACAATTTATGCCAGTCAAGCTGGACTCCTGACTGGTCCCTGAAGCCTTCGGGCCTTCCTGTCACTTGGCCTTACTTGTGTTATTTTCTTCCTCTGGAATAGTCCTGAGAATTCCTTTCTCATGCCTCTAATTATTTTATAAATCATATCTCAGCACATCCTCTGTGCAGCTCTTTAGTACCGATTTTGTGCATCATACTGTCCTGACATGCTTTAACCTTTGAAACTGTTCTGAAGACAATTGGCATATTCTTCCCCAAAGCTCCCCGTGGGCCTTGGGTTTCGACCTGACAGTCTGTGAGAAGTTTTGAGAGGGTCGTGAAGGTGTCTTCTTTTCCCTGCCAAACTCAGTACAGTGCCCAGCACGTGATCATATTATGGCTAAAAAAGTAAAAAAGCAAATTGATGGTGCCAGCACAGAAACAACAACAGGAAAGCTTTGGAACTAGATGCAGTTGTTGACACCTGCCTTCGTTCTTCAACAGGAATTGTTCCGTAAATGGACCTGAACAATGGCCAGATGTTGACAATTTTGAGGAACTGAGTGGGTGAGGTTTTCTTTGATGACCTTCTTTCCATGTTTACTGGCCTCATCCTTGCTAGGTCAGTTTTAACAGTCTGATTAGTGGTCTGAAATGACTTACCACCAAGTCAACAATGTTTGGTGTAATTTTGTCGTTGAGTTTTAGTTCATTTTTGTTGTTGTTGTTTGTTCGTTTTTTAAATGGATTAAATAAATACATGACTGGAAAAGCCTGCTTGCTTCGGGTGTAACCCAGTACCCCTATCAATTGGACCGCTATGTTCCTATTGACGGCATCTCTCAAATCCAGGTCTCTAGAGCTACCATCCACAGGGCACTCCAGGGCTCACCTGGGAACTGGCCAGCTGGGGGTCTGGCTCAGCATTTTCAGGATGTATTATGCTGAACATAGGTCATAAACAGTGAGGTAGGTAAGGATCACTCACACAGATGAGTGTAGCATGGTCAGCCACTGAAGGTAACATGAATGTCCTGATGGTTTCAGCATCCCTGGAAAAAAAAATGTGCAAGACAAAAGGTAAACTAAGATAAAGCTCAAATGCACCTACAGAAATCGCTGTCTTTGTTTTCCTTTTGCAAGGGGTTGCAACTACTCATGCTTCTACCTGCTGCAGAGGGGCACACCTGCTCTTTTCAGTAATTGAGGAAATGCTATGTGAGTAGTGCAAACCTTACCTGGCTCTTCCTTCCTGCATTTGCTGACATTTTGAAGCCAAAACCCATTACCTTAAAATTGGCTAAATAAGGTATTTCTAGTTAATTTTGCCTATAAAACAATTTTCCTATCCAAGAACACTGAACACCGAACTCCATCTCTCATAAAGAGGCCATTAATTCTCTGCCACTGCTCATTATTTTTATTAACTATTCGCAGACTTTTTGCTGGAGGCAAAATGTATCTATTACAACCAGCAAATAGGGATTGCTAACATGCTGAGGCCAGCGTCCTCACCCAGGCACTCAGCAAAGCCAGCGACATTGGATTCCACCAGCTGGGCTTGTGCGAAGCATCTGTGCCGTCATGAGCCCGATAGGGAAGGTGGGAAGGCAGGCTGCTCTGGAGAGGGAGGCGTTGTTCAGATTTTCTTATTCAGAGCCCTCTGTCTTCAATGTGAAGAGAAAACAGAAGTTTTCTAACAGTAGAAACTGATCACTTAAACTTTCCTTTAGTTATTTATATTTTTAAATGGAAAAAAATGGTTTATATGAGAAGAGAGTGAAAAAGAGGAGACATGGTGCTCTGCCTCTGGCATTCCTTATGAACTATAATAAAGTGAAAGAGAGAGTAAAGAAATGAACATTTCCTCGGTAATTAACTTATTTAATTCTTGCTATTGGCTTAAAATAACTTTATTGAAGTATATTTCACATTTCATAAAACTTACCTATTTCAAATGTGAAATGCAGTAATTTTTACTAACCTTATCAAGGGGTAGAACTATGAAGATCACAGTAAATCAGTCCTAGAACACTTAATCCTCCCAGTAAGGTCCCTTTTGCCCATTTATAAATCGTCTAACCCATATCCCTTCCCATAGCCCCAGGCAATCACTAATCGACTTTCTACCCCTATAAATGTACCTTTGGGAGACATTTTATATGAAGGAATCATACAAGATGCAATGTCTTGTGCCTTCTTTCATTCACTCAGCCCAAGGATTTAAATTCATCCATGATATAGCATGTGTCAGCAGTTCCTTTTTTTTCATTGCTCAGTAGTAGTTCATGTATGGATAGAATGTACTCTCTCTATCCAGTCAATAGTTAATGAGCATTTAGGTCATTTCCACTTCTGGTTATTATGAATAATGCTGTTATGAACATTTATGAACATCTATGTGCAGGTCTTCCTACGGACAAGTTTTTTATTACTTTTGAATATACAACTAAGAGTGGAATCACTGGGTCATGTTGTATTTTAGGTTTAACTTTCTGAGAAACTCCCGAACTCTCTTCCAAAGTGGTTGCACCATGTCACATTCCCACCAACAATGTATGAGGGTTCTTATTTCTCCATAACTTCATCAAAATGTCTGTCTTATTTAGTAAGCTATTATAGTGAATATGAAGTGGTATTTTGTTGTGGTTTTACTTTGCATTTCCCTAGTAAATAAAATATTGAGCATCTTTCTAATGTACTTATTGGCTATTCATCCTTTTTGGGATGATATCTGTTCATATCCTTTGCCCGCTTTTAAGAAATGGGTTGTCTTTCAATAATTGAGTTGTGTTTTCTGTAAATTCCAAATGCAGGTTCTTGATCAGATTTCTGCTTTGCAAATATTTCCCCCGATCTGTTGCTTGCCTTTTTATATCCTTAATTGTGTGTTCTGAAGTGCAAATGTTTCAAATTTTGATGAGGCCCAATTTATGCTTTTTTTTTTTTTTTTTTTTTTTTTTTTTTTGGTGTCCTATCTAGGAAATCTTTGCCTAGCACAACGTCTCAAGGATTTTCTCTTATGGTCTCTTATAAAAAATTGTTTCATCTCTTCACTAATCACGTTGAGTTAACTTTCATATATGATATGAGGTGAGGAGCTATGTTAATCTTTTTCATGTGGGTATGCAATGATTCCAGCACTATTTGATGAAAAGACTACTTTCACCAATGAATTCATTGCCCTGGCACATTTGTAACACAATCAATTGTCTATATACTTAAGGGTTTATTTTTATAGTCTCAACTCTGTTTACACCTAGCATGGAGTTTCAGTTCTCCAGATGAGGAGTTGTGGTTGGTCAGTGTAGAACAGGCTTCTAAAGTCAGATCTTGCCTTTTTTAAATATTCATAATCTTCCTTTATACTAACTGTACAATATTGGAAATATTACTTTTAAATGTTATAATATTGGTTAAGGGATCAGGAATCTAAGGTTTATCCTTAGCGACAGACTTATTATGAAGAAGGTTGTCCATTATCTCTTTATATTAGGAAAGGGAATTTAAATGTCAGAGGCCCCCTCTTTCATTTTAGTCATTGACAGTGCAGTAAACAGGCACTTCACTTACTTATTTATCCATACAACAAATCTTTATCGAGCTTCCACAATGTAGAGGAACTTACAAGTCTGTTAGTAACAAGTATTTATGGTATATCCTTCATGTTCTTCTCAGGATGAACCCGTTATAAAGTGCTACTCCCCATCTTCTGACAGGCGTCAATTTGACCACATGTTCCCAATTATCTACTCCCTTCTCTGCACCCCAGCAGGGCAAGGCCCAGAAGTCATAAAGACTCTGGTTTGGAACTCAACAAGAACTGTAAAAAAGCACCAGGCCTGAGGCAAAAATCTGTCTCCAATAGCAAATTCTGCCTTGATTTGTTATTTCACATCTGTTCTCTTGCTTGCCTGGCTCTATTCCTTTAGTGCCTGAGAATTTCTTAGTCTCTGAATATTTCCTTCATCTTTTGACAACCTGCTTTGCTCTGCTGTGTTTGGTGTTGTGTGTGTTTTGAAATCCTCTCTCTCTCCTCCACCTGTGTCTGATCTCCTCTACTGCTGTGTGTGGTCACCTCTTTGACCTGCACCCTTATATCAGCCTCTTTGGCTTGGGTGCATTTGCACTAGGAACTACATGATTCCACATGCTCAGCTCAGCCTTAACCATGAAAAACTTGATGGTTCTGACCTGGAACTGCCTTATTCTGGAGTTCTTAGGACCTGTCCTCTGTCTCCATTAATGTCACCAAGGTCAGAGTATTATATATAGGTCAGTGTTTATTAAGAATATGAGCTCTGGGCCGGGCACAGTGGCTCTCATCTGTAATCCCAGCACTTTGGGAGGTCAAGGCAGGTGGATCACTTGAGTTCAGGATTTTGAGATCAGCCTGGGAAGTGTGGCGAAAACTTGTATCTAAACAAATAAAAATAAAAAAATAGCCAGGTGTGGTGGCACACACCCGTAGTCCCAGCTACTCAGAAGGCCTGGAGTAGCCCTAGCTACTCGGGAGGCAGAAGTTGTAGTGAGCCAAGATCACACTACTGCACTGCAACCTGGTGACAGAGCAAGACCCTGTCTCCAAAAAAAAAAAAAAAAAGAATATGACTCTGGTCTAAGACTTTCTGGCTTATGGCCAGGCGTCGTGGCTCATGCCTGTAATCCCTGCATTTTGGGAGGCCAAGGTGGGTGACTCACCTGAGGTCAGGAGTTCGAGAACAGCTTGGCCAACATGATGAAACCCTGTCTCTACTAAAAATACAAAAAATTAGCTGGGCATGGTGGCAGGCACCTGTAATCCCAGCTACTCAGGAGGCTGAGGCAGGAGAATCACTTGAATCCGGGAGGTGGAGGTTGCAATGAGCTGAGATCGTGCCACTGCACTGCAGCCTGGGCAACAAGAGCTAAACTCCGTCTTAAAAAAAGACTTAAAAAAAAAAGACTTTCTGGGTTAAAACTTCGGATATGCATCAGAAAAATGCAAATCAAAACCACAATGAGATACCTTCTCACACCAGTCAGAATGGCTGTTATTAAAAACAATCAGGAAACAACAGATCCTGGTGAGGCTGCAGAGAGAAGGGAACACTTATACACTGTTGGTGGGAATGCAAATTAGTTCAGTCACTGTGGAAAGCAGTTTAGAGATTTCTCAAAGAACTTAAAACAAAACTATCACTTGACCCAGCAATTCCTTTACTTGGTATATACCCAAAGGAAAAGAAATCATTCTACAAAAACCACACTCGCATACATGCACATCACAGCACTATTCACAACAGCAAAGACATGGAATCAACCTAGGTCCCCGTGGACCATGGGTTAAAAAAAGAAAAGGTGCTAAATATACACCGTGGAATACTACCCAGCTATCAAAAGTACATGGATGTACCTGGAGGTCATTATCCTAAGTGAATCAACACAGAAACGGAAAAACAAATAACACATGTTCTCACTTATAAGTAGGAGCTAAGCATTGGGTACACATGGACATAAAGACAGTAACAATAGACATTGGGGGATACTAGAGGAGAGAGAGAGGGAGAGGGACAAGGATTGGAAAACTACTGGGGACTATGCTCACCAACCGGTGGACAAGATCAACAGTACCCCAAACCTCAGTGTCATGTGATATATCCATGTAAAACTCTGCACATGTACCCCCTGAATCTCAAATGAAAGTTGAAATTATAAAACAAAAACAAAAACTTTGAATATATCCTTTCCTAGTTATGTAAACTTGGGCAAATGACTCAGTCTTTCTGTGTCCTAACCTCATCCACAAAACAGGAAGAAGAGTCACATTTACCTCATGGGGTTGTTGTTAGAATTAAGGGAGTTAACTCATATACGATACTTAAAATAGTGTCCAACACATAATAAGCTCTCAATAAAATTGAGCTATTCCTATACTATGGCTAAGTCCACTCTGGGAACCCATCTCCTTGCTTCTAGGCTGGGTTCCCTACAATGCATCTCCACACTGCAGCCAGAATAACCTTTCCAACACGCAAATTTACAACACCTCTCCTCTTGCTTCAGGTGAAATCTGCAATCTTGACCTTGTCTACAAGGCCTTTTCTCACCTGTCTGTGCACCTTCCTTGGAGTCATCAGGCCAATTCCTCGTCAGTGCTATGTTTTTTTTTTTGTTTTTTTTTTTTTTTTTTTTTTTGATGTTTTCAACCTTTTTTTTTGTAAGCATCACACTACTTCTTGCCTCTCTGCTTTCTCTCATACTGTTCCTGCTGATTGGAACAAGCATCCCTTTATTTAGGTAACTTGTAGCTATCCTTCAGGTCTTGATCATCAGTTCCTGTAGGAAACCATTTATGGTCCACCAAAACAGTTTATGTACATTTTTGTATGCTTCCATAGCACCTTGAATTCCCTATCATGAAAATGATCATGTTCTATTATGCCTTTCTCTTTCATTAGATTATAAGTTCTTTAGAGGCCTCCTCTATACTGCTCAGAGTTTTACTTCTAAGTCCTAACACAGTGTTCATAATATAAAAAGCTTCCAGAAACACTGTATTGGGCTTCTAAGCATTTGAGTTTTACTTCTAAGTCCTAATACAGTGTTCATAATATAAAAAGCTTCCAGAAACACTCTATTGGGCTTCTAAGCATTTGACAATTCTTTGCGATTGTACATGGAGGAAAGGCAAAACACAGACCAAAATGTAAGAATATTTACTGCCAGACCTACCGATAATATTCCATGCATTCCGTAAAGCAGCTTTATTTTTAAAAAGGGTAAAACTAGAATAGTTTTCTTAATGTAAAAAGACAAATGGAAGAGGATTGAGAGCTCTCTTACTCATGTGTTTATCTTCATAGAACACATCTTGGGTGAAAAAAGTCAGACACGTGGCAGAGATGGAGAGAGAATGGCAGGGTGTTGGCACAAACATAGTACCTCTGGAAGATTGGCAGCTTCTTTAGGATACCCAGATGGTGGCCTGTGAAATTACCACCTAGTATAGAGTTCATAGGTGGTTTTCATAGGAATGTCCCCATGCATTTCATTTATCTGTCACTTTTGTTTACCCCAATTTATATACTTATCTAATTTGGCTTGACATAATCAGGACATGGCCATGAGAAACAAGAAGACATGTTTTAAATATTTCATTTAATACGAAAGCACTGGATACAGACTCCTGTTCCTTTTTATTAGGGAAGTAGACATGGACTAACCACCATTACTCACAGGCTCAGCATGAATTTATAATAAAATTCTCCAAGACATGTGCAATATCTACACATTAACTAATGGAAATTGATTTAGATTTTTATTTATTTTTAACGAGTTGTAATGAACTTTTCTTTTATATTGTTCCCAGTCACACATTAGCCCTTTAAGTGCCATACAATCTAAGAGAAACATGTACACTATAGCAACTTACGATGGTGTTTGTTCTACCAAATGTGTTTTGGCTTTCCCCAGGCCTCTTGAATGTGACACGGCCCGATTCAACATGGTCGCTTTCTCACTGGCTTGGCCCTATTCCCTGAGAAAAATCAATGCAAAGGCTTGGAAATCAACTGACTCCAACTTCACTTGTTTGGTGGAAAATTAAGGATTTATAAGAGAACTATCGCGTCTTTATGAAGCTGTGGTTTCAATGAGCTGAAAATTCAATTCTCTTAATGGCTCTTTTGTATTCAGTTCAGTTCCCAGAGACCCAGCAGGAAGTTTTTAAGAAAACTAAAGAAAATTTGCTTTAATTCTCATGTTGGGTTGCTCTAAAGGTAGTACATATATATATATATATATGGTGTGATTTCCTTCCTCATTGGTGTCTGTGGCATTTTTTGAGCCTAATCTACTTCAAACCAGTTGTTCTTTATTAGTAAAATATGATCTTCCACCAAATGAGAAAAAGTGCCTGCTGTCTATAAACTGAAATGACTTTTTTCATCTAGAAATGATTTACTTACATCTTGCCTTACAGAAGTAGTCCATATTGGACTCAGCAAAAAATATGTATACTTAGAAGACTAAGAATAGTTGTTTACAATGGCTAAAAAGCAATAATTTGAGGGTAACTACATTTGAATACTCTGAAATGAATTAAGATATTATCATTCTTAGATGACAAATTATTTAATAAGATGACATGAGTCTTCATGTCACTAGTATGACCTGTACATTTGCAGATTTCTCAGAACAACTCTATATGGTCAGGAGGTGATGATTTCCTCCATTATTAATGCTCGTGTTATCCCAAACATGAGACCCCCTTTGTCTCATCAGTGGCCACTGGCTGATCAGAGTTTTATAAATGTTGCCAAACCATCTCAGGAAGCCATAGAGGTAACATGGCTCATTTCACCTCTTGAGAAAATTAGATCGCCTGCTCTTCAAAATTTACTACCTCCAACCTCGTCCTCTCTCAAAATCATATCTAGAAAAATATAAAGAAAGAAATTTTCTTCTTAAGTTCAGGAGCTGGTTACAAGGGTTATTTTTTCCCCCTGTAATTCTATTCTACAGAGACCTCAGCCATCTGTTGATTCCCTTACTTGTTTGCAGGTGGCATCAGTGAGACTAACTAGGGACTGAAGTCCCACAGAGCTCTACCACTTTAGTCTTAGTCACCTCCGGGGCCAAGGAATACAGCTTCTAGGCTTGAAAAGACTAGAAAAATGTGCTTTTTCAAAATGTGTCTCTTCGTCTGCCTGTTGCTGCCTTGCAGCCATGGTCTTTAACTTTAGTACCTACATTCATCCTAATTTAGAATCCTCGTCAATCACTTCTGAAGCCCTGGAGAGATAAAAAATTAAAGACAAAAAAATAGAATATAATGATTATTCCTGAATTCCAGGAGAAACCCAAAGAATTAACCATTTGTTCAGTGATTTTTGTTTTTTTTTTAGTATGTATACTTTCAGTCACTCTTGTGAGTATGAGGAAATCAAAATTTAAAAGGCATAATCCTCTTGTTATGAAGCTTACCATTTAGGAAAGGAGATGGGTACAAAAAGGAAAATAAAAGAATTACGTTTCTATCTTGGAGGTCTGTATGAATTATAATAAAAGCGTAGGAAAAAAAACACCAAAATTTCCTTGGGGAGGGAAGCAGGGATGACTTCATAGAGGAAGAGGTCTTGGGTAGGGCCCTGTGGGATTCCCAGTGTAGGGGTGGGAGGAACAAAAGGGGTGGCATGAGCAAAGGAAGACACGGCATGATAGGGAAGGGAAGCCCTTGTAAGAGAAGACATCAGTTCCCAGCAGAGGTCATCCCTCTCCTTGGTGACCTGGAGGACATGTAATAAGTGACTTTCTAGAAGAAAAAGAGAGAGCAAGTCCAAGAGGCTGCTCATTCTGGCTGAGCAGCTTCAGAATGTGCCACGAGGCCAGCTGCAACAAAGCAGAATCCTTGCTAGAAACTAAGCATCATTCAACTTTCTCTTATTTCACCTGATTTCAATCACAAACAAGGCGGCGGCCCATGACTTCTGTCATTCTGATTAGGCAGAAGAGATCTGTGGGTGTGATTCTGAAAAAGGTCTCAAATAAACACCCACTGCAGTTAGTCCTCTTTTGAATGTTGTGCACTCACTCCTTCGCCCAGCCAACTGTGCTCAGAAACGTCTGCTCCGTCTCTGGCGTGTGTCCAGGCATTTCTCTGAGCCTTGAAGCTGAAATATTCTGCAACTCTTGCGAGGTTTAGAAAGGAGCACATCACAAAGGGGATTTGGAAGTTCTGATTCCAGGAAATGAGCCAATAGTTCATTAGAAAACAAACGGTGTCTTTGTTGAGTGAAGATCATAACCCAGCAGGTGTACAGGGATACCAGACACCTTCACCAGTGCAGTGGAGGTAGAAAGAATTAAAAAAAAAAAAAAATTACAATAGCATTGCCTCCCCAGAAAGCAGGAACCTATCAGTGGCACACAGATGTACCCGATTTCTCATCAGGCATCGTCTCACCAGCCAGTAACACATGTGGAAGATAACTGAGCGAGTGCTGAGTCCCCTCTGCTGGGTGAGCCATGAATCAGTGCATGTGTGATTCCAGATTGCAGAACAATAATAACAATAACAATAATTTCAGAAAGCTTCTCTTTGGAGGGGACTTATTAAGAAGAAAACCCCAGAGCAGACTTCTTGGAAGAGTGCTGATAACTTCTTGCTGTCATTGGTACTTTTCCCACCAATGAAAAATAACGAGGACAACATAGAGCAGAAGGTGAAGATATTGCTTACCAGGCTTCGATACAGGATGGTTGAGACAAAGTAGGGACCCCCTCTCAGGGGCCTGGTGGATCACTCAAGTGAAAATAAGGAAAAGTCTTATGTACTTTCAAGGGGAATTGCGGGCACCTATAGCTAGTCTTGAAAAGTAAGTGAGCCATCTAATAAGCAAGAAGATAGCAGCAGCAGTCTCCCCAGCAAACCACTTAATGGTGTTTGGGTTCAACAGAAACTAAAAGATGATCTTAACATATGTTCTTTGGTTGTTCCTGAGAAATCCCCACCAGATGGAAAAAGATGGCCACTATCACATAGACCTCAGATAAGGAGGAACTGAAGACTGAACTTTAACCACCATTCTTGGTTCTAAATTTTTTCCTAAGGGGCCTGGAGAGGGTCACACCCATGGGGCAAACCAACATATAATTGCGATGGATTGCTTTATGATTTTGCCGGTAACATCTGCTTTCCTGAAAAGTCCCCTGACCTTTAAAAACTCTTGTCTATAATCCACTGGGAAGGTTAGGTCTTAAGCATTATCTGCCCATTCTCCTTTCTTGCAGCCATGCAACAAATTCCCTATTTCCCTCTGCAAGTCTCCGTGCTAGTGTTGGGCTTCACTGGGCTCTGTGAGCAAACCTCGGTTCAGTAACAGGTTCGGTTTTACGTTCTCTGTTTTGTAACCTGCCTTTGGACAAGGAGTGCCTCAGTTTCTCAATGTATAAAACTTAGAAATATGGATAACATAAACAACAAGCTGTCATTAAGTGGTTATTAAGAATATGAAGAACCAAGAAGCCACCATGGTTATTAAAGCCAAAGATGACATCTCTTAGACACTTTTCAAAACCAGGAATGGTAGCATGAGCTTGGAGGAAGAGACGCAGAAGGAATACCGTTGCCCCTTAGGAAGATGCTTCAACCCCGAGAGGCTTTTGTTAGAATATATGTTTGACAACAACTGCTCCATTTGATTTCATTTATTTTACATAAAGTAATTGGATTGGGGGGTATTTTTTGAATATAACATGCAAGTAAATGCAAACTAGAAACCATGTATATAAAATATACTGTGATAATGTCTGGATTTACTAGACAAAAAAAAAAAAATTATTTAAGCTAATTTCAGACAGGTTGGAGAGGATCTGCTCCAATAAAAACTATGATTTCTCCTCGGCGTGGTGGCCCACGCCTGTAATCCCAGCACTTTGAGAGGCTGAGATGGGCGGATCACAAGGTCAGGAGATGGAGACCATCTGGCCAACGTGGTGAAACCCAGTCTCTACTAAAAATACAAAAATTAGCTGGGCATAGTGGCGAGCGCTTGTAATCTCAGCTACTCGGGAGGCTGAGGCAGGAGAATTGCTTGAACCCAGGAGACGAAGGTTGCAGTGAGCTGAGATTGCGCCACAGCACTCCAGCCCGGCAAGAGAGCGAGACTCTGTCTCAAAACAAACAAACAAACAAACAAACAAACAAAAAACTGTGATTTCCACAGTGAAACACAGGGTGGATTCCAAGGCTCATTTGTTTTAGGATACTTTAACTACTATGCCCACACTAAGAATTTCTTCTCTGCATATGTGGTGGGAACCTTGGTGTACAGTGTGGTTTTGTATAGCAAACAAGATACATGTGTATGTAAGTATATATTGCATGTATTCAGTCAGTTATATAGCAAATGGTGAGGGAGAGCTTGCTATGTGGCAGACACTGTTCTATGCGCTGAAATGGGGCAGCAGAGAAGACATATGCAAATTCTGTCCTTGTGGGTTTTTACATAGTAATTGGGTAAGGAAGGCCTGGAGGAGTTTCAAATAACAAGTAAAATATATAACAGACACAGTGTCGTCAGTTCTGTGTAGAAAAATAGATGAAGGAAGGAAGAGAGTGTTGGTAGGACTATTTTAAATACAGTAGTCACTGAAAGGTAAGTTTTAAACCAAAAAGTTGATGAAGCAGAGCTATGAAGCTATGGAAGGGGAAACCTTCCAGATAGAGGGAATAGCAAGCTTGTGGTCCTGAGCCAGAAGCATACTAGACCAGTGGCAGGAGCCAACTGAGGAAGCAGGAAAGTAGTGGAAGATGAGACTGAAGAGGTAGCAAAGGGCTTTGGGGTTGTGCCTGCTGTGTTTATACACACATACGTGTGAGGGTGGGGTGGGGTGGGGAGGGGCACTGCCCTATTCCCCATTTAAAATTGCTAGTGTAAGACTTTTGCAGCAGGTGAGGGGCCTCAAGGTTGCAGATGGCCAAAAGTCAGTATACATCCTAGCATTTTAAGTGATCAGAGTTTGCAGAGTTTTATCTGGTAAAGCATAATATGTGTGGTATGAGGAGTAAGTCAAAAGTCAGACTTCCCTGTTTAATACCTTCTAGTCCTGACTCTGCATCGAAGCATTTTAAGGCCAGTGTTCTTAACTGGCTTAGCATAAATATATTTATTTATATATTTTATAAATTTCATAAGGTATACTACCACTTTCTACTTTATTTGTACTTTATAAAGTATAAATGTCAATCGCACTTGAATAAAGAAGTGAGTGATACAGTAAGAGATCATTAGGGCTTATTGATAAGTGATGACACAATTAAGTAGCATGTAATCCTAACATCGATCACAACTCTTCATTATGAAACTCTTCCAGCACGCCTCCTGTTTAATCACATCCTTGAGAGAAAGAGGATTGGCAGACATAAGTGTTTTCACATTATATGAATGTGAGCACAAGGAGAAAACTCTGTTTGGAAAAGAATATTTTGTAAAAAGAAAAAAAAAATCACTTTATCTTTTGAGGTAATGAATATAGAGACAGCACCCAGCTCATCGTTTAAAACTGCTGAGTCATTTGCCACTTGAAATGAATTGAGGGCTGTTAAAGGTTTTATAGAAGAATTCATTAAATATGTATTGAGCCAGCTTAAGATGGGAATTGTTATAAAAACTGGCAACAATTCAAACAGCAAAATGTTTCAGTTTATGGTGGAGATATTTTACTCCCGCCTGGATTCAGTCCTCCATTAGTCCATTCAAACTGGCAGGGCGCGAGTCATCTGTAGGAGGCATGGTAATTGCTGTAACTGCTCACACCGCTGTTCTGGGAGCCAAGTAAAACACTGTGATTCCAGCCAGGTGTTCCCTGGCCCAGAAGGCATAGGGTGTACAGTGAGATCGCTGTGTTCACCTAAGTGCTGACACCTTCTGACTGTCTGGAGGTGGGATTTGAGACCATTGGAATAAATGCGTGGATGAGCATACATCTGCATTCAAAGACACACGCAGGCAGAACAGGCAGGAATTGCATGTTCTTCCCCCATGTGTTATTTCTCGCTCTGGGGATGAGGAGGTGATGGAAAGGTGGCAGGCAGAGTTGGAAGCATCATGCTATCATGATGACAGCAAATGGCTTGGAATGAAATGGAGCTGGATTCATGTACCAGTGATGTCACTCACTGCTTCAGTGACCATCGTCAGGTTACTCGGTCTTAGCCTTGTGACCCCATTTGTTCATATCACTGTGATAATAATCCCTATCTGGTGCTTAGTACTTTTGCTATATAGATATTTCTGCTATAATACTATATGCATTTCTAATATTCTGAAAAAATTGTGTTCTAGAAATAAAATAACAGAGTAAAGGAAAAGTCAGGCTGGAGTTAGATGAGCCAAAATCTATACAATTTGATAACCAAAACACAAAAATTATTTTTTAAAGTGCTAGCAATTTTAAAAAGTTAAAGTCCTAATAAATATAAAGTAAATGTAATTTTTTAAAACTAAAAAGATGGGCCAGGTACAATGGTTCACATCTGTAATTCCAGCACTTTGGGAGGCCAAGGTGGGTGGATCATGAGGTCAGGAGTTCGAGACCATCCTGACCAACATGGTGAAAACCCATCTCTACTAAAAATACAAAGACTAGCCGGGTGTGGGGGTGTGTGTCTGTACTCCCAGTTATTCAGGAGGCTGAAGCAGGAGTATCACTTGAACCTGGAAGTCGGAGGTTGCAGTGAGCCGAGATTGGGCCACTACACTCCAGCCTGGGAGACAGAACAAGACTCTGTCTCGAAAAAAAATTAAATAAAAACAAAAGAGAAGAGATGAAGATAGCTTGACCAAAGACAGTATAAGGAAAGGTGGAAACACTGTGTGTGAACACAAGGTCAGAATGCATAAAGACTGGAATAGCCACCCTTCCAAAGCAGAGCATGTGGTGAGAAAGAGCCAAACAAAAAAGAACACAGGATAAATGGGCACTACTTATAGTATTATTCTTTTGTAGCTTGCTGCATTCAACTAAGTTAGTATGTTTTGTGTACAGGTGCTGTTACTTGGTGGCACAAAATGTAGTGGGCTGGGAAAAAATCACTTATTACCAATGAAACGTCTACATTTTACGGATCTCATTCCCCTCTGTGAGCTAATTTGCATTATAAAAAAATAAGATGGAGAGAACAAACTGTACTTAATGTACACTTCTGAATGTAATAAATAGTACAGAATTGGGAAGAATGACGTGATGAGGCAGGTGATGTATTAAAGGATTTGGCACAGTGTCTGACACAGAATATATGATAAACAAATATGTTTCCTACAGAAGGGAAAATGAAGAAGGGTATAAATGTTTAGAATTCTGTGCAGAAAAAGACCAAGAAACCAAGAAGTGGAAAAACCTCACTCTACTTAACATTATCTTGGGGCAATTTCAGTGTCAGAAATGTGACAGAAGGTAGCACTGGAGAGGAGTAGCTATGATGAAGAGAAAAGCATTGGTATCTTTAACGGCTGCAAAGGAAAGTCAACCCAAAGCGTGATCTACCAAAATGCCCCAATAGCATCTTGATCTCCAAGGTGAATGATGACTTTTCAACTTTCCAAAGAAATCTCTTAATTACAAATTATAAAATGAAGTCTGATATTGAAGGACTTGCTAAATTTGTGAGAAGCATTGTGCCTTGGGCAATTATCCGTGCTGGGACTCGAGTGAAAGGAGTTTTATTTCCATCTTCTGCTCTCATAAAGCCTTTGGTAGTGACATATATTTTCACTTAATATCTAGCCTTGAGTTCTAGATTCAAACTTGAGACAGTGATAATAAAAGTCAATGCCGATGAGAGCAAATACATTGTATGAACTTCGTTAATAAAGCATTATGGAATTCCACTTTTATGTGGAATGTGGGTGGAGGGCATAATGGGAAAATATTTCCATCCTCTAATTTACTGTAGACAATATGAACATAAGGTTTTTGCGTTTGATTGTTTTTTAAAAAATAGGATCTCGTTCTGTCACCCAGAATGGAATATAGTGGTGTGATCATAGCTCACTGTAGCTTCAAACTCCTGGGCTCCAGTGATCCTTCAGGCTCAGCCTCCTGAGTAGCTGGGACTACAGGTGCACACCACCATGTCCTGCTAATTTTTTAAATTTGTTGTGAAGACTTGGTCTCACAATGTGCCCAGGCCGGTCTCAAACTCCTAGCCTCGAGCAATCCTATCTTGGCCTCCCAAAGTGCTGAGATTACAGGCATAAACCACCACACCCTGCCAGCACAAGTATTTTGAGGTGAGTTTCATACCGTCACACCTACTGACTCAGTTATTTCTACAGAGCAGGTATCTGGAAAATCAGTTCCCCCAGGATGACCCTCCCACCCCACCACTTCCACAGAATACAGGATAGATAACATAGGTATAATGCTGTGCTTAGAGAGGACAAAGGCACAGCCTCTCATTTTGAGAAACTTATGGTCCAGTGTGCAGTGTGTCCAAAGAGGAGGATGCTCGGGAGGCAATGGGAAAGCATAGTGGACAGCTTCTCTTGGAGGATGAGGTAGGGATTTCAGAGGAAGAGCATACGGTTTGAGATCAAGTGAACCGGATGAGCAAAGACAATGAGGTCTGAAACAACGTGGTGTAGAGAAGGAGTGCAAAAGCTTCAGTATTGCTGGAAGATAAAGTTCAAGGCAAGGGGCTGTCAGCAAATGAGGATAGATAGGACATGTAATAAAGGCTACATCATAGGGCTTTATTTGCAATGCAAAAGAGCCCTATGCTTTTTAAAAATGTAATCTGGTAGCCATTAGGACAAAACCAGAGAGTGTTAATTAGCGAAGGGAAATAGGTCATTGTGTGATGTAGGAAAGCTGAATGCTCTGATGAAGGAGACTGATCAGAGTGAAGTTACATTTTGTTCTTCTGCAAGCTAAAGTTATACCTAGCTACTAATCCCATGCTCTAAGTGCCTGGTATCTAACCCGCCTTCCCTATCCTCATTAATCTTCCTGTCTCATCTTCCTCAGCTATCTATCTTCCCCCACCATTTGAAATGAGGGCCTGTCAAAATTCAACATAATCAAGCGCCAAGGAGTATGACATCAGGGTGTGTCATGCGGTGTTATGAAATAAGGAAAAAATGGTTGGAGCAATCATCATGGACTTCATGGACGAGGGCATTCTTGAAAATGTTATGCAACTTGAATAGGTGGAAACAGCAATAGCAAAGAACACTGACGTAGGACTCATAACTGTATTCCAAACTCTATTACCAGTGAATGTGTGGCTGTTTTTGAGGTTATTTCACCTCTCTGCAAATCAGTTTCAGTATTGTTAAAGTAGAGCGTTAAGGCAGATAATTATTAAAACAACTTCCAGTGGTGGCTGGTCTGTGTGTTTCCTTAAAGGGAAAGCAGTGTGGAGGATGTTGGTTCTTGTTGGATAGAGAAGGAGATTTGTCATGGGACTAGCAGAGTGTAGACAAAGGAGAAAGGCTGCGTTTGAAAGAGTGGAAGAAGGTCATTTAATGTCCTTCACCATTAAAGAAGCTATGGCATTCCAAACTAGTTCCCACTAAGGAATGGGACTTGGTCCTTCCAGAATGTTCAGCTTTGGTGAAAGGTTATTGGAGCCTTTTCCTGAGTCTGGTGCCTGGAAACAGGCTTCTGAGCTGGATGATGTTTGCTGAACTCCGGATGCAAATCACACTCTGCACCTCACGTGACTGTTATTTTTAGCCCTTACAGTATGTGATTTCTCTCAAGGACAACAGGAATGTTCATAAACTATGCATAGGTCATGATGGTGCTTAATGGAGAAATAACCATTTGTTAACAGAGCATTAAATGTTTAATAGTCCATTAGCATAAAATCTTTTAAAAATTATTCGGGAATATTTTCAAATACGCCTCCTTCCCCTAGCCAGATGAGCGCTGCGGTATTGAAATTCATAAAGGTGCCTAGTCTTTTGACCCTAGCAAAGTCTAGTAGGTTTTTCACCTAATTCTCTGGAAATGTCAAGCTTAATCACTCTATAATTATCAGTTAAACAGTCAGCTGTATCTCCTCATGGGCCCTTTGCATAAACATTTGGAACAATTAGAGACTGAATCACTGTGCGATCCCATTATGAGTGGAGTTGGAGTGGATGTGCCATTTCTTGTTTAAGAGGCACCTCTGACAGTTACAAAGGCTGCACAGCTTGAGCTGCTTGGAGGAAGCCACGCACTCCTGGGTGCTGTGTATGCATCTGTGCTCCGAACGACTGGCCATGGAGTTAGATTTTACCTCAGTATATCTCAGCAAGAAGAACTGAAAGAAGGTTGATAGGAACAGGAGGCAAAAAGAGAAAGAGGTGGGTGGTGTTGCTATCCAGAGCTTTGCCAATCAAGCTGAGAAGAGCTGTAAAGTAGCAAGAGCCAAAATCTCTCCACGCCAAATCTTCCCCCTCCCATGGCCAGTTCAAGCAGGACTCATTTTAGTGCCAGGAAAAATGAGGTAGAGCTGTTCAGCAGAGCAGAAAAGGAGGTCAGTTCAGACCAGGTACATTTCAGCCCAGTTCAAAAATGCAGCATTTCCTCTTCCCAGGCCATTCTTTTCTAGAGCTGGGCTTTCTCCTTGTCTGAGGGGAAGAAATCTGAAATTCAAAATCCTGGAGTGTGAAGACTAACTCCTGAATCTTGCAGGGCTAAAATACCAGAGTCCGTGGGTAAAGCCCTATCCTCGATTCCCATGAGGCTGAGGGGAATGCATTGCAGTGCTATGACCAGATAATGGAATGAAATATTCATTATTACAGCAACTTTTGTTTCCTCATAGCCCTTGTGTCTCCATTTTACAAATACCCCCAGAGGCTTTAAACAGGGAGTATTTCTGAAAGATCAATAATAATTACAATGGTAGAGAAGAAAACAGATCAAAAGTTGGCATTGCCTTTTGAATTAGACTAAATAGGGAGAGTCATAGATCACAGATATTTAGACTATTCAGACTGGCAAGGTCCTTAGAGATTGGCTAAGCTGACTCCTTTGTTTTGCAAATGAGGAAATTTACACAGGTTACATTACTTCCCCAAGGTAACAGCTTTAGTTGGTGGCAGAGCTGTTCCCAGAAACCAAATATCCCTACTTCCAGAGGAGACATTTCATGATCAGGCTTATTTGTTATCAATAACAACCAGAAAAATAGCAATTATATTTCCCCAACTAAACAGCTTGAGGTAATTTTGTATTTCGAATGGAAAATGATAAATATAAACCTAAGAAAAAAGAGGGTGGTCATGTATAAAAATATGCTTTTTTAAAACACTAAAAATGGTAAAGTTGAAGCTTAGGGGCTCACATTAACATTTTCTTGGACAACTGGAGATACGATTTAATTAACATCATTGATATAATTATATACACACATATATATTTAACAAACCTCAGCTACATGCATTTATCATATTGGCAAAATGGAGCACATGCTGCTGTATTGAGGCCTTTAGTAATTATATTATTCATGCTCCTGATACATTGTCATGTTTTCTATCAGTTTAGATTTGTCTTTCTGCATCTCAAATGCAAAACAACCTCCCTTAATGTTATGATGAGTTACAAATCAGAATATATTTATGTCATAACACGCAAAATTTAAGATTCAAAACCTTGTAAGTTTAATAGACTTATTTATATCTCTGAATATAGAACAGACCTTTTCACATTTACTAAATTCTGTGTGTTTTAATTTGCCAATGTAGGTCTGTTTTGAAATACATTTCCAGGGTTGAATATTCAGATTTAAGAAAAGTAAAATGATTTCAACTACTTAATCACATTCCCATTTAGATGACCTCTGTAGGCGTGAAGTTAATACCTTACCGAAATGAGTGGGTGAAGGAAGGGACAGCTCACATTACTGAGGTTCACTGCAGAATTTTATGAAGGACTCATATCGTTGTCTTGCGTCTCCTTTTTCTACATCTTTTTTCCATTCTCCTTCAGGAGAAAGTCTTGCCAAAAGCAATTCAATATGGTATTTGACTACCTTTTTACCTCAGTCTTGGGGACAAAATGGAAATGACTAAAAAGAAGTTATCTTCTACCTTTCTCTGTGATACCTTAACCTGCAAAGGGCTGCTATTCATAGTAAGAATAATGAGAATTGCGATGAAACCTTGATAAACTGTATCTATGTCATTTACCACCTCTCCTGATCCGTGTAAAATTATTATAATGATTACATATTAGGACTTTTTTTCCAGGAAAAAAAAAATTGACTTAACTAAGATACCGTCTTATAAGTCTTCATTCTGCTTAGTACCTATCTTGTAACATAGCCTGTATGTTTAGGAAGTGCTTTCAGAAACTTTTGATAAAGAAAGATCTCACAGAAGCACTGCATTCCAACACGCCTGGAAATGTGTTTCCCCGGAATAACTTGCCTTGCCATCTATAATCATACAAAGTATGGATCATTCACTGGGGGAAACAGGGAGTACACTGTCTAGGGTTACAAATCAACAGGCATTTGTATGCATACTAAACTTGCCTCCACAGTGGCCTTGCAGGTAGGAATTAATCAGGGCCACAATTACTAATGTCATTTCTGCACTGTACGTACATGAGTATACCCGAACAAAATGTTTGGATATGAATATTGACTGGGTTGATTGGCATGTATGCATTCTGCAGGGTTTGGAAAATAGGAGACTTCTCTTCTAAGAAACCAGAGGTGCCAGATAAAGCCTGTGAATGAACTGTGTGATTAAGAGTATTAATCCTATCAAGTTTCAGGCTTTTCCCCATAATCTTGATACAAGGTAGGAAGGCCTAGCAAGCCAGAAAGAAACATTTGGGAGTGTGGTGGATTACTTTAAGCCTATTGGAAAACTGATTTTCAAAATACAAGTGTACAAATAAATAGTAGGCCATGTCGTCTCATTCATTTACTTGTTAATTCACGCAGTAAATGTTGTTGACTGCCTGCTACGTTCCAGGTCCCCTTCCAGGCACCCAAATAGGGCAATGAACAAAACCAACAAAGACTGGCTCTTGTGGGGCTTATATTCTTTTCAGGAGAAAAGTTGGTATTTGTCATGCATTGTTAACGATACCTAGGCAAAGTTTAGAATAATAACTAGTGACATTCTAGTAACAATTTATGAATTTGTAGATTATAAAGTTTTCCAGCAATATAGATGCATTTTATATTCTGATGCTGTTAATTGCTTTGTTTGTCACTGGCTGAATTCCGGCCATCTGTCACTTACAGTTTGACTTGTTGAGCAGAGTTAGGGCCTTTCTCTGGCTCCAGCTTCATGTTTCCAAATTCCACGGAGGTTGAACTGAACAGACAGCACTGCATTATTGCCTTCTGTTTGGCTTATTACCGCCATGACCTCTAGATCTCTCTCAGTACCAGCTCTAAATAAATTTAAAACTCGAATCCTTGGACGAGCGTCAGACATTGAGAAAGAATGTGGAGTCTGCACTTGACCTCACATCTTTTCATTCCAAGTTTATAATGGACTAAACAAATCTCAGGAAATGTATATCTCAGTTTTACAGGGTTGAAGAGGAATGATCCATGTAGATGAAAATGAGCCAGTGGTCTTTATTATAGGGAGAAGTTTGTCTTGCTGTGTGGAATCCTGGTAGTTGGGCTATTCCCCATTCTGAATTCACATTACCTGAATGTAGAGGCTTGGAATGGTACAGGTGTTTGTTCAGTGCCTGGATTTGTGATTTATCAGAGTGAACATGTCCCTCCAAAATTCACGTGCTGGTAACTTGGTCCCCAATGTAGTAGTGTTGAAAAGTGAATGGGACGTTTGGAGGTGACTGCGTCATGAAGGCTCTGCTCACATGAATGGATCACTTCATTCCTAGATTAATTGGTTATTGAGGGAGTGGATTAGTTATCATGAGATTGACTTTGTTATAAAAGCTAGTTTAGCCATCCTTCATGAGGCCCCTTGCTATGCAATGCCCTGTGCCACCTAGGACTCTGCAGAGAGTCCCCACCCTCAAGAAGGACCTCATCAGGTGTGGTCCCTAGATCTCAGACTTCCTGGACTCCAAAACTACAAGTAAAATTTTCTTTATAAATTACCCAGTTTTAGCTATTCACTTATAACAACAGGAAATGTGCTAAGATCCAGAGATTGCTTATATCTCTTTCAACACATTATGGTCCCACGTGGAGAAAAGTGACTGTCTCAGTACCAAATATCTCTCATGTTATTGGCACTGCAGTCCTGGTCCCAGACACACTGCCATATCTTCCAGCCTTGACATGGTCTTATCAGCAGGTGAGGTTGTTATTATATCAATATATAATAATATATTGTTATATATCAATAGTTGTTATTATTCCTTTAAAGAAAAAAAGAAATAAATAAACTTTCACAAAATATGTTCTGTTTCTGGACTTAAATCCTTTATAGCCTGAAAGGCAAATGGGAAAGGTAGAGCTGGGTTTTCTTTTATCGAAGTTTTTGATTCATCTCTGTACTTTACTGGAACAGTAAGTGTATCAACTCATACCCCTACAGTCCAGTTAGTGTGGCACAACATGGGAAGCCTGTAGCCATGTTACTGCCATTCCTCGCTGTGATCTTTTAACAAAATCCTCACCATGTCTATGGTGCAGACACATCAACAATTGTCACAGTGCAAAACATGGGGTGTATACAGCTTTTAAAAACAATTCACTCTACTCCAGAGACATTGAAGGGAGAACGTAAGCTATCAGATCTTAGAGCCTGAGTATCTTTTTGGGAAACCGTGGAAGCAAGTTTCAGCCACTGTGATGCTGGTGTGAAACTACATGCGGTATTTAAAAATAGGGGAATCATAGGAATCTTCTGAAATTACAATGGTTATTTCTTCTTTCTAGGAAGGAAATCTAAACAATGAGAGAGTCGTTCTTGTTTAAACTATTTCTCTGTATTTTAGCATATTGTGTCCATCAGCGAAGGCTGGGCTGTGTTCTGGAACACAGTGGTGCACAAGGCTTACTAAACCCTGGCCTCATGGAGGGGATACAGATACGACACAAAGAATTACACAGTCTGAGACTTGGTTGCAATTGTGTAAAATACCCAAAGACAGTCCAGGCTGCTACAAGAGTATTTGGTGGAAGAACCTAACGGTGTCTCTTAGGCAGAGAAGGCGTTCTTGAGGGAATAATATTTGAGATAATACCTGAAAACGTCCTTGGAGTTGACTTATTCCTTAGTGTATGTTGGCTGATGTAAGGAAATTCCATAAATTTAAAGTCTTTTTGTTTTCTTTCTGCAAAAGAAATGTTTTAATAGTAAAACTATTGGGCTAAAATTGATAGCACTTATTAGACTTAAAATAAACATTCACAGTATATTATAAAAGAAGGCATTTTTCGATTTCTCTCCATCTCTGGGTTGCTTCATTCACATCAAATGAGTACATGGTGATGCCACCCACCTCTTCTTTGAAGTAGAACAGAAAGTTTCCTGTGAATGTCATTTTGGTAGCGGTGGTTCCAGACAGATGCTAGAAAATTGCTGGTGTTCTTAGAATCATCAAGTCTACTATCACCTTGGTTCAGGCCTCCGACACTATCACTAAGATTAGGTCATTAGCCTGTTGGTTGGTCTCCCTGACTCGAGTCTCTTTCCCACTGAATCCATTCTCTGTATTACGAGTGGGTTGCTTTTTCTAAAAGCAAGATTAATAATGATGATGCCTCTGATGGTAATACCATTTCTTAATCGATGTCAGAAGGCTGCCCGGGATCGGCCTCTTTCCCCTGCCTCACCCTGCAGTAAATTCACAAAAGCCCCAAATGGCAGCTACTGAGAACTGTTTGCAGTCACTAGAGCATGCCATGCTCTCCCACCTCCAGCACCTTCACATACACCGTCATATCCACCTGAGGAACTCTTCTTTGCCTTCATTCTCTATCTTATTAACTCTTACTTATTGCTGGATACTCAGGCCAAGTTTCAACCTTTTCAGGGAATCAACCCTCCCTGTCCCAGTCTAAGGGAGGTGTCTGTGCTGTGTGTTCTCCTTGCCCTGGATGCATTTCTGTCTTCTGGACTCATCACACACCAGCAATGTGCTAAACCACCAGCCACATGTGGATATTTACATGTGCAATAATGAAAGGTAAATACAATTTTAGTTTCTCAGCCATACAAGGTATATTTTACAGGCTCAATAGACATGGGTAGCTGGAGGTCACATATTGGACAGCACAGACATAAAACCTTGTACCACTGCAGAAAGTTGTACTGGCTAGTGCAAGACAAAAGGTTCAGAACATTGTCTTATCTCTCTCTTTGATCTTTGAACTTCTTGAAGCCACATGTGTATACCCAACAAATACAATGCTCAATAAATATTTACTGAAAAATTTTAAATTGAATATTATTAAGATCTGAGTTTCATATGTTCTGTTTTTTCATGTAAGCAATCAAGCAATCACAGTCTTCTTTTGCTTTTTTAATCTAACAAGAATAAACTTTGACCAAAGGGGTTTCTAGACAGGCAGGATGAAAAGTTAGAAACAATAAGCAGAGAAGAGATGTTGGTATATCTCTTGCCTCAAGCTTAGGAAAAGATGAAGCCTCTACTCTGATGCCGAATCAGTGAGAAGCAAAACGGGAGAAGTTTAGGGTTTGGTAGCAGGTGCAAATGTTGCTCCCAAAAGCAGGCTGTATCATATCTTCTACAAATGACATCTAATAAGCAATGTTACTTTTGGTCGGAAGGTGATACTAGTGGTAGTTTACATATTTAGTTTTAATTCTAAGGGGAGAAACTCAGTTGACGGAGCTGTTTTACATCATTTACCAGCCACCACTGCAATGGTTAGTTAGTTTAAAGATGTTCTTTTGTCTGGGCATGGTGGCTCATACCTGTAATCCCAGCACTTTGAGAGGCCAAGGCAGGCAGATCACAAGGTCGTGAGTTTGAGACCCTGTCTCTATTAAAACATACAAAAATTAGCCGGCCTTGGTGGCACATGCCTGTAGTCCCAGCTACTTGGGAGGGTAAGACAGGAGAATCGCTTGAACACAGGAGGCAGAGGTTGCAGTGAGCAGAGATTGGGCCATGGCTCTCCAGCCCGAGTGACAGAGTGAGACTCCGTCTCAAAAAAAACAAAACAAAACAAAAATAAAACCACAAGCAAAATTAAGATGTTCTTCTAAGTATGGACTGTCCTCTGGGGTTATGCTTTGATCAGAATAAAAAGATACAGTATCCAAATCTAGGAAGATCAAATTTTATTATAAGCAAGGCAGATCTATTTTCTACAGCAACATAAGGGAGCCTTTGATCCCTGAAACCTGTTTGAGGGTTGCTGAGCCCTCAAACAAAAAGAAGCTGATCCTGAAAAGAAGGAAACATTAAGAGTGAAGGAAACTTGGTTTTGGTTGCTGCTTTTGTTTTCTGAATAAAATGGTACTGTATAGTCTGCTAATTCTGCCCTTAGTTTGTGGCAAATATTCGAGGATCCAATTCCTATCCTTTTCAAATTAGGTATCCTTGTGAATTGTAATTGTTCTTTCAACCATCTTTTGAAGGATGGCAATGGTAATTACTGTAGCTTCCAAAGTTTGAAGCCCTGGAGTGACTCCTACATTTAAATGACTCATAATGATTGACAGATTCAGCTGGCTTTATATGGCTTAACAGTTAGTACCCCCTTCCTCTGTTTCTTCCTCCATTGACCTTGGATGGAATTTTGCTTAATTAGAAGAAAAGTTCATACTATGATTACAACTCTGGGTATAGCCATTTGGCAAGAAAACCAAGCTGCTACTCATATTGTTGATTGAGTTTAGTTTATTCCAGTGACAGTCAATCCCAGAAAGTATTTTTGGGATCTTTAAAAAATGGAAATATTAACAATGATGACAGAATAAAATACAAAAAAAAAATCAACCTTAATCCCAGCACCCCCAAACCATCATTCTTGCTAGTGCCTATAATGTTTCAGAGTCTATCTACATGCATACACATTCTATCAGTTGTAGTTTACATATTACTTTGCATTCTGATTTTTTTTTTCACTTACGATTCTATTTCAAACATTAAAAAATTCAATTTTGGAAAGCCATAACACTGGTGTTTCTCTGCAGTAGTCTGAAGAGGCATTTACTGCCTGAGGAATCCCAACAAATCATTTCAGGCTTCTGTCAATCTCCGATGACACCATTTAGGAAGAAGTGGAGGTAAGAAATGAAAACTAATGTAACCCTGCGAGGGAAGAAGACAACAGATTTGCCACGTGCTGTTTTCTGACAAGGCCTCTAGAGAGGCTAGGATGAAAGCCACACAAATTACTGAAAGCAATTTAAGAAATTGGAGACCCTTCAAGTGTGGGAAAGGGAGATGTCAAGAATAGTGTGGTCTGGAAGAATCTGTTCTGTTTGCTCAAGAATATGTGGTAACGGTGGTTAGCAAAGTAGATTTGTATATTTCATAGAGTGCCCTCTTGGTCTGGACAGAGGGGAACTGCTAGTCACATTGCATTTGAGGGGGCAGTGCAGATTTTGCATCATACAGCTGAAAGTTTCTGTGACAGGGCCCTCTCTTATTACTGCCTAAATCAGCCATTTGTCCTTGTCCTGACCTTGCAAAAAAGGGTCTTTACATTGTCTGCAGCTCTCTGAGCCATAGTCTTTCTGAGACACTGTCATCCTTGTGAAAGTGGCACTGCTGCCTGGAATAGTAACATAGCAGACACGTGTATTCTGTGTGTGCATGCTTGTGTACATATGTAGTCTTCCTATCAGTGTAAGGGGGAAAAGGGGACAAATTTCCCACCTGTTTTCTTCTCTTCTTTCATGCTGGAGTTTTTGCTTAGGATGTGACTCATGAGAAGAGGGAATTCTAGATTTACAATGCAGCTGGTAGGCAGAGGGGAAACCACTGAAGGTTTAATGCATTCTTTGTTTTGGTGACTGAGGCCACAGTAAACTTAAATTCAAATGTTGTCCTTCTGATCAGTGGGTTAAAATGAGAGAGAAAGGGAAAGAGTAAGCCTCACCTTTCTTTGGTTAGCTTGTGTGTCCCTGGAACATCTTATTTGTTTACAGTAGGTTAAACAAATTTCGGCTGGTAAAAATCATCTCCAGCATAAATTTCCAGAAAAATCAAAGAGTGATTTTCTCACAATTCCAGGCACCTGGAATATGTGACATTCTTCCCGTGTGTCCTTCCTATTTCTCATTCTCTGCTGCTTTTTCTAAAATACGGGTTCTCTAGTTGCCCTCCAAGGTTTCTTGCCATTCTAACATTTTATTACTTATTTATGATTGGCCCTGCAGAGTGAGGATGGTGACTTAGGTAGAAACTGCTAAGAGAAGGGGCCAAGGAACTAAAATTCATTAAGGGCTTGCAGTGGGCTAAGCACCACATTAGGCATGACGTCGATGTGATATTCTTTAATCCTTAGTGATGGGATAAAAAGTCTTTCTCTCATTTTTTAGATGAGAACGTTAGCCAGAGATAAATAACTGTTAAATGTTTTCCAGCTATTTTGCTATAAAGTTAGCGACGGAGTACAGCTTTCTTTGACTCCCAACTCTAATCCTTTTCTAATTTGGCTGTATGAGTAACATGTTGCCCTGCGATGCAACCACATAGTTCTGTGCCAGACCCTTATGTAGGACCCTCCGATTTGGGGGAGAGGAACAGATAGCAGCATAGTGGGTATGAGAATGGGCTTTGGACTCATCATGTAATCCACATAGACTTCAGAGAGGACTGAGAAGAATCTTAAACTACAGTAAAGATGTTATTACTAGTGAGAATCTCATAATCCCATCATATGATGGCAGTTGTTTTAATTATTGCATGCTTTCCACATACATGATTACTTCATATATTTACAATTACAGTCTATATGGCACTTGTTCTGCCATTTTTAAGATTAATATTATTTCATAAACACTTTGCAGGGTGCTTTAGTTATCCAACATTACCCAAGTTCTACCCCCCATTCCTTCTACTCTTAATACATGCAGAACATATGGCAAATAGTAAAGCTACTTGAGACCAAATGACAAGTAGTTTTTGTAATACATTTCTTTTTGGAATAGTTAAAAATGGTACATATTGATTCCATAAAAATTAAGACATTCAGGTTTCAGCATGTTCTGACTTGTAAGTGGGAGCTAAACATTGAGTATACACAGACACAAAGACTGGCACAACAGACACTGGGGCTCTAGAGAGGGGAAGGAAAGGACAGAGGCAAGGTTTGGAAAACTACCTATTGGATACTATGTTCACTACTTGGGCAACGGATGATTGCAAGCCCAAACCTCAGCATCATGCAATGTACCCTTGGAACAAACCTGCATGTGTGCCTCCTGAATCCAAAATAAAATAAAAGTAAAAGTAAAATAAAACAAGACATTCAAGATTTAAATGATCTCTCCCTATATATAGACATAGATATGGATGATACAGACATAGATAGATAGAGATATAGATATTCTTTCTGAACAAGGCAGTTAAGGTTGATTCACTTTGCAAGGAAGTGAACCTTTGAGTCATTGATCATATATGTAAGGATAATGTCACATCTAAATTTCATTAATTTTACAAGAAATCTATACATTTTTAGCTGTTTCACATATGAAACTATGTTATATATCCATAAACATTTGGAAAGCAAAGCCTTCAGTTAAAGCCGAATTCTAATAAGAAAAACTAAATGGTGTATTATGTGGAAGGAAAAGCCAGGCACCATGATTTACTGTAACAAGTTTGCTGTATTAATTTGACAAGAGTGTTTTGTGCAGATGAGAGGGAGAAACACTGCATGCAGACACTTTGATGTGTGCCATTGCCCTGGCTGACCTAGGCCTGCAAGATAATCAGTTTCTACTCCAAAGAGTTTATAATCTCAGGGCTGTTCTATTCATCTCCAGAGAATTAGCAGAATGAAATTATCTAATGGCAGCAAGGTTGCATCCCACAGCTGCCCACAGGTTCACAGTCAAGATGAGCTACCCAGCAAACTCAGGTCCTGAGAGTTTTGCCCTTTCCCTCTCTGGCTAATGTCACTTGTTTTATAACTATATTTATTGCAGATTGGATCTGTCTGGTTTATTGTTCTGCAACAATCTTCTGGATCTGTCTGGTTTATTGTTCTGCAAGAAGCTTCTTAATCATTTTTCCTTTAACTATGTCATCTGATGATCACAAATGGCCTCAGGATTAGACAGTCACTGGAGGGCTGAAAAGGTGAGTCAGCTACTGAGCTAGCCCTCTTCAGCCCCTACAAGAAGCAGATGATGGGAGCCCAGGGGATCTGATCTAAACCTGTGCTCTTTTTGGGTGTGGAAGCAGGACTTTTCTGGCAGGCAGCAGTATCTGTTGTGCATGGGACCTAGTCAGAGCCCTGCCCGACTTATCAGGAAACAGCTGGCCTCCATTGCGGCACTAATCAACCTAAATAGGCCCTGATTAAGGTGAACCCTCAATGCCACAGATGGCTAATTCCTGGGCACTGCCCAACACTTGACTCTGAAGTGCTGAGCTGTAGAAGAAACCACTCTTTCCAGAAGCCACAGGCCCTAGCAAGCTGTTGCTGGATTGGTGATATGCACATGGATAAACCCAATGGGCCTTGACTCCATTTCCTGCTCAGGAGAGCTTTGTCCTGAGCTTCTAAATTTCTTCTCTCAGCCCTTAGCACACAATGATCAATGGTCTTCTCATTTCCATTTCTATCTCTTTTGGTCCCAAATGGCATGGTAACTGCCCCTCAAAAATAATGACAAGATGAAGGTGACTGGCCCAGTCCAATATATCTTGCAGGAGAACGTCAGTGTCTCCGCAAACCAGAAAGCCTTTGCCTAACATGATGTCATGATGGAATGGAAGGGGCTTACGTTTACAATCATATTGGATTCCACATTCCAGCTATTTCATGTAATATTTTGTGATATTAAACAAATCACATCACTTGCCTTTGTTTCAAATTTCTTACCTACCAAAGAAAGCTAATAATACCCAATTTTCAGAGTTGTTGTTAATAATAAATGAAACAAGACCAATTACAGTGCCCTATGTGTAGTAAGTTCCCAATGAATATTAGCTTAAAAGTTATTAGCTGATGTAATAATTTATAAACCCCAGGCCCGTGTAGTATGCTTAATCCATGTTAATTATATTTACTAGCATTAATGATATTATGCATCCTTTGCAATGATATTCATGTAAGGAAATGATGAAACCTCAAGAAGCAGCTGATTAGGCAGTAACCTGAGAGAGAACAGCGGTACTTGTAGAAAACTGAGGGTGGAAAGACACAGTGTGACCCACGTTGGGCAGAAAGACCACTCTCCACCGATTTGGATATACAAAGACTTAGGAACGTGCATACCCTTAGCGGAGTGAATGTCAAAGCCTGCACCTTGGGAAAGGAAACGCCAAATAGTATACTCTGAAATTGACAAGAAAGCTGCCTATGCTCAGGGTAGTTTCAGCTAAAAGCCGGAAGAAATGTGCACTGATTAGAATAGAAATAGCCTGTTAATTTCCAGATACCAAAATGAAGTCTACAGATGTGGGTCACGACAGGAAAATAGATGGCAAGGTAGATAGAAAACATGTAATCATAGCAGCAGAAATAAATAAAGAAAGGAGTGGAAATAAAGTGTGTTTGGGAAGACTTGTTATGGCAAGTCCTCGTCAAACACCATGGATAAGTTCTTGGAAACCATAACTTGAAGCAAAACACCAAACAAAAACCCATTTTACCGTAGGCTAATTGATAGAAACAAGAGTTAAGTTCCTATGGCATATTTTGGGTCACAACAATATCATCAAACTTCTAAAGAAAGACCAAAAATACTTCTAATATTAAACATTGAAAAACATGTGAGCTATACACACACTTAAGAAAGATTAATACAAACAAGTAAGATAATTCTTTACCACGGTTTTGGTGAACCAGTAAGTGACAGTGGTCATCGTGGTGGTGGATCAAATCAAAGAATAAATGTTTGCAAAGTGAAAACTGTCAGGGGCACTTCCTCCTATAGACATTACAAATTTCTTCTTCTTTTTTTTGTTTTTGTTTGTTTGAGATGGAGTCTTGCTCTGTTGCCCAGGTTGGAGTGCAGTGGCAGTGGCATAATCTCGGCTCACTGTAACCTCTGCCTCCTGGGTTCAAGTGATTCTCCTGCCTCAGCCTCCTGAGTAGCTGGGATTACAGGTACATGCCACCCGGCAATTTTTGTATTTTTAGTAGAGACGGGTTTTCACCACGTTGCCCAGGCTGGTCTCGAACTCCTGACCTCAGCTGATCTGCCCGCCTTGGCCTCCCAAAATGCTGGGATTACAGGCATGAGCCACCATGCCTGGCTGACATTACAAATTTCTATCTGACAATAATTTGTATTCGTTCATTCATTTTCTAACTGGCTTATTCCAGTTTAGGGTTGAGGATCGCTGTAGTCTGTCCCTGCAGTTCAGGGCACAACGTGGGAACCAACTCTGTCCAGGCCACCATTCCGTTTCGAGGAACACTCCTATGTACCCACACTCACTCTGAATGGGACCATGTAGACACGCCAGTTCACCAAGTGTGCACACCTTTGGGATAGGGGAGGAGATAGGAGTACCTGGAGAAGACCCATGCAGACATGGGGAGAACATGTCACCTCCATATGGACAGTGGTCCTGGCAGGTAAGCGGTGATAATGAAATGACTTTAAACAAAACAATAACCACTGGAGAACCTGCTTTATTTTCATGAGCGATTTCTTCCATATGCCTGATGCTTTACAGATTGTGAAACACTTTTACCCATAGTAATTATATCATCATATTAATCATGTGATTGATAGATATTTTTCTTCTCCTTTCCTATAGATGAGGAAGCTGAGATCCTAAGTGTCTGCCTGGTTAGCCTGAGGTAACACAGAGGGTAAAAATCAGAGGGTCAGGGCTGGTCTAGGCTTGTAAGTTTGAAATCTAATCTTCTTTTATTAAATGTGAAGAGTTGTTCTTTAAATTGTACTTATATCACCTCTTTACATTTTGGAATCCCTGAAATTCTCCATTAACGGAACTCGAGTAGATAAGATTTTATTCATGTCTTTATTTTTATTTATTTATTTATTTATTTATTTTTTGAGACAGAGTCTCGCTCTGTCGCCCAGGCTGGAGTGCAGTGGCCGGATCTCAGCTCACTGCAAGCTCCGCCCCCCGGGTTTACGCCATTCTGCTGCCTCAGCCTCCCGAGTAGCTGGGACTACAGGCGCCCACCACCTCGCCTGGCTAGTTTTTTCGTATTTTTAGTAGAGACGGGGTTTCACCGTGTTAGCCAGCATGGTCTCGATCTTCTGACCTCGTGATCCGCCCGTCTCGGCCTCCCAAAGTGCTGGGATTACAGGCTTGAGCCACCGCGCCCAGCCTATATTCATGTCTTTAATTGGCTACACACAGATGTACCAGTAAGAAGGAATAAACTATAGAAAAGCATTTTATAAATATTAACTTACTATGTACGAGTACTAGCTAATCTTACAATATCATGTTATTGTACAACCACAAGCCATTTGACAATTAGGCTAAAAAAAAAGGAAAGAAAGAAATGAAGAGTGCCATGGCCTATTTTTCTGTGATTATTATTTCAGCTTAGAGTAGAAAGCGTTTGAAAAGCCATGTGGCTGGCAGATGCTTGTATAGGGGAATTTAGGATTCACTGGTGAAATCAGGAGTAGCGACCTATGCAATAAATAAATCCTTACCTTGGGCAGTGATGTGAATGACAGCAGAACCCCGTCCTGCAGAAGAATAGGGCCCTGATCTAGAATAGGGCTTCCGTTCCCAGCCGCATTCCACGACTTGATACTCACCATACTAATTAGTCTATCGAAAACTAACATTGCATTTGATCTTTTTTCTCAGTTTCCTATTTACATCCCCTTCATCTTTTTACCACCAGCACATTGCTAATGCGGGGTTACCTATCACAAGTGCCTCTCTCTCTCTCTCACTCACTCACTCTTGCATTTCATGACACGTCTGTTCTTTGATAAAGACTTCCATGCTTCCCTATGCCTGTGTCTTTTTCCTTCCACTGAATTCATGGAATATCCTGTCTATATCAAGCTTATGCCATCCATAACTTTTTATCGTATACATATGAATGTATTTACTATGCCTTTACTAAACTTTAGATACGTGAGCAAAGAAAATAAAGTCTGATTTAGCTCTGCATCTCTCAGGCCTAGAACAGTCAGCAGGAAGAGAGGTCCCAATAAGTAGTCACCTAACTGAGTCTAGAGATGGCATGATTTCTTTAATCCAAGTCAACACTAATGAATCAAGTATCTACTATAAGCCTGCTGCTGTAGGTGAATATGAGTTCTGTTTAGCGATTATTAAACAGATTCAACCTTGAGCATACGGATGGGATGTGATTACTCCTTATGGCTTTATGAGCTAATTCTTAAAGGAATTTTTTTTTTTTTTGAGGCGGAGTCTCGCTGTGACACCCAGGCTGGAGTGCAATGGGGCTATCTCGGCTCACTGCAACCGCCGCTTTCCAGGTTCAAGCGATTCTCCTGTCTCAGGTTCCCGAGTAGCTGGAATTACAGGTGCACACCACAACACCGGCTAATTTTTGCCTTTTTTTTTTTTTTTTTTTGAGATGGAGTCTCACTCTGTCACCCAGGCTGGGTTGCGGTGGCGCGATCTCCG
The DNA here is from genome assembly GCF_001698545.2 of Rhinopithecus bieti. Lineage (NCBI taxonomy): Eukaryota > Metazoa > Chordata > Mammalia > Primates > Cercopithecidae > Rhinopithecus > Rhinopithecus bieti. The sequence continues at coordinate 2,299,347 of NW_016810565.1, forward strand.
CGCGATCTCGGCTCACTGCAACCTCCGCCTCCCGGGTTCAGCCATTCTCCTGTCTCAGCCTACTGAGTAGCTGGGACTACAGGTGCCAGCCACCACGCCCGCGTAATTTTTTTGTAGTTTTAGTAAAGACGGGGTTTCATCGTGGTTCCAGGATGGTCTCGATCTCCTGACCTTTTGATTCTCCCTCCTCGGCCTCCCAAAGTGCTGGGATTACAGGCGTGAGCCACCGTGCCCAGCCAATTTTTGCGTTTTTAGTGGAGTTGGGGTTTCACCGTTTTGGCCAGGCTGGTCTCGAACTCCCAACCTCAAGTGATCTGCCCACCTTGGCCTCCCAAAGTGTTGGGATTACAGGCTTTTCAAGGAATTTTGAGAAATTATGGAAGCAGTGGTGTGTCCATTATGCAGATCATTGAGGATTTTTAGGTTGGGCCGTGGAGAATATTCTGGACACTGGAAGACACTTCTTTCATTCTCAAGCTAGGGCTGCAGGGAAATGGAAGTAAACCTTGTTTCTTCTTTACTCTCCAAACTCATTAACTCTAGTTTAAGTTTTCTGCTAATTGTTTTGGTTGAGAAGCAGTATTTTGCTGTTTGTCCTTGTGTATCAAGCTAATGCTGAGTTCACAGATTTGCAAGAGAAGTCACTTCGACACCTCCTTCCTTTCTTCACAGTGAAGTATTTCTCAAGGCTAGGTTTCTGTGTTTATAGTCTTTCTTTGCTACTGTTTAAACCATTTTCTATAGCATTCCCACTAATTGCTTTACTTTGTCTCTTCCACATTTAATGGCATTTACACTTGACCTCATTAATTAATACCTATCCTGCTTGGTATTTACCATATTAATTTCCACACACTTGATCTTAGCCAAAAGGCCGAGAAGCGATTACCATATTAATTTCCAGTTACATAGAACAAAAATGGGAAACACGCTTTAGAGATGGTTCAGGACTCCTCTTCAAAGCGTAATAGAGTGGAGGCCTGGCTTGGCTTTTACTATCTTTTTCACCTTCCTTTACTGAATTTATCTGAACTAAAAACTAACCATGTCTAGTAGGGCTTCATAATAAAGTTGGAGTCCAGGTCATATCTACACTAATTACAAAAATTAACATTGGTAAAGCCTTTTACAGTTCACAAAGTTCTTCCACGTGTGTTAATTTGCTTCATACAACAATATATCAAGAGGGTATTATTATAACTATATTACAGTTGAGAAAGCTGAGATTCAGAAAAATTAAACGGCCTGCTTAGGTTCATGTAATCAGCAGGCTGTAGAACCTGGATGTGAGTCCAGATTTTATCTCAAAAGTCATATTCTTTTCTCTCTGTGGCTCTGCATCCTCATGAAAGTACAGACTATGTGTAGCAAATCTGTGTTGCCACTGAATATCCAGCAAATACTAAAATCCACCAGTTAACAGGGCCCCTAAGCAGACTCGAGTTTGCGTCTTCATGGTTAATATGTGACAGAGGAAGCTTCACAAATCAGTGATGAGGTGTCAATTATTCAATAAATGGTTCTGGGAAAATAGGCTAAGTTTATGAGGAAAAAGAAATCAATTTAGATCCTCATATAAAACTAAACATCAAAATAAAATCTAGATGAATTAAAGATTCCCATTAAAAAAGAAAGAAATTGGAAGAAAATATAAATGAATAATTGTCCCATCCTTGGTAAGGTAAATTGTTCATGTTTAAAACTAATGGGAGATATCTCAAAGGAAGCAATCAATATAATTGACTGGATAAAATTTTAAACTTTTTTATGTCAAAACATAAACAACAAATAATACACAAAAGAGAAAACATTTGCAACATATATGGCAGAAAAGGCTCAATATCCTTAATATATGAAAAGCTTATGTCAATCAATGAGAAAGTAATTAGAACAGTTAATAAGAAAAAATAAAAGAGAAATATAAATATGGAAAATGTGTTCAACTAGTAATAAAAAATATGAAATCGCAGCAAGAAGTTTCTCTCAAAAATTATATATGAGATGTGTGTGAAGGGCCAATGACATAAAGAAACCTTCCCATTCACATGAAAGACATAACTTGATATGGCCTTTGGGCATGTATTTGAGCAGTTTATTTATGTTTAAAGAATAGTAAAATATTCCTGTCTTTCAACCTTGTAATAATGCTTGTAAAATTTATTCTAAAATAATTAGAGATGTGAACAAAAATGTACATAAAGTACCAATTATAATCCTATTTAAGAAGTTACATTAGAAGAGGAACCCTGACTGCCAAAACCATTATTTTATTCCAACTAACAAGAACAGGACCTTGAACTGTAGGTAAGAGCTTCAAAAATTGGTTGAATCATGGAACTAATGATTTTCTACAACCTATTGCATAATAGTTAATGAATTATTAATTAAATTACAGTATATTCATATAATTAAATATACTCACTAAAATCATCATTTAAAAATTTTAAATAAAAAATGCTATTGATGTAACAGTTTTAAGAGAACAGGATACAAAATCATACATGTGATATGATAATACATGCAAATATATATCCAAATACGCATACACACACAGAGAATAGAAAATACCAGATGGAAATATGATAAAATGCTAACAGTGGTTATTTCTTAGAGTTGGAGTTATAGATAATTGTAATTTTCTTAATAGTATTGTTCTGTATTTCTCACATTGAATTGAAAAGAGCACATGGAACAATCTGAAAAGATTCAAGTTAAAAAGTAAGAGATGATTTCTAGGTGGTGAGATGTTTTCAATTTTGTAAATTTCTACCATAAGCATTATTATTTTAATCAGAAAAAAATGTTAGTTTTAAAAGAAAGAGATTGCCAGTCAATATCATGAAAAGGCCATCTGTAAAACTTGTTAAGACTGCATCTCACAGAGTCAAAATTAGAGACAGATGTGTAGCAAGGTGAGATTCCGATCACTCAATCACATTGACAGCCCTGATTCTTCACACTTTCCTATATCTGTTGCCTTTTCTGGGTAACTTTTAGTGCCTTCACTCACTGATTCCAAGCTTGTCTGTGATTCGCCATGGCCAACGGACTTAGCAAATATGACTTAAACAGAGCTTGACATGAGCTTGCACCTTGGGCTCAGTTCTTACCCCCTGACACTGCCATGATAACATATTCTTTCTGTCCTGCTGGAGGAAGAAAGACACATGGCTAAGTCATCGTTGTCACTTTAGCTTACTCACAGCCCACTGCCAGATATGAGAGTGAACTCAGCTGAGGCCAGAATGCCCGGCTAGGCCAGGCTAGACCGCTGATCCACAGACATGTGAGCTAAATCAATGTTTCATGTTACGATGTCTGGAGTCACAGGGTGATTTGTTATACAGTACTATCGTGACAAGCATGTTTGAGTCACAGGGGTATAATGACTTTGTTGATTAGAAAGTTTACAATAAAATTCTTGTTTCAGTGCAAGGATGTTTAGGCCTCATTGAAGTCTGCATGAAACATTTCTCTTGACAATCGACTTCCCATTGCTCAAATGTAATTCTTGTCAGTCAACTCATAGCCCGTAGTTCATAAATGCATGGAGGAAAACATGCCCCAGTAAAATGCTCGAACACTCTGTTTCCTGGAAACATTTTCACTCCAATCTCCATCAATATTAATAAACTAAACTGGCATTCAGATAATTTATATATCTCTTGTGTTTAGTTAGTCTTAAAATGTCTCCGTGGTTCCAGTCAACTCGGGGCAATGACAAGCTGTACTTTCTGAAACTAGGGAACTGAGACGAGACCCTGAAATCTGGGCTGTGTACCAGGATGCTGGCATTGTATGAGGCATCACAGCAAAGCAAAAACTAATTTTTGCCTGGCTGTTGGTATAATCTTTCCACAATTCTTTAACCTTCAACAGCGAACATTAAACCAAGTGCATGAATCAGAGGAGTGCAAAAATTTAAAGGTAGGAACCCACTACTTATGAACCCATTAAACATCAGTAAGTTTCTATTCCACTGTTTCAGGGGAGAAGGACTTAGTCTGAGGGCCACACAAGAGCTGATGTCATCATCTATTTGAATGACATGAGTAATGATAAAAACCACCATTTACTGTTTGCCTAACCAGTGTCAATACTGTGCTCTTCTCTTTACACGCATGATATCATAACCCTTTAAAGTAAGGACTGTTTCCTCCATTTTACAGAAAATATAGAACAAATGTATTAGCTGAGGTTTAGAAAGGTTAGAGAACCAGTTGAGAGCACAAGCTGGTCCGTGGCAGAGCCAGGGTTCACAGTCATGTCTATGCAACTCTCAAGTCCATCCCTAAATACGCAGATCATTCAGGTTCCCATGTGGCGACCTTGGAGTAAACAGACATGCTGGTTTCCTCTTATCTTGGAAGTTACATTTACCCTTGTAAATCAACAGATTGGCATTCTGCTTTTAGAATAAAATTTAGTTTCTAATTAGTCCAGTTGTCTCCTCCAGGGTCTCTTTCATTTGATACACAAAGAGGACTTTTATACTTGCTTTTCATACATATCCAATAATCTTGAAACACTTCAAAATGATAAATTCTCACCTAGCAATCTGTAGTCACTTTAATATGAGGACTTACAGGACAACGGATTTTCTTTGTGTGCTCCTTAACATATGGTACTCTCTGATTCTGTTAGTATAATAATTTCATATGCACATGATTTAATTATAATGTTTACCATGCTGTTCTTGGGCTCATGAGTGTAAATACAAGAAATATGATCCCCATATAGCTAATGATCCTTATTTCGCATCAGAGTAAACCCCAGTCTGCCCCCACTCAGTTCTCTCCTCTCTTCTTCACCCTTCCCAGTCCCCTGCCTGAGTCAGCTTTTTGACAAAAGGGGTCCCTATGCAGTACCTTGCCCTGGAGAGCACCTCCTCTTCTCTTGTCTGCTGTGCCCTGTACACAATGAACTATCTTTTGGAAAGATTCAATAAGATAATCACATTAAGATGGTATTAATTTACAGCAGCTTACAATCTCACTCACTCTGGATTACAGTCATGCAACGCATAACCACGGTTCAGTGATGGATGCAGATGCGACAGTGGTCTCCAAAGATTATGCTGAAGCCAAAACATTGCTGTTGCCTAGTGATGTTGTAGCCATCCCAAGTCAGGGCACAAATCGTTACTCTTGTGTTTATGGTGATGCTGAGGTAAACAAACCTACTGTTTTGCCAGTTATATAAAAGTCTAGCACATTCAATTATGTACAGTGTATAGTACTTGAAAAGGGATGACTGTTACTGGTTGATGTATTTATTATACCTTTTAATCATTATTTTAGAGTGTGCTCCTTCTACTTATAAAAAGAAAGTCAACTGTGAAAGAGCCTCAGGCAGCTTCTTCTGGAGGTTTCCAGAAAAAGGCATTGCTATCATAGGAGATGACAGCTCCATGTTTGTTATTGCCCCTGAAGAGATTCCAATGGGATAAGAAGTGGAGGTGGAAGACAGTGATATTGATGATCATGACCCTGTGTAGGCCTAGGCTAATGTGTATGTTTATGTCTTAGTTTTTAACAAAAAGTTTTGAAAGTAAAAAAGAAAATGATCATTTTTTAAAATAGAAAAATGCTTATAGAAGCTGGGCACAGTGGCTCACACCTGTAATCCCAGCACTCGGAGAGGCCGAGGCAGGTGGATCACAAGGTCAGGAGATAGAGAGCATCCTGACTAACACGGTGAAACCCCGTCTCTACTAAAAAAGATACAAAAAATTAGCCGGGCATGGTGGCAGGCGCCTGTAGTCCCAGCTACTTGGGAGGCTGAGGCAGGAGAATGGCATGAACCCAGGAGGCAGAGCTTGCAGTGAGCCGAGATCGCACCACTCCACTCCAGCCTGGGCAACAAAACGAGACTCCGTCTCAAAAAAAAAGAAGAAAGAAAGAGAGAGAGAGAGGAGAGAGAGAAAGAAAGAAAATGCTTACAGAATAAGAACTAAGAAAAATATTTTTGTATAGTTGTACAATGTGTGTTTTGAGCTGCTATTACAAGAGTCAAAAGATTTTAAAATTAAGAATTCACAAAGTAAAAGTTACAGTAAACTAAGATTAACTTATTAACCTTAATAATACTTATAAAATTCTTTTAGTCAATTTAGTGCAGCTGAAGTGTCCAGTGTTGATAAAGCCTACAGCAGTGTAGAGTAAGGTCCTAGTTCTTCACATTCACTCCCTACTCGCTCACAGACTCACCCAGAGCAACTTCCAGTCCTGCAAGCTCCATTCATGGTAAGTACCCTATGTAAGGGTACTATTTTTTATCGTTTATACCTTTTTTTAAAAACCTTTTCTATGTTTATAAAACGCAAATATTTACCATTGTGCTATAATTGTCTACAGTGTTCAGTATAACAACATGCTGTACTGGTTTGTAGCCTAAAATCAGTAAGCTATACGATATAGCCTAGGTGTGCAGTAGGCTGTACTATCTAGATTTGTATAAATGTACTCTATGATGTTAGCACAGTGACAAATCGCCTAATGATGCATTAATCAGAATGTACCCCCATCATTAAAGGATGCACAATGTATGTGTGTTTTAATAGAGGCAGTGATAAACCTAAAAAGTAACTTTGGCAGTAGAAATCTTAGCATTAAGTGAAAGCTTGTGAGGTGAAATCCTTTTTAGAATTCATCTTTTCCCATGTCTTTCAGGTCACTTTGTATAGGTCCTATTTTTCTCAGAGACACCTCATTCTGTTATACCATTAGTGGTGGTTCATATGAAAGCTACAAAAAAGTCATACTTTCCCCAAATCATGAGAAAGTCATATTTGAAACTTATAAATTTAGATTGCATTTTGTTGTTTTCCTTTAAATTCTATTTCTGGCACCAACATTTTGATCTAAGTCAAGAAAGGTCTATGCCTGCCTGCTTTAAGATATTTAGAGGAAAATAAGAGTTATTATCATTCATTATAAGAATAACACCAGTTTAAGTGAACAAGAAATAATGTGTCTACACGTGCTCACTTCTCTATCTCCACATGTGAAACCTGTTAGACATATAAATAGGTAGCTGTTTGCTGAATGTGTGCATGCGTGTATATTTGCACACATACACATATTGCATACACACACTTGCTACACATACAGAACAATCATACACATTCAATACACAGATATAGACAGGAATATACACTTAACAAGAAAATGAAATTATTTCCTGATATGTAGTAGGGAGTGGTATTTTTATATATTATGCTTGCCACTTTGTATATTTTGCCTTTCTGGAAGATCTCAGCATGGGGACAAAATTGTGCCAATTCCTTTTCCTTCTTTACAAAATATTAAATCTGATGAATTGGAAGCCTGATCAATTTCCTTAGGAAACTTTAACTTAATACCCTAATACTGGCGCTAGTTGTTATTTCACAATCCTAAATCTTGAGGAGATTGTGGTGACCCAAATGCCTCCCTGAGAAACTAGGTCTAGACTAGACCTGGTTTTACTAGGTTTTTCTTTGCTCAAGAATCCAATCCACCAAGTCTGTAACCTTCTTTCCCAGGAGTCTTAGGTCATTCAGGTACAGAACTCAACTCTCTGCAATTCCAGATTTAGAGGTATTCCTGGAATTAGGACAATAGGAAAGAGGTTGGAAAAGGAAGAGAGTTAAATACAATCCAAATTCCCTTTTACATCTACCCAGTGATGTTTTCATCTCATTTCAGTATTACACATGGAAATCAGTACCAAACCCTCTAACTTGAATTATTACATTTCTCAGAAGAGCTCCAGCACAGACACAGCATAGGAGACAATAGAATTTCATGAATTTGTCATTCTTTATATAATTCTCTCCAGCCAAGTACAAACACCATGCTGGTGGCAATGGAAGAAAATATTATTTTATTTATTCTCCTTTCAACAGAAATTTATTGAGCACTTAATATATGCCAAACACTGTTTTGGATTCTATGAATAAAGCAGTAACAAGTGTTTTTTAAAATCCCGTCAACATTTAGCTTACAGAAAATGAACAAAGAAAAATAAATAAAAAGCAAGTAAACAAATACATAAAGCTGTCTAACACTTCCTCTCCCTGGTTGCTGAAGAGAGTATGGAGTAAGGGGCCAGGGAGCTTTTTGTGGCTATTTGGAAGCACATTTCATCTCTTGCATTGGAACAGAGACATGGATTACATTTAAGGAGTGTCTGGTATGTGTGTTGGTGGTGTGTAGGTGGCAGTTTGTGGGAATGAAGTAGGGCTAGGTGGATTAAACATTGCCTCTTCTTTTCCTTCCATAGGCTGATTTGAAAGGTATCAGCAATGTGCCTTTCTGATAAAGTTGCTTCAAAAGGGAAGAGTGGCTGTTTGGCAGGCTATGAATCCTGCCTTTCCTGTTTGTAGGCATAATGAAAACCAAATTAAAGTCAGCTGGATTTTGCTAAAGGCTGCCAGAAAAAGCTGTGCTCCTGAGCTGCTCATCATACTCTTCTCTTTATTGGGTTTGTTTTTGTTTTAAAGCCATAATTGTATCTGGCAGGAGCCTGCAGACACCCCACAGTGGATAGAATCAATCCTTGTTTTGTATCTCTATGAGCAAACCAGACTTGCAAAGCATGTGAGCCTCCACGTGACAGTTTTTGTGTCTGCCCAGTCACCTCTAGTTCAGTCTTCAGTTTTCAGGAGAGTGCTTTATAAACTCACCTTGAGGGTGATAAAGATGATGTAGAGGAGCGAGCATGACTATGAAGATGGTCATTTACAAGCGAAACCTAACAGCTTAGAGTAACATAGATCTTGTGCTTGCATATAAATGAATGTGAATTCTTGGGACTTCAACCACATGGCTCAATGCAATACCACTTTGTAACCTCAGAGTTGAATGTGAGAGTGTGAGGTGAATGCAAGTTGTTCTAAATTACTTTGTTTGATCCCATGACTCAAGATAATTATTCCTCAGTGCGATCTGTGTTTGAAAGCTCAGAAAGGCAAAGAGCCAGGCAGAGGCAAAATAAATAAATAATAAAATAAAATAAAAGGTGAACCTTTCCTTTGAACTAGATGAAGGAGCTCATTACAGAGATTCAACCAGAGTTGACTTCACTGAGGCACCTCTGCTTTGGACAAAAATTACTCGAGAAGTTGGTTCCCCATGGTAGTTTTCTTACAGAGAAAAGACTGACTAATGATGCTGGCTAATGGAGCTTAAGTGTGCTATGTGAAGACAGTAGGTTGTTGATTCTCATGTACTGTCATTGCCTTTGTATGTTTTTAGAATATATTTTTTATTCATTACATTAAATATTAAAGAAGAAAAATCATATGATTATCCCAAACAGAATAATAATTTGATAAAATGCAAAATCTATTCAACACAAAGATTTCTCACAGTCAGAATAAAAGAAAACATTCTTATTCTTACAATGCAAATCTACCAGTACTTACCAAAACCACATTAGTTGATTTTCAAAATTAGAAGCATTCCTGTCAGTGTCAGGACAACAACTTAGGAATATATGGTACTATCACCCTATCCAAAATTACGGTGGAAATGAATATACAATGCAATAAGACAAGAAAAGCAAATTGTAGATTTTCTCTCCACAGTTGCCCATGGCGAATCCCAGCCCAGTGACTCCAGGGACACCATTTGAACTATCACAATCAGCAGTCATTGAGGGGTTTAGCCCCACTGCAGCAATCCAGAAAGTTTCAAGGAAAAGTTCCTTTGCAAAACGTGCAAGAACCCAACAGTACCCATAGGATGTCTGGGCAAGGCAGTCACCCTTACCGATGACCTCTACTGCTTCCACCAGGGCCATAGCCAGTGCTCTCAGCTCACAACACGCACCTGCATTACCACTCAGGGCTTCACAGTCACAGCAATCTTGCTGGGTCAAACTGCATCCACTATGGAGTCTCAACTCTTAGCCCATTGTCTGGCCTTGAAAGCTTAGTCAAGATTATTCCAAGACCCAGGAACAACCATTGGCCCTACCATGAGACTTATTTCCTCTTCTCCTTTGAGAGGCCCCTGTGTCTTTGGTGGAGAAAGTGGCCCTGTGTATAACTGTAACTGAAAGATTTTTTTTTTCAAAAACCCCAGATTCTTTTCAGTTTGGTGTTACATACATCTATTTGTGCCACACCTCCTTCACTCCTTACTTAATAAACTCTAATCTACTTATTTAAAAAAACTTATGAGAAAATATAAAAGTATATATTTACAGTAGCAGAGTACAAAAGCACTTCTGGAAAAGATATAAAAATCACAGTAAAAGGAAAGATAGACACAGTTTACTACATTAAAATGAAAAATATATTCTCAATGACAGCAGCATAAACAGCTGAAAGATAAGTTACAAATGGAAAACCTTACTTTGTATATGACTAACAAAGGTAAATATGTTGAACACACATAAGAGTTCATTGAAAATCAACAAGAAAAATATGTGCTACCAAATAGAAAAAAGTGTCGAAAGTTTGAAACCAGCAATTTTCAGGACAGGAGATCTGAAAGGCCAATATGCATATTAAGAGATGCTGTAGATATCATGCAGTCCTCACTTTGCAGTTCTCATATGCCCAGATTTTAGTCACAAAGTTTAGTTAAACAACACAAGTATTCCAACAACATAGTTTAAACTTCAAGCACCAGGGTATGTTAACTGTGAGTAATTACATGAAGCATAAACTTTGCTGCTAGTTCTTCAGTTTACTGTGTAAATAAAAGAAGCTTATCATGATCAATGATCAACTATCTCACCTCTTTTTAAGCCTATGAGTAATTGGTCATTGCATATCTGTTATCTAATTTATAAACAGTCAACAATCTATATAGTTGTGTATCTTCTCCTTCTCCTTCTCCTTCTCCTTCTCCTTCTCCTTCTCCTTCTCCTCCTCCTCTGCCGCCACCGCCGCCCCCTCCGCCTCCTCCTTCTCCTTCTCCTTCTTCTTTTCTTCTTATTTTTCCTTAGAGACAGGGTCTCACTCTGTGGCCCCAGCTGGAGTGCAGTGGTGCAATCAAGGGTCACTGCAGCTTCAATCTCTGGGGCTCAAGTGATCCTCCAGCCTCAGCTTCCCAAGTAGCTGGTACTACAGGTGCATCCCACAACGTCTAGCTAATTTAAACACACACACACACACACACACACATATGGAGATAGGGTCTCACTCTGTTGCCCAGGATATTTTCAAACTGCAGGCCTCAAGCAATTCTCCCTGGTTTGGCCACCCAGAGGTGCTGATGTTATAAGCACAAGCCACTGTGCCTAGCCTGTGTTGCTTCCTTGCTAGGAATAGCACCATGTAACATTTTTACAGAGAAGAAATTGGCCAACAAAGATGAAAGTGCAGCAAAGAAATACGGTGATAACATTGGAAGTGAAATTTTGAAACAAATATAAGTGTAGTTACAGAGAATCTAGCTCATGATGGGTGTGCTGACACTGTCACCAACTGAGAGACTCCAACGTGATGCCAGAGGAAAATAGTGAGGATAAACTTATTGATGTGAAAGAGAAGCATGGTTATATTAAAAAGAATAAAGAAGTCCCAGAGAAATTGGTACTGCAAAAAACTTCACCATAATGGAAATTTCAGATATTTGTACTTTTATCATAGTGAAAGGATAAAATATTCCAAACTTAGAAAGGAGTATGGCAATTCACCGAGGGATGGGAAAAGTGCTTTCTCTGTATCTTGTTACACAGGAAAGCACAAGCATTAAACTGCTCTTGTTAATTTGTCTTCAAAGAAATAAAACACTAATTCTCTGTTTTTCTAATGTTTTAAATTACTGTGTACTTAGTAAATATTAGCATTACTTTTTTCAATTTTTCTATACACTTGTAAACAACAGTAAGAGAGTTTTAAATGTTTTGACAAGAATTTTTAAAGGTCAAAGAACAGCTGTAAATTATTCCATTGATTATTCAGATCACTTTGCATGGTTTCAGTTTGCATAGTCATTTTTAAAGCCCCACACCACTATGCTTAAGTGAGTACTGCCTGCACTGTTAATCAGAACAATGCACATCAAACCACCATGAGATACCATTTCAGATCCATCAGATTAGAAAGTGTTAAACATTTGAAATGTACCATTGTATGGTCAGCCTTGACTTCACGGCCTTATAAGAAATGAACTCCCTCAAAGGCAGGAAGAAGCATGGAAACATTAGAACAAAGAACAGGCTGCTGAGATTGCCCCCATATTAGACCAAGTTCCCAGTGAATGCATCAGGAGCAGGTGCACATAACTTCCCCCAGTCAAGGAATTCTTCAGTGAAGCAGTAACTATTGATTATAAAACAGACATAACAATGTTGAAACATTGTCAAATGGCAACTTTATTATTTGCTAGCTACACTGACTTGACCTCAGACAGCATTATAAAAATTGGATTAAATATTTCTGCAAACCTCAAACCTTTTTTCTAATCTTTGATCATCCAAGCTTTTACTTAGTACCTCCCTCAGGGGAATATATACAGCTCATGGACAATCCCAAGTATTACACATTTTTATGACCAAATAGGACGTATATATCCAATTTCTTTATTATTATGTCATAATAAGGGATAGTCTTGGTATTTTACTACTTGTTCAGGGTCATGCAAAGAATATTTTTGGTAATAACCCTAAAGTGTGTTTATTTTTATCCAAATGTAGATAAGCTCTTTTTAAAATCTTTAATCTGTTGTTCAAGTTGAGTAATTTCTATTGAACTAACTTCAAGTTCATTGACTGTCCTCAGTCCTATCCATTTTGCTAATGGGGCCATTCAGTACATTTTTTATTTCAAATATTATATTTTCAATGATAAAATTTCTATTTGGTTCTTTTGCATAACTTCTATTTCTATGCCTAGGACTTTTACTTCTAATTTATTTCAAGAGTGTTTACCTTTACTTCATGGAATGTAATTATAATAGATGATTTGAAGTCTTTGATAGTTCCAGCCTCTAGGGATTTCAGGATGATATCTGTTGATTATCAAAAGATAATCCTTTACAATTGGTTATTTTCCTAGTTCTTTTGTATGTCAAAATAACTAATATTGTCTTTCTAACATTTTGAAAATCATGTTGTGATACTCTGGGTCTTGTTGTAATCCTCTGGAGAATGCTGCTATCGCGTTTGTCTAGCCGACAGTAAACCTCACTAATATCGGACTTCAAATTCTGTTTCACTTTCTGTGGGTAATGTTTCTAAATATCATTTATTATTTTATTTTTCATTATTTTATTTACTTTCCTTAAGTTATTGGGGTACAGGTGGTATTAGGTTACATGAGTAAGTTCTTTAGTGGTGATTTGTGAAATCCTGGTGCACCCATCACCGAGCAGTATACACTGCACCATATATGTTGTCTTTTATCCCTCACCCACTTCCACTCTTCTCCACAAGCCCCCAAAGTCCATTGTATCATTATTTTGCCTTTGTGTCCTCATAGCTTAGCTCCCACATATTAGTGAGAACGTAGGATGTTTGATTTTCCAATCCTGAGTTACTTCACTTAGAATAATAGTCTCCAGTCTCATCCAGGTCATTGCAAATGCAATTAATTTATTGCTTTTTATGGCTGAGAGTATTCCATTATATATAGGTATACCACAGTTTCTTTATCCACTAGTTGATTGATGGGCATTTGGGTTGGTTCCGTGATTTTGCAATTGTGAATTGTGCTGCTATAAACGTGTGTACAGCATCTTTTTCAAATAATGACTTCTTTTCTTCTGGGTGGATACCCAGCAGTGGGATTGCTGGATCAAATGGTAGTTCTACTTTTAGTTCTTTAAGGAATTTCCACATTGTTTTTCATAGGGGCTTTACTGCTTTACATTCCCACCAGCAGTGTAGAAGTGTTCCCTGATCGCCACATCCACACCAACATCTACTGTATTTCAATTTTTTGATTATGGCCATTCTTGCAGAATTAAGGTGGTATCACATTGTGGTTTTGATTTGTGTTTCACTGATCATTAGTGATGTTGAACATTGTTTCATATGTTTGTTGGCCATTTGTATATCTTCTTTTGAGAATTGTCTATTCATATCCTTAGCCCACTTTTTGATGGGATTGTTTGCTTTTTTCTTACTGATTTGTTTGAGTTTGTCACAGATTCGGGATATTAGTCCTTTGTCAGATGTATAGATTGTGAAAATTTTCTCCCACTCTGTGGGGTGTCTGTTTACTCTGCTGGATGTTCCTTTTGCTGTGCAAAAGCTCTTTAGTTTAATTAGATCCCAGCTATTTATCTTTGTTTTTATTGCATTTGCTTTTGGGTTTTTGGTCACAAAATCTGTGCCTAAGCCAATGTCTAGAAGGGTTTTCCCAATGTTTTCAAACCTTTTACTACATTGCTTTGGATCTCTCCCATGCATGCACCACTCAGACATTAGTCTATTTCATGGAGTAGTTTCCTTTTCATAGACGTTGCTATGCTGTTTTGGGTCTGTTCCACAAATGCATTGTCTTAGTTCATTTGGTTGCTATTACAAAAACAAAAAGAAAGATGGAAAAAAAAAAAAACAGTCTGAGTGGCTTATAAACAACAGAAATTTATTTCTCATAGTTCTCAAGGCCTGGAAGTTCTATATAAAAGTGACACAAGATTCAGTGTCTGATGAGGGACTATTTCTGGTTCATAGATGTTATGACCCAGATGTTACTATCTTCTGTTATGGCCTCACGTGGCTTAAGGGGCAAGGGTGTGCTTCAGAGTCCATTTTATAAGGAATCTAATTCCATTAATGAGGGCTCATAATGTAATACATTCCCAAAGGTCCTACTTCTCAATACCAATTCAGTGGTGATTAGGTTTTAACATGGGAATTTTGGGAGAGACAAACTTCCAATCTTTACCAGTGATGCTCAAGGTAGAGTTACGAACTTGTGTCAATTTATACACAGAATTAGTGTATCTGCTTCTCTAGCTCTTTCTTCTCTTGGAGGTAGACTGGAATCATCCTTGAGGCGACGTGAAGGAAAAGAGAAGGAAAAATAATGGGGTTCATATTTTTCATTCACACTCTTCAGACCACAGGGCTCCCTGTTTCCAGTTTCTCTGACTAGAGGGGTTTCACTTGGCATTACACACACATTGCCCACACACATCAATATAGATAAGAAATTCCCTTTTGAAAATTTTCTTAAAGTCACTTAAATTTATTATTTTACAGAAACAAAATAAACTGTACAGTACTGGTCATAGCATAGGTACTAGATGAGTGAAATAAGCAATGACAATAACTGGCAGATAATTATGCCATTTTTTCACTACTATTATTAACTTTTTCTGATTCAGAAAAAAGGGACCAATTATTCAGATACTCAGTTGAAATTTTAAGATGCAAAAAACACTCACGACAATTCTTTCGCAATGAAAGTAGACTATTGCCTCTATTTTGCTCTGCATGTATGAAAGGAGGCAGAATGGCTTTTTTTATTTTAGTAATTTTTCTAGCAGAGGATGCAACTCTATTTAGCCCTTGTTAGCAAAGCTGGACCAGAGGAACAGCACTCATTATTGTTCAGGTAGCAATCAAACTTGGAAAGCAAATTTATCTGAATCAAAGTGAAATAAGGAACTTTTGATCTTGGAAAAGAGCAAACCTTAAGGTCTGATAAAAACTTAGAGTTTCAATGTCAACAAGTAAAGAGCTTGAAGTCATCACTCTCATCTTTACAACAACAGCAAAAAACCTTGACAAACTGAAAAACAAGTACTTTCCTTGGGTCTGTGAGATAGCTGAAGTAGCAGGACAAACCACCATTCTAGAAACCGGAAAGACAAGAGCATCGGGGAACATGCAGAAAACTAGTTACCTGCAGAAGCAGCCACGGGAGCCATTGGTTAGTAGTAACATTTAAATAGTAATTATGACAACTTGCTGGAGGGTGCATGTGGACTAGAGTGAGAGTGAGAATCTCCTGTGAGCCTTAGTCTTGAAGGGGACACCGGTTTGTGACTTTGATCTCTATAAATCCCATTAGATTCACATGGTGAAGATCTGAGAGACA
The DNA here is from genome assembly GCF_001698545.2 of Rhinopithecus bieti. NCBI lineage: Eukaryota > Metazoa > Chordata > Mammalia > Primates > Cercopithecidae > Rhinopithecus > Rhinopithecus bieti. The sequence continues at coordinate 2,315,338 of NW_016810565.1, forward strand.
TCACCTAGCTCAAGGACAATTTGTGGAAGCGTGATCATTTTAACATACACCCAGAGTCGCCTTTGTAACAAGGTGTAGTAAATTACTTTCCTACTCATCAGAGGAAAGGCATTTGCCAGAGCCTTATCCCAGCTGGAAGAAGGTAGTTCTTCACACAGTAGCTCCCTCCAGCCTTCCTGTCTCGCAAAAGAGGTAAGGGCCTTACAGAAGAAGATTGGGAAATAGCAGCCAGGGAAGGGAGTAGTGGTCAGGGATTTGGGAGAGAAATCATGCCACTAGAGAAACTCCTGTGAAAGTCACATTAGACCAAAAGACTGATATTTAATCAGAGTGTTATAGAAAGATCTTTGCTCCTCCACATTTTACCAACGCTCCAACAAGACTGCAGTACAGTAACAGTGGATGACAGCTGAAAGGGCGGCAAGAGAGACTTTGAGGAAGACTATTTAGGGAAGCCCAGAGTCAAGAGGGCAGGAAAAACTTAGAACACCAGAGTAATTTTAAGCTTCGGTCACTTATAGATAGAGTAAGCATTAAACGCAGCCCAACTCTCAGCTAGATAAGCATAAATCTTCACACTAAAGGCCTATTTATCTCAGTTTCCATTGCCAATGCAACTTGTCCAGATTTCAGCAAAAATCACAAGGCATGGCAAAAGCAATGCAAAACCACATTTTAAAGAGATACAGCAATATTGGAACAAGACTCAGATACAACATAGATATTGGGATCATTCGGCACACTATAAATAATATGCTAATATCATGGGGAGGGGGGAGGGGGGAGGGATTGCATTGGGAGTTATACCTGATGTAAATGACGAGTTGATGGGTGCTGATGAGTTGATGGGTGCAGCACACCACATGGCACAAGTATAGATATGTAAAAAACTGCACGTTATGCACATGTACCCTAGAACTTAAAGTATAATAATAATAATAATAAAATAATAATAATAAAAAAAGAGAAAAAAAAACTTAATAATAAAAAAAAGTTGACAACATGCAATGACGGATCGCCAATATAAACAGAAAAGACAAAAATCTAAGAATGAAAAGGAAAGCCTAGTAATCCAAATACTATAATAGAAATAAAAATATATTTAATGGGCTTTTCAATAGTCTGGATACGTTTACAAACATTATCAGTGACCCTAAATATAAGTCAAAAGAAACTTCCCAAACTAAAATGCAAATAAAAGATAAAAGATAAATAGACTTTTTGGATTAAAAAAATTAAAAAAAGAAACAATATTTAAGAATTGTGGGGACAAAAATAACAGGTCTGCCATATGAATGATTACAATTCAAGAAAGAGAAGGAATGATGGGGCAGAAAAAATAATATTCGATGTAAATAGTAACAGAGAACTTTCAAAAGTTAATTACAGACACTAAATCACAGGTTCAGAAAGCTTCAGGACATGAACTAGAGTAAACATAAACACACGCAAACCCTACACATACACAGACACACACACCACTAAGCATATCATATTCAAATTGCAGAAGTCTGCATACTAAGGGAAAATCTTGAAAGATGCCAGAGTCAAAAACACCTCACTTATAGAGAAACAAGGATTAAAAACTACTGTAGTTTTCTTGACAGGTCATGAAAGCAAAAGTAGAGTGTAGTGAAGTATTTAAAAGGTCGAAAGAAGTAACCACCAACCTATAAATCTATATCCAGTAAAGTTATCCTTCAAAAGTAAAGAAAAAATACCTTAGCAAACCCCCCAAAATTAATAAAATTTATCATCAGCAGAACTTACCTGTAAGAAATAGTAAGAGAAGTTCTTTAGTAGAAGAAAAGTTACATAGGCCAGAAACATGGATCTAAATAAAAAAGGAAGAGTCACTGGAAAATAATAGGTCAAGGTCAAATAAAATATATATTTTTTTCTTCTTAATTGCTCTAACATACAACTACTTGCGTATAACAGGAGCAATGTCTTGGGTAATTACAGTACGTGAATAACTGAAATAAAAGAGTGTCACAGGATAGAAAGAAAAAACTGAGGATACTCTGTCATAAAAAACCTGCACTATACATGAGGAGTATGGCATTATTTGAAGGTGAACATAGATTAGTTAAAAATCTGCAGGGTAAATTCTAAGGCAGCCCCTAATTTTGTATAAGAAGTAGTTAGTTGGCATGCTGAGAGTGTAAATAAAAAGGAGTTACATTAAATGCTCAATTAAAGCCAAATAAAGTAGAGAAAGGGAAAAATCAAAGAAGAAAACAACAGACAGAAAACACAAAAATAGTAGATATTAATCAAACAATATTAATAGTCACTTTAAGTGTGAGTGGTCTAAATACTTCAATTAAAGATCCAGAGAGGATAAATATAAGATACAACTGTATGTTGTCTACAAAAAAGTCACATTAGATGTAAACATTCAAATAAATTAAAAGTGAACAGATACAGAAATATATACCATGCTAACATGAATCCAAATAAAGCTGGAGTATTTCTCTTTATTTCAGAGAATCCAGACTTTAGAATAAGGAATGTTATCAGGTATAAGTAGGGAAATTACATAATAACATGAAGGTCATTACTGCAAGAAGATGTGACAATCTAAATGAATACACACCTAACGAGAACATCAAAATATATGACACAAATTCTGATAGAAATAAAAGAAGAAATAGACAGCTCCATTATTCTAGTTAGAGGTTTTAGTAACCTCTGTCAGGAATTGATTTATCAAGCAAGCAGAATATCAGTACTAATCTAGATGATTTAAATAGCACCATTCATCAACATGATCTAATTGTCATTTATAGAATACTTCACTCAACAAAGCAGAATTTATCTTTTTCTCAAGCTTATATGGAACATTCAGCAACATAGATCATATTCTGTGCCACAACTCAAATCTTAACAACTTTAAATTACTGGAAATTACACAAAGTATGTTTTCAGACCCCCAGGGGAATTAAGCTAGAAATCAACAAGGGAAAAATAGCTGGAAAATCCCAAGTATTTGAAAATTAAACAACATTCTTTTAAATAACACATGGATCAAAGATGCCTCATGAAAAATTAAGAAGAAATACTTTTCTTTTTTTTTTTTTTTTTTTTTTTTTTTTTGAGCACGAGTCCCTCGCTCTGGCCGCCCAGTGCTGGAGTGGCAGTGGCCGGATCTCAGCTCACTGCAAGCTCCGCTCCCGGGTTTACTAGCATTCTCCTGCCTCACGCCTCTCCGAGTAGCTGGGACTACAGGCGCCCGCCACTTCGCCCGGGCTAGTTTTTTTTTTTTTGTATTTTTTAGTAGGACGGGGTTTCACCTTGTGTTAGTCAGGATGGTTCTCGATCTCCTGACCTCGTGATCCACCCGTCTCGGCCTCTCCAAAGTGGCTGGATTACAGGCTTGGGAGGCCACCCGCGCCCCGGCCAGAAATACTTTCAACTAAATAAAAGTAAAATACAACTTCTCAAAATTTGTGAGATGCAAATGATAATTAGTGGACAGACAGCAAACACACATTAAAATAACAGATGCTCGCAAGATTGTAGAGAAAAGGGAACACTTATACACTGTTGGTGGGAGTGAAAATTAGTTCAACCACTTTGGAGAGCAGTGTGGTGATTCCTCAAAGAGCTAAAAGCAGAACTACCATTCAACTCAGCAATCCCAATACTGGTTATATACCCAGAGGATTATAAGTCATTCTACCGTAAAGACACATGCACGGAAATATTCATTGAAGCACTATTCAGAATAGCAAAGATACAGAATCAAACGAAATGCCCATCAGTGACAGATTGGATAAAGAAAATTTGGTGTATATGCACCATGGAATACTGTGCAGCCATAAACAAGAAGGAAATCATGTCTTTTGCAGGAACATGGATGGAGCTGGAGGCCACTATCCTTAGCAAACTAACACAGGAACAGTAAACCAAATACCACCTGTTCTCACTTGTAAGTGGGAGCTAAATGATGAGAACACATGGACACAAAAAAGGGAACAACAGACACTGGGGTCTACTTGATGTTGGAGGGTGGGAGGAGTGAGATGAGCAGAAAAATGAACTATTAGATACTAGGCTTAGTACCTGGGTGATGAAATAATTTGTACAACAAATATCTGTGACACAAGTTTACCTATATAACAAACCTCCACATATACCCTCAAACCTAAAACAAAAGTTAAAAATTAAAAATTAAAAAATGGTCCTTAGAGCTAAAAAAGGAAAAGAAAAGAAGAAAAATAAAAAATCTACAACCTAAGCTCCCACCTTAGGAAACGAGAGGAAGAAGAACCATTGAAGCTTACATTGAGCAGGAAAAAAATACAGGTTAGAGAATAAATCAATGAAATTGAAAATAAGAGAACAAAAGAGAAAAATTAATGAAATTAAAAGCTAGTTCTTGGAAAAAAATAACATAACTTATAAACCTCTAACCAGGCTAACCAAGGAAAAAAGGGAGAAGACAAATTTCTAATATCAGAAAAGAACAACAGATAATCATATTGGATCCAATGGGCATTCAAATGATAAGAAATACTGCAAGTGACTCCATCCCTACAAATTTTAAAACTTAGATAAAATGGAATTCTTGAAATAAACATACCAAAAAAAAAAAAAAAAAAAACCCCAAAAACAAACCAAAAGAAAAAACCTACAACCAACACAAGGAGAAACAGATAACTGAGTAGCCCTACACTGATAAAATAAATTGAATCACTAAGTATAATAATCTTCCAAAAAAGAAGGCATCCATCCTGGGCAATATAGTAAAACGCAAAACCTGGTCTCTCTCAAAAATTAAAAAATTCACCAGGCAGGATGGGGCACACTTGCAGTCTCAGCTACTCAGGAGCCTTACTTGGGAGGACTGCTTTAACCATGGGGGTAAGGAATACAGTGAGCCATGATTGCATCATTGCACTCTGGCCTGGGCAACAGAGCAAGACCCTGTCTCAGAAAACTAAAATAAAATAATAAAATAAAATGGAGACTTCAAGTTCAGATGGTTTTATGGGTAAATTCAGCCAAATATTTAAGGAGAAAAAAATGTTACCAATTCTCTGCAATTTTATCTGGAGAGAACACTTTCTAACTCAATGTATGAGTTCAGTCTTTCCCAGATAATGACATTTCAAGAAAGAAAAACTTCAGAACAGGTATCTCATGGACATAGATAAGAGAGTATTTAGCAAAATATTCAACATTGTACCGGAAGTTCTATCTAGTGCAACAAGGCAAAAATAAAGCTATACATTTTGAAAATCAAAAAATAAAACTTTCTTTGTTCATACATAAAATTATTGTCTATGTAGAATTGCCCCTCTCAGAAAAGGCCTTCCTGGAATTAATAAGCTAAATAGCAATTGGTTTTGTGTATCAGCTTTGTATCCAGTGACCTTGCCGTTTAGCTTATTAAATGTATTTATATTTGATATATATATATATATCTCAACAATGAGCAGTGGAATTTAAAATTTAAAATACCGTTTATAATAGCATAAAATAAGGTATTTAGGCATAAACCTAACAAATATTTACAGAATATGTATTCAGAAAACTACAAAATTCTAATGAACAAAATCAAAGAAGATAGAAATAAATGGAGATTCTCTATTATTTAATTTAAATACAAAATTGTTAAGGTGTCAATTCTGCCCAATTTAATACAAAGATTCACTTAAATCTGTATCAAAATCTTAGTGTACTTTTTTTTTTTTTTCAGACCAACAGATTCTAAAATTTATATGGGAAACCCAAAAACCTAGAAAATCAACACAACGCTGAACAAAATCAAAAGTGGAGCGTTCATACACAATTTCAAAACTTAGTATAAACCTACAGCAATCATGGCAGTGCAGAACTGGTGACAAATTAGACGGATAGATTAAACTCGGAAATTGACCTACACATATAATCAGCAAACTTTCGGAAAAAGTACATGTACTATTCAATGCAGACAGTTTTTTTCAACAAATATAATGTTTATATGTCACCTTTCCTCCAAAAATAAACTATCACAGACCATACAACCTACAGAAAAATATACCTTAAGGCAAAATGTGAAACATAAAAGTTGTAGAAGTAAACATTTTTTAGAAGAAAATCTTTGACATTTTGGGTTTCGTAAGATCTCTTAACACTCATTAGTCACACAACCCAATTTAAAAATGGGAAAAAATACCTAAACAGGCACCTTATCAAAGAAAATATCCAGATGGCAAATAAGTATATGAAAAGATGCTCAACATTATTTGTCACTGGGGAAATGCAAACTAAAACTATGGTGAGGTACCACTCTGCAGAATATTGACAATAGTAAATGCTGGCAAGGATATGAAGCAACAGGAACTTTCATTCATTGCTGATGGAAATACAAAATGGTGTAGCATTATAGAAGCCTGGGAATTTCTTACAAAGCTAAGTATGGCCTTACTTTACAGTCTGGCAACTGGTTTCATAGGTATCTACCCATCTGATTTTAAAGTGTTTATCTGTATAAAAACCTGTGTATAATTGATTATATCAGCTTTATCCATAATTTCCAAAAACTGGAAACAACCAAGATGTCTTTAAAAAGGTGAATCAATGGACAAACTGTGGTGCATTTTCCAGTGCAATACTGTTCAGTGACAAATAGACATGAACTATCAAGTCATGTAAAGACACGAATTTTAATTGTATATTACTAAGTAATGGTACAGGAGTTAAGAATAAATTACGTAGGCAGATAGTGAAGGTATAGAAGTCCTTGGTAAGGTTTTCCTTTTAACGAAAAGCAGCCCCATATCATTTTCTAACAAAGAGCAGCCTGTAAAGTAAAGCTGCAGACATAGTCAAGCTGCAGACATGGACAAGCAACCTAGGAGCTTGCCTGGGTGAATGCTCTCAGGAAAGAGCCAGGTGGGACTAAACATGTTCAAAATGGCGGCTCCATCTTCCCTTCTCTGCCAGCCACGTGCACAGTAAGGAGCAGACAAGATGGCACTGGCCAAGGGGAGAGTTCATTTGCTTAATAGGATTAAGGTAGGACGACCAGCCTTTCCCTACATGCTACGTAAACGTCACACCAGATGGAACCAACATATGAGCCCTACATAAATCAGACATCACCTCCTCAAGCCTGACTATAAAATCTGGCGCATCCCCTGCTGGCTGACTTTTCCTTTCTGAAGCCCCCTCTCTCTCACTGGAGAGAGAGCTATTTTCCTTTCTTTTTCCTTCTCCTTCTTTTGCCCAGTAAACCTCCACTCCTAAACTCCTTGTGTGTGTCCGTGTCCTAAATTTTCCTGGTGCCACACAATGAACTCAGGGTATTTACTCCAGACAACGTAGCTGCTTCAGTAAGTCTGTCTGAAAAGTCTATATCCTGCATGATTCCATTTATAAGATAATCTGGAATAGGCACAAATATTGAGATGGTAAACAAATTTGTGGTTGCCAGGGGCTTGGGGTGGGGATAGGATTGAGCACTTAAAGCACAGCAAGTTTTTCTAGGGTGGTGAAAGGAATCTACATAATACTCAAATGGTAGATACAGGATACTATGCATTTTTCCAATCCTGTTGAAAAATGCAATATCCTTGTTATACAACAAACAGGAAACCTTAATGTATGCAAATTTAAAAATCACTTAGAGGACACACGGATGTAATGCAGACTGTGATAAAATATTATAAGTGTATTAAAAATTTATGAAACAACCATCCTAAAGGGGCTGACTTAAGTAACTTTGGAAATGAGTAGAGTCTATAACACTAAAGATCCAAAGACCAGTATATAGCAATGTCTTCTAGTAGATAAGGTTTTTTGTTTTTTTCTTTCCTCACAAAGGTACTGATTAACAATTCTGAAAAGTATATTACAATTGAACAATTATATAAATGGATGGCAGATGGTGGGATCCAGTTTTCTCACTTTTGGAATGGGAGGTTACAGATAAACAGATTAACAAGGAGAAGCCTAGAATAATCCATGTGAAAATGTATTACATTTGGTGAAACCAGTGAACTAATTAATATTTAACTTAATATAGATATGAATAGATGCATTTGAAAATATTTATAGATATGAATATATGGAAGAGTTTGTATGCATACATACATTTCCTTGCACACAGGGCCTGGAAACAGTGGTGCCCCAATAATAATGAACAAACCTAGTGCCCAGATCTTGTTTTCTAATACCTGTCTCCAATAAAAGGAACAGTGCTTTTGGAAAAGTGACTGATTCTAGGACTGGGCAGGAAATGTACAAGATTAGTTTGAAACATCTTATAGCGTTAACAAGGAGGTACTCAAAACAAACAAATAACAACTACGACAAAAACATAGTAACAGGGGTATGTCAAAGAAACACAGGAAGCAAATGAAAGAACCACCAATGGCCAATGCCAGAACAATTAGAGCAACAAATACAAATAAATAACATATTATTGAAGTATATCTCAAGCATAAAATAATTATTCATGAGTCCATACTGACGTAAATAGATGATCAAATAAAAAATACATGGGGAGAAGAGATGAAACTCCCCTGAAGAGGAATTCTAAATAATGTATACATATACTCCACTCCCAAAGAGATGGAGCATAATGTCTCACTCTTGTGAGCAGAGCAAAGTAACTTCTGCAAAGAGGAAAGACTGCAAAAGGGAAAAAAGAGTAGTTTCACAGTAGGGAGCTGGGCAAACACTGTATCAACCGGGTAGTCAAGGTCAACATAATTATGATAAATCGTATTGACAGTATTACCCTGATCTGGTGTGATGAGCATGGCATTTTACTTCTGTGGTCTCCCTCCCCACAATCCATATCCCCAGTCTAATATGAGAAAAGTATCAGACAAATCCAAATTGAGGCACATTCTACAAAATACCTGACCAGTGGACTTCAGAACTGACAAGATCATTAGAAACAAACTGTGAGAGACCTTCGCAGCCAAAAGCAGTCTAAAGAGATCTGGTGAATAATTGTAACGTGTTGTCCTGGAATAGAAAACAGAGATTTCCTTGGTATTTTCCAAGGAAATCAGAGTAAAGTGTGCACTTTAACCAATAATAATGTATTCATGTTGGTTTATTAAATATGACAAATGTACCATACTAATGTAAAACGTTATCAGGAAACAAATGGTGGAGGACAAGGAAAGTCTCATTTTCTCCTGTTAAAAACAACATTCCATCTTTTCTCCATCGCTTTGAAATATCACCTTTGTAGTTCTCTAAATCCTCTAGATGTGTGTGTGTGTGTGTGTGTGTGTGGATATCCTTTAATCCATTGATCTGTCTAGTTATGTGTCAGTAACAAATGATCTACTACAATTTTGTAATAGTTTCATTATCTAATGTAGCAAGTTCCCTGTAAGTATTTTTCCTTAAGAATTCTCATCTGTTTCTTTTTCTATTTGAATTTAAATTGTAATTAACTTGACTAATTTTACGAATATATAACAATAAGTATTTTAATTGACTGTATTAATTTATGCATTAATTTAGAAACAATAGAAATTTTCTAAATATTAATTATTCCTATGCTGTTAGAAGGATATATATTTGTTTATATGTCTTGGTTTCCTTCAGCAAAGTTTTAACATTTTCATCATTTGGATTCTGCAAATCTATTAAGTATTTTGCTAAGTATTTTATCTTTTTGGTCTGATATTCATAGTATTTCATCTTGCATTTATTTCCTAAGAGATTTTTGTTTGAACAAAATTGACAACTATTATGTTTTGCTTAATAAAACTGTAGTCAACCACCTTCTGTCTGTTCTTAAGTTTTCTAATGATTTTTGGTTGGCTGTGCTGAGATTTTCAGGTTTACAGTAATCATCTGCTCTGAAAATGGTAATGCATGTCCTTTCTTTTTTCCAGTTGTCCTCTGTCACCTAGACTGCCGCACAGATGTCCGTTCAGTTTCTTGTCTCACCACCCAAGGTAGGTCATTTCCTAATCCCATCTCTTTTCCTTCCTAATTTACTTCCTCGGTGTAATTGCACACACAAATTCCAGCAGTCTTCTGGAAAAGAGTCTTTGAGATATACCTTTTCAAGATTTTACATGTCCAAAAATGTCTTTATTCTCTTTACACTCGTTGAGTGAAAGGTAATCTCATGTTGAATTTTGAAGCCGTGTCTCCACTGCCTTTTTTGCTTTTCTTGTTGTCCTTGTGAAGTCGATTAAGCCATTTTGTTTTCTCAGTTTTTCTAATGTCATAACTTTTTTACTAATGCTCTGAATAGTTCTAATATTTTTAATTTGCCAATTTTTCTTGAAATTTCTGGATGTTGTTGTTTGGAGGAAGACTTTTTAAAGTCTTTTAACTCCGTGCTGAGAAGTCAGTGGGTCTTTTCTTTGTATCTGGAATTCATGTTCTTCAATTATTGAATTGTTTTTTGTATTTTTAAAAATACATTTCCATCCGTCTTTTTTATAATTTTTTTGAAGCGTCTTTCAATTGTATGTAGGACCTACTTCATTAGCCCTGTAATTTCCACATTTTTTCTCATTAAATTTTTGTCTTGTCTCTTTGTTTACTGTCTTTTAATATGACCTCATAGTGATGGTACAATCCTTCCATTAAATATTGTATTATCATTTTTAAGAACTTTCAATGTTTTTTATAAGAATTTAAGAATTTTCCATGTTTCTTTTCTGATAGTATCCTATTCTTCCTTCACCATTGCCATATATTATCTGATTGAAGCAGTGATCACATTTTATTTGATTTTATCTACTGCTGCTCCAAGCATTTGTCTGTTTTCTTTTCGTTGTTGGTTTTTTTGCTTTGCTTGTTAGTTTTGCTGCTCCAAACATTTGTCTCTGTGTATTCAAAGTTTCTTTCCTCTATTTGTTTTGATTTTTGTCTTTTTTCTTAGAGGTTCTTGAAATATGTAGTAGCTATAGACTGTTTTTATTCAAAAGTGTGCCATTAAAAGTTAATGGAAAACACACCAGTCCTCCAGGGGGTGAGAGTAAGGACTGCATGTGTCCCCAGTTATTTCCAAGGCTAAAAGGAAAGAGACAAGTAGTAGGTTGAAAGGGGGTTCTCAGAGCTCAGTATATATGTGCTCACTTAATCCTTTATTTCTACTAAGGAGCCTCACTTCTTCCACTATGCCATCACTAATCATTCAGTGAGGAAGTGAGTTCAATTTCTCCTGAGGATAACCTTGTCTATTGCTAAGATTAGGGGTAGTTACTGGCAACTCAGGAAATGAAGGGCTTCTTGGAGCCCAACTCTTTTCTATAAAGACTCAAAATAAATCCTTCTTTATTCAGCCCTATAAGTCTCCCCTTTTCAGAGGAGTCTTATGCTTCTAATTCCTGAGACACTTTGTTGTGTTCTTCAGGGTGGGTTCAGAATGCACCTTGGTTATGTTTGACTAAAAAAAGGAATGGGCAGGATATATCTATTTATTTAAAGCCTGAGGAAAAAATCATTAAGAAAATACAGAGCTAAACACAAGGAACTTGACATAGGAATCCCAAACCCACAGGTTGGAGAGCAGGGATTTTAAGAACCAAAGAGTTACTTAAATTCACCAACAACTGATTACACTAATTACATGTCCAGAAGAAATATTTTAAAATCTGGAAGATTTGTTTGAGTGAATTCTTCAAGGCAACGAGGGAAAAGCAACAGTGGTTTGGGACATTTTTAGAAGAAAACCCCACGAATGACAAATAACATTCTCCCTGACTTGGTCATTGAGTACAACTTGCATTTTGGGAATCTAGAGTCTCTTGGAAGCTCAGGGATGGGTGCAATGTAGAGACTAAGTGGTTTCAGGGCCAAAGAGAGGGCTTGTGGTAATAGCTGGCAGAAGCCATGCCTAGTGGGCATGTCCATGTCTGGGGGAGTAGTGAGACACACTGGTGGACTGAGCTTATTCTAACAGAAAAGCCCAGGGAGACTGAGATGCCTAAAAGGTCCATACACAGAAGAAGCAATTCCTGGTAAACTAGTACGGATGTCCTGGAAGTATGTTTTACTTAAACAAATGTGGGTCTGTGATCTATCAATTTGCAAACATATTTGTAAGAGACTTAACTGCTTAGGCAAAAACAGAGACAATTGGTGCTACATGATAACTGAGATATTGGGACTTTAGAGTAGCCAGTCTTTGTGCCTGTATCCACATCCATCACTCTTGTGGAAATAAGGCATAGAATGGTGAGGATGTGGTGGTTTTGCATCCAAATGCGGCACTTAAGCTGTTGCTCAGCTGCCTGCTACAGAGAAAAACCCTACTTACCTTTGCTCTACTTGGCGAACATGCATGTTCTGCAGAGAGGAAGTGCATGTATTTGCCTTCAAAAAAGTTTTGCAACCATTAAAGAGGAAAAGAGGGTTTCTTCCTATAACCAATGTTCAGGAGCCAGCCAAGCTCCTGAGGTCATAGACTCAACATACAGTGCCTGAGTAGACTCTGTGCTTGATTGGTATTCCAGTGCTACAGGCAGTCCCTTGACCACTGTCCAACCTTTTCCCAGCCCACCTTCCAAGTCTTATATCTATCTGCTTCAGGGCACCGAAACTATTGGACTGTAGTCCTGAGAGATACAGGAAGTTAAGTAGCATCAGACTACAATGTATAGTTAAATTATGTACCCCTGCAGATATAATAGAGTGATTTAAATAGTAGGGAAATAATGATTAGAGGGCATAGAAAGAAATACAACAGTCACTCCCACAAACTTTGATAATGAAGTAGAAATTTTGCAGTCATGTCGTGGGGAGGAGCATACACTAATTTAAAGCTTGGGGAATGTGATCCTAACCTCCTTGTTCAAATCAGAACACTGACACTTACCCAGTGAAAGACTAAGACATTCACCACCTTGGTTTCCATACTGTATTAGTGCATTTCCCTCTGCAGACAAGTGATACCGTTTGCTACAATACACACTTATAAGTTAGACCATGAACGGATCAGATAAAATCATGGAGGCTAGGAATATTAAGAAGACACACTAGTCCTATCATATTTCTCGTGGATTTTAAGAGTACACAGACAAAATTAACCATCAAAGACTTTTATTGAATAACATAGATGGGTTTTCTTAATGCATATTATTACTGTATAAGTAAGAGGCAATGCTTACAATGAAATTTGTTTGATTTACAGTTTGGGTCCCCAAAAATCCTAGAATAATTTTAACACATTTAAAAATCAACATCATGGATATGAAAATCTAGAATATCTCTAGAATAATTGGAATGTTTGTCAATACTGCACTCAGGTTCCAACATACCCATGATACATTATAAATGGAAAGAATTTAGAAATCACTTACATTTATCTATACATTGTATAAGCACTGGCAAAAGATGAGTAGGTTAAAATCTGAGCACCTAATCATGTTAAAATCTGGAACACAGGACTCATTGCTTGTATCAATTAAGAGAGGTATGGAAATTGGGCTGAAACCTCTAGTCCTGTTGACTACGCCTCTTAGCCCATCCAGATAACCATCCAGATTCATAGGGTGGGTTCTCCAGCATTAAGATTTCTTAATGTTAGAAAAAATTATCTGTCCTCCGCGTTGCCTGGCTCATGTCATCATTAAATTCAATATAATTGCCACACATTTGAAATGTTTCATGTTGTCTTTTGAATACCCATGCTGCCATAGGTGTCCTTGTTAATTGGACATGCTTTTTATCCTCCCCATATTTTTTATTTTTTATTTTTTTGAATGTCGAGAATGGTTCACCTAAAGAGCCTCTTGCTCACATGAGTATGTCAGGTTTTTTGTTGTCGTAGTTTTCAGTGTTTTCAATTTTATGCTGGTTGTTTAAAGATCACCTGGGGATTTTGTTCAGAATACAATTGTTGTACCCCTTCCCTAGGAGATACTGTATTTTAGACCAGGAAAATATCAAACAAATCTGTTTTAAGGGGAACCTGTTTCCCAGGGGATTCTGCAGTGTGCACCTGTTCTTGCACAAGTGGACCATCTAAAGTCCAGAGAGGTAAAGTAATTCATTTAACATTTCACAGCTGCTCTATGCACAGGCCAGGACTAATATGCAGGGTTCTCCATTCACTGACTGGTTTTCTTAACCTACAATACTTTGAGCAAAGAAGACTGCTTATTTCTCCTACAGAACGTCAGGGAGATGGTTGCGGATAGTATACTGGTTCTTCCTGCTTTTAAGCCCTCCTTCTTAGATCTCAACCTCATTGTGCTAGTCTCCTAAAACATAAGACTTTGCTAAGTCTCTTCCAAAGGAGCATCCTAGGGCACCATGCTGGGCACCTATGTCTGATCATTCATCAAGCATTTTTTGTCGAAAGCCAGTGACTTGGCTCACTTCTGCACACTGCACCAGAGAGCTTCATTTGTGCTGATTACCCTGCATTTCACATAAAAGTCATTAAGAATTCTGTTTCAGTGAATAAAAGAATGTAAATGAGGTAATTATGAGCTCCACTTACCTTACTAACCCTGTGCATTGTGCAATCATTAATGCTTTCACATGATCTGTTCATTGGAAAAATCAGATGGAAAGCAATATTGTTGGGAAAGAAAATAGTATTGAGGGTTATTCTGTGGTTGAATTTTTTTTTCAATTTGGGAGAGTTAGGGAGACTCTTTTAATGTAAGCTGTAAAAAAGACAGTTTGACAAATGGCTGCATAGTGCTGCTTTTAACCCCCAACTCCCCTTTGCATAAATTAACTTCAAGTTGCAAAGGTTTTCTCATAACAACATTTTACACTTGGAAAGCAGCATTCATCTAAAGAACTCTTTAAGATACATCCATATGATTGTTTTTACTTACTGGACAAATGCATCTCCCCACACAGCACAAGTTGCTGTGTTAAGAGAGCAGAATAAAGTTGAGGTGCTTAAATCCCTGGGTAGGGAAACAGTGTGGCACTCAAATCTGACCTTGGCCAGCTTTCTTTCTTTCCTACCCATAGTGAGCACATTGCTTTTGTTGTCCCTGTGCGTCTGCTTGTGAATCCACTTCCGGCCTTCGTGTAATATTGATCTGTCTTTCCAGGTGGCCTACTAGCCTTGTTATAAGAGTGGGCACCACATTGCCCAGACTTACCTAATCATATGTGTCCCACTCCGTGATCAATGTGAGTTATGCAGGTAGAAGCATGTGACCCCAGTAATTCCACCAGAGTAAACATTTGGATGGATGTGATATATGGGTATGGAAGACAGATGGTCTCTCTTCCTTTTGGATTGCAAGTCATACAAATGTAGGCTTGGGGCTGCCAGAAACCATGTTTCCTGACACATGGAGAAAACCTGACGGAGAAGAAGTCCATGCAGTCATGTAGAGAGGAGCAGAGCTGAGAGATAGAGACAAAGTCAGCATCCTCATGGCAGCCTCTACATCCACAGGGCTGACTGTGCCCAAAGTCTGAACATTCCTAAGGCTTTCTGGTCAAGTAGGATCATTAATTTCATTTTGTGGAAAGCCAGTTTTAATAAAGCTTTTAAACATCACAAACGAGGGTTCTCATTAATAGAAAAATGGGTACTTCCAAGGAAGGCGTTATGCATGACAAAGCCTAAAATAGGAACAAGATTAGATGGAAGTGAGGTGAAGGTCGGAGGGAGAGGTAGTCCCTCTTTTTTAGCTGGAAAATAGCCAGTCTCCATTATGTAGAAGACAAACCATTGGAAACTGCTCTCTATTTAATCTAACTTGTACTAAATACTACTTAGTTTATATTACTGGGATATTGGGTAAGAAATGTTGAGATGCAAAAGGCTGTTATGGTCTTTGGTAAGGTGCAAAATTAATCATCGTCATCATTGGTCTCAATTTACCTGTTGGAAAAGGAATAGTATGTACCAGAATGGACCTTTCTCTTATGGCTAATGACACATTATTACTGAAGGCCAAACGATTAGTGGAACTGCGGTTGGTATGAGCAAAGATGGGACATAAGATTTGGAACCAGAAGATAAGGACGTGGGAAAGGCCAAATACATAGGAACCAGACTAAACTTCCTGTGTGCATAAACTCCTAGTCTAGTAGATAATATTCCCCTGAAAATCACCCTCCACTGGGATCTAGCCTGGTGGCAGAGAACAGATTATCTCTGCCTTAAACAACAAGCTGAAACCAGGGTGGAAACCATTAGTGGAATGTTCAGGGGATGGTCAAAGCCTTGATGCCTGTTGCTAAAAAATAGAAACTGTAAAAGTAAATTACAGTTTACTTCAGCAGATTTCTGGTACCACTTACTGACCAAGAAAAAATATACACCAATAGCTTACTAGAGTTTTTAAGCTGGCATATTACTGGATTTCTTCCCAAGTCTGGTAAACAAAGATGTGTGACTGCCATCTCAGAAACTGGGCATTACCACCTCCTCCCCGGGTATTGTTAGGAAGGACAATAAACTCTGAAGAGCCTCTTATAGGGTAGAACTGGAGTCAGCCAGATTGACGAGCTGGGTTGACAAGTTAGACTGTATATATAGCATTCATTCCACTTCCTTTCTTCTTTATAGAATCCTGATTTTGTTCAAAGATTCCTGCTTTCTCCACACAGCATATGATTCAGAGGACGCAGCAAACCCTCCCAGCTCTAGCAATATGAACCAATTATAGCAATTAATAGCACTGACAGTGATTTATTTAGGTATAAACATGTACCTAATTCCTAGACACATATTACTTTGAGGGGAGGGGAAGTTTTGTCGGATATTCTGGGAAAAGTTTCATTTTCATTAAGAAACAGTTCCTCTGACCTTTGGAACAGGTGACATCTCCACTTCATCTGGATGTGGCACTGGAATTCCAGCAACCACCTTGTGACAAGCCTGAGGATGAAAACATCACACCCAGAAGGACAAAGCTAAGACAGTCATGCCCAGATACCAGAGGTACTATGAGCAGTGCTTGGCCCTACCTATGAATCTCTTGTTTTATTCAGTAACAAACCCTCTTATAGTTTTAACCAATTTTAATCAAAACTTTGTTTCTTTTTGCTGCTGAAATCTTCCTGATTGATAAACTGCCACAACATTCATCCCACTTCAAGAAAGAGAATCTTTGCTTTCCTTATCAAGCAAGAGGCAGTGAATTCTATAAACAGTTGCCACTTTCCTACATGATAGTTCAATAGAAGTTATTTCATTTCATCCCATCATAATTTACTGTGAATTTTGAGGGTAAGGCAGGTTTTTGTTTATCCATCCATGTAGCCAGATGCTGAGGAACTACACGTAGAGTTAACAAGAATAATGCCCCACACTCAGGGATTCTAGATATGAAACAGAACGGAATACAAGAATGTGTCTTCAATTTCTGTTTGGGATGGAAAGGGAGCAAATGTTTTTGTTGTACTGGTGGTGGTTTGTTTTATGAGAGACAGTTAGAAGAGGAACTATTGAAATTATGTCTTATGCAGATGACATTGTAATCTGACAGACTCCATTGCTTGCAGAAACAACCACAGCCCCATTGCAGGACTGTCCATCACAGCCCTACCCCTCGCACCACCCCAATCATGGCATGCAGCTCAAACTAGACTAACCACTGTACCTGGATGAAGTACATAATACATTGTTTGGTGGGGAGAGTGATGTGTAGTAATGAGATATCCAAGTAGGTCTAATCAAGGTCCTTATATGAAGATATTTGATATATAGACATTTGAAGGCAGAAGGTTTATTCTTTTAGATTGGCAGGCAATATGGGTCTAGGCTTGCCATTTTTAGTAGCCATCTTTTCTACCATATGGAGAGAACCAGCCTTACAATAAATTCAACACATAGCAGGAAGAAGAGCCGGAGAAGAGAGAAAGATAAATAAACATATATTGTTTGAGTCCCTCTATCCATCCATGTGTAATGGTCGCTAACTTTGTAGCTATATGTGACAATATATCTCTTGTTTGGCCTAAGCTACTTCTGTCTTTGTTTTGTTTGTTTGTTTGTTTGTTTTTCTTAAAAAGAGTCTTGACTAATATAACATCTAGTAAAACAACACACGAGGAACAATATCAAAATAATTAAATAAAGGTCAATGGAAGACCAAGCAATATTTGATTAGCTGAGACTTCATCCCCCAAAGTAACTAAAAGTCAGCAGCTTTAGTAAACAGGACTATAGAGGATCATTTTTCCTTTGGTAATTAGATACAAAAACAACTTCATCTGTCTCAAAACTTCTAGTGTTAAATACAAGCATCTGATCTTGTTGCCCTGATTTAAAGAAAGACCAAATCTAGTGCACATCTATTGCACAAAGTAAATAAACCCGAAGAGAAATGTATTTCCTCTACAAGCTATTTATACTTCCAAATTCCATCCACTAGTAAACTTGAGCAAATAAACAACTTTAAATATTGCTCCTTAAAGCAGGAGAGTTGGGGGCAGAGAAGAGCTACTTTCTTTGCTGGATTCTAATATAGGTATGGGAAGCAGATGATGGGCTGATTCCTACACAAATAATGTACATCAATGATAGGATGACATATTTGCTCAGCACAAAACAAAATGATTATAAAGTAAAAGGGTATGTCAAGCCAATTATTTTGTATGTTGCTGACTGTTACGTGGGCCTATAAATTGGAATTTTTTTTTTTTTTGAGATGGAGTCTTGCTTTGTCACCCAGGCTGGAGTACAGTGGCGTGATCTCAGCTCACTGAAACATCCGCCTCCCGGGTTCAAGCGATTCTCCTGCCTCAGCCTCCTGAGTAGCTGGGATTATAGGTGCACACCACCTCGCCGGGCTAATTTTTTGTATTTTCAGTAAAGACAGGGTTTCACCATTTTGGCCAGACTGGTCTGGAACTCCTGACCTCAGGTGATTCACCTGTGACAGCCTCCCAAAATGATGGAATCACAGGTGTGAGCCACTGTGCCCTGCCGGGCTTATAAACTGGAATTTGCATTCATAAAAAAAAAAAAAAATCTTTTGAGGTCTCCATTTCCTTATCTGAGTTAGATAAGAAAATCTCCAAAATCCTCTGTTTAACACTTTAATGTTACTCTTGTGGAATTTTATGTGATATATGGCTAAGTAATTTGGTTAGAAGGCATGAGGATTCTCTCGAGTGATTCTCTCTTAACTCTAGGTCAGAAGTGGTCCCCTGCTTCTAGCTCCCAACCCTGATATTCCAGCACTCTCTGCAGGCGTTGTTGCCAGGGCATTTGGTGTTGAGATAAGAGAGGAGGACGATATGCTTGAGTTAATGGCAGACACTCATCAAGAAGAGCAGGGACATTAACACTGACGTCGTCCTCCAAACTAGAAAATTCTTTTCAATGGCACTTTCTGTTTAATAACCTTGTTTAGATTCCTACTGCTTACTGCATTCAATTTATCTTACAGAGTTTGTTAAATATGCCCCAACATATAATTTCAGTCTCTTCTACATCCACCCACAAATGTTATATCACTGCCAAACATTTCCTTGCCAAATATGTCTCTTTCATATTCCACTCTCACTACCTAAAATTCTCTTGGCCTTATTTCTCTACCAAGAAAATTTCCATTTATCCTGCAGAACACAATTTCAAGGGAACCGCTGTTGAGTACAGTCATCCTCCCATTTCCAGTGAGTATTAGGTTCTGATTTAAAACTTCACTTGCATCTTACATGGTCCACTCTTCACTAAACTGCAATTTATTTATGAATAACTTCAATAACTTCCATTCTCAATGTCTAGGGACTCTTAATTTATCTTTATGTCACCCTGTACCATATCTGACCCTTAAGAGAGACTTTATAAGGATTTACCAAATTAATTAATGAATTAAACAATTGTGGAGTACATAGAGTTTAGGAGAGGAAAGAGCATAGCTGGCCACATAGAAGTGGAAATGAAAATAAAACAGAGGGAGATGACCCAGGAAAAAGTGAACAAAGAGCAGGTTAAATCGTCTGGAATCTCCTGTCATCTAATAAATCTAAAACAGTGTTTATCGAAACCGGCTGTGTGAAAGGCATTTTTATTTGCCCTAAAGTGCTCATTCTCTGATAACTTAAATTTTATTATAGTGAGCTGACTTAAATACAACTGTGAAATGACAATATAATGGAAAACAGATGATAGTTGTTGAAAATAGAGAGGTCAGAAAGAGTGAACATAGCCAGAACAAGTCTTCGTAAAGGACATAAGACTTGAGTTTTACATGGAAGACTAGGCAGGATCTACACAGAATCATTAAATAAGGAATATTAAAGTTATTAAAGTTGGAAAGACCTTTACTGATCCATTGAAATGGAAGCTCCAAGGTCACAGAAATTCTGTCTGTATTGTTTTTCATTTCATTCCCATTTTCCACAACTTTACCTGAACATAGTAGATGCATAATAAACAGTTGTTGAGTAAAAGAGTGAATCTAATAGCCCACTGCCTCCATTCTTCCGGTGAGCGAAATTATAGGATGTTAGCACATAACAATTAGTTCAAGGGCTTTAGAGTTAGAATGCCTGGGATCAAATCATGACTTACCTAACCTCTCTGAGCCTCAGTTTTATAACCTGTAATATGAAAGTAGTAATAGGACCCATTTCACACAGTTTTACGAGTACTTATAAAGTGCCTGGAGTGTAGTTGGTACTCACTAAACGTTATCTACCACAATTACGTCACAGTCATTAACACATGATAGATTAAATTAGAATCCATGTCTTCTGATTCCCAGTCCAGTCTTATTTTACATAGATTAGAAAGAAAGTATTTCTTCTTGACAAAAAAGAAGGTTCAGTAGAACTGCAAAATGGTTTTTGCCAGGAGCATGGGTTGAATAGTTACTGATACGGAGAGAACACACACGCACACATATAAACTCCACTTTGATATCCAGGGAATGGAACCGTTCATTGAATATAAATTCTACCATCCATAAATGCCTGCAGGAACTCTGGATCATGTCAGTTTCCGTGCATCTCATCTCATTCCCATCATCCAGTACCTGCCTCTCCAAGGACACAGGGACACAGGCACAGTGATGCTGAAAGAGAAACCATCTTGCCAGAGGCTGGCGTGGAACCGTGACTGCGGTGAAAACTGAAGGAAGAGGAGTCGAATGAAGCCCAGTGAGCTGACCTGAAGCGTTTGAAGGTCCCGGACAACCTTACTCAAATATGAACTCGAGGTTCAAAGGAACCTTGGTATTTTGTACCTGATGCTGAAATTACTGAAATATCTGACATGAACTATAAGAGTGAGTTCAATTTTTGTCATGAATGCTAAAAGGAAGGTGAAGATAAATGAAAAACTTGAGCAAAAGTATAACAGCAAATGCTTTTAAATTTGAGGGAATTAATTTTATAGAAAAAAATAGACACAATACAATTTAAAATTTTTACTACGCATTTGAACTATGCTTATTTTGCATAATAAATGAGATGGTCAGCACTTTGTAATTTCTGTTTTTTAAGGAAAATGTATTTTAAAGGCTCATTAAAGGTAACCTAGCCTAGCTGGTCATCAGAAAGCTCCCAGAAGCCAAAATGTTGATGATTTAAGCATAAATGAGTCAGAAATGTGTGGTTGCAATTTCCTTTCAAATGAATGAGAAAGAATGCTCCTGGCAAAAACCATTTTGCAATTCTACTGGACCAGAACCTCTGAAATACACTCTGAGGCACAAATCACCTGGAGCAGTGTTGAAGGAGACAGCAAGGTGCTGGCAGAGAGAAGAAGGTAGAAGAGATTTACTCGGTTATGTGTCTTTTATTCAATTCTCTGACTGAGAGTCTTAATGTAATGATAGCTATTCTTTTCCACATGGCAGGAATGTGACAAAATAGAATTGTTAGTTATTCTGCAATCCTATGGGAAACATGTTTTTTACAGAGCTATGGAAATTGCAACCCTTAGGAATAGCATTATTGTAATAAAATGTGAGGGGAGGCTAGTCTTAATTGAAACTTTCTTAAAATCAAGAGAATTAGTAACGGTTCAGTTCATTTCAAATTGATGTGTTAGAAACTTTAGAAATTATTTGTGCAGCCAGCATAGGAGACTTACTTAGAGGCACTGTTAGTAATTATGCAAACTGTGGATGGAGTTTTTTAAAAAAGATTTTTCTTTTCTTAAGTTGACCTGAGTTTTTATTTGAGAGTGAAAATATTAACCTCATGTGGTCGGGAGACTTTATCTAATTGGATTTGAACATGATTCTGATCAAGAAACATATATTTTCCCATTTGGAAGCCTGGACTGGAGATAATTGCAGGAGACTGAGAGTACACATTGGTGATTTTCAATACAGACACAAAGGATTAGTATAGAGGTTAAACCTATTTTCCATACAGTATTTAAGTGACTTACGTGATGAGATCAGGTCCCAAAGGACATCTTAATTTGCTAATAATGGAAAACCATGGAGGATCAAGCCATTCCAGGGACACTGAAAAGATTTAGCAGGATTTATGTGGAGCAGAAATGGTAAGTACCAACAAACACATGTCATTCCTGTCCAGTTTTATAAAATGGCAAAATTAGTTTCTGATATACAAAGACGTGAGGATGTCATTCCAGTAGTGAATGAGTGGGAGGATGGAAAGAGAGGTAAGAATTGAAACTGAGCAATGTAAAAAGTGATATTCTAGTACCACATTTACAGTCTCTTTATATAATTATGTGATATATATATAATTAGAATTATAGATCTGGTATTTTGGACTCTATTTTCCTAAAGAAAAATGATATATTAATAATCTTCCATATATTTACCACTCACTAAATATGTGTTGATTGGATGAGATTTATAGAATATTTTGGAGTTTGACTTAGATGACATTAAAGAAGATATTGAGAATGAATTTTATAAATCAAGTGGTGTGACGTATTAGTTCAGGTAACATTAGTTGGTATAACCAACAAACTCAGGAAATTTAAGATGACTAAAACTCATAGAAATTTATTTGAGTCTAAAATAGGTGTTTTTAATTGGGAAACAGTCCTCGTTGTTATTCATGGTCCCAGGCTTTTTAAAGTTTTTTTGGTTCAACATCTCACAGGGCCTTGGGTTCCCTGCTGAGTCTTCTCCATCCAGCTGCATAATGGGAGAAAAGAGAGTGGAGAAGTCACACCTGCCTGGTCACCTAAACCTATATGTGATGTAATTCACTTCTGCTCACATTTCATCAGTAAGAACTGGTTACATGGCCCTAATTACAGCAAGAAGGCTAGGAAATATATTCCATGAGGGGCAGCCACTTCCAGCAGTAACTGGGAAGCATGAATCTTTGGTAGTCAACTATTTGTCTGCCACAGTTCACCCCTTTGGCCACTAAATATGTTTTTGTAACTTTTTTCCCACAAATAAAATATAGATAAACAAAGGGGAACAACTTCAAATCAAACATAACGCTTCCTGTTCAATGTCTAGGATCTCTTTATCAGATCTATATATGTGTGGCTCCACTGATATGGCAATTTATCAATTAAAATATGATTGTCCCCTAAACACCTCCTACTATAAAAAGAAGAAGCAGGGTCAATATAATGAAATTAGAGTTTGCTTTTCTTAAAGGAAGGAATGGGAGACACAGAGAAGTCCCTGATGTATAGCAATGGCGAGTTCTTTCAAAATAAGCATTTTGAAAGTAGAGTGGCGTTTAGTTTTTTAAAAATATAGTATCACATACTACTTATTATTTGATGCCAGGGATTAAAGTTTGGGTATTTTGACATTTGAAGCATGACTAAAACAAGGACACAAATGTCCCCAGATTACAAGGAAAAATACTCCATTAAACTGACTCACTTTTCAGATTTATATGAAAACATGCCTCCTCCCACACGCACACGGAGACACCTTGGTAGCACTGGAAAATTTTAGTTTTTATTTTATTATTTATTTATCTTTGATAAAGAGTCTCTCTCTGTCACCCAGGTTGGAGTACAGTGACACAATCTCAACTCACTGCAACCTCTGCCTCACGGGTTCAAGCGATTCTCCTACCTCAACCTCCCAAGTAGGTGGGATTACAGGCGCCTGCCACCACCCCTGGCTAATTTTTGTGTTTTTAGCAGAGACGAGGTTTCACTATGTTGTCCAGGCTGGTCTTGAACTCCTGACCTCAGGCGATTCGCCTGCCTCAGCCTCCCAAAGTGTTGGGATTACAGGCGTGAGCCACCACGCCCGGCCAATAGCCCTGAAAATTAATGATGCAGTGGATACAACTGCCTCATTTGTTATTGGTCCCATTTCTAAATTGGTCACTTAGGTGGTAATAACATAATGTATGCTCAAAAGATATAAGCAGTTTTAATGAACCCAGACCCCCTATTACAAAGAAATGTTTTTCCGTTCGAATCTTTCCTCTTTGCCATGCTGAGTTCTTTCACAGGGGCGACTGGAAAGCCTCTTGCTAGTTTAGTAGCTGTCAGACATTTTCATCCAGTGGGATTTACACCCTGGCCATTTCTGGTTCTGTGTCACTGAATTGGCCAGGAAACTCTAGTAACACAAACACATTTTTATATCATTTCCAACTTTCTCCTGCACTTGGTGCCAATATTTGATTATCTGCTCTAACAGAGGGGAATAGAAATACAGAGAGATCCCAAAGTCATTTATATTTGGCTTTAGAGTATAATGACAACTTTTCAGTTTTCACCTCTTTTTCATGCAGTTTTAGTTAGACTAATATTAAAATAAATTTATGTCCCCAGAAAAAAATAACACCACGTTGGTTGAGTGTCAAGAAGAAAAGTAATTCAGTGCTAAAATTCTGTGATAGATAATCTACAATGTGGAAAAGCTACTACCAGTCAATCAAGAATTGATGACTAAATTGATTTTTTTCTTGTTTTTGACCACTTTATTGCAATATGATTGACGTACAAAAAGCTGAACATATTAAGTGTATACAACTTGATGAGTTTGGAGATAAATGTGCACCCATGAGACTATCACCACAAACAAGACCATAAATTTCTCCATCACCTCCCAGAGTTTCCTTCTGCCCCATTTTTAAATTTTTCTTTTAAAATTAATTTTTGTTCTCTTGTGGTAAGAGCATTTAACATAAGATCCACTCTCTAGAAAACTTTTAAAGTATAAATTATTGTTAACTATAGGCCCCAAATTGTACAGTAAGTACTTTTTACTCCAGAACCTACTCATCCCCCACAACCAAAACTTGGCACCCTTTGACCAACACTTCTTTACTTCCCCTCTCCTCAGCCCCTGGTAAACACTGTTGTACTCTCTGGTTCTATGAGTTTGACTATTTTAGATTTCTCATTAAAGTAGGATCATGTAGTATTTGTATTTCCAGGTCTGATTTATTTCACTTGCCACAAGGTCCACTAGATCTATCTATATTGTCGCAAATGGCAGGATTTCCTTTTTTTATGGCTGAATAATAATCCATTGTATGTATATATCACATTTTATGTATCCACTCATCTGTGAATGAACATTTAGGCTGCTTTCACATATTGGCTACTGTAAATAGTGCTGCAGTGAATATGGGAGTACAGATATTGCTATGATGTACTGATTTTATATCCTTTGGATATATAGCCAGAAGTGAGATTGTTGCATCAAATGGTAATTCTATTTTTAAATTTTTTTTGAGAAATCTCCATACTGTATTCCACAATGGCTGTACCAATTGACATTCCCAATAATAATATACAAAGGCTCCCTTTTCTCCACATCCTGCCAACACTTTGTTATTTTTGTTTATAATAGACATTAAACAGGTAGGAAGTCGTATGTCACTGTGGTTTTGATTTATTTCTCCCTCGTGATTAGTAATGTTGAGCATATATTCGTGTACCTGTTTGTCTCCTTTGGTGTAATGTCTATTGAGGTCCTTTTCTCATTTTTAAAACTTGAGTTAGTGTTATGTATTATTATTATTATTTGGTCTTGAGTTGTAGCGCTTCCTTACATATTTTGGAAATTGTATAGTTTGCAAATATGTTCTTTCGTGTTTTCTCTTATGTTTGGCCTTTTCATTTTGTTGATTGTTTATTCTGTTGTGCAAGACCTTTGTGGTTTTAGATAACCCTACTTACTGATTTTTGCTTTTGTTGCCCGTGCTTTTGGTGTGAGATCCAATAATCATTGCCAAATCCAATCTCATTGATCATTTTTTCCTGTTTATTCTAAGCATTTTATTGTTTCAGGTTTTACATTTAAGTCTTTCATCCATTTTGAGCTGATTTTTGTGTATGGAGTAAGATAAGGGTTTAATTTAATTATTTTTAATTATTGTGGTTTCCTACACCATTTATTGAAAGTATTCTCTTTTCCCCATTGTGTATTTTTGGCACCCATGATAAAGATTAGTTGACCACACATACATGGGCTTATTTCTGGGATCTTTATTCTATTCTATTAGATTATATGTTTGTTTTTAAGACCACTTCCATACTGTTTTGATATCTTAGGCTTGATAATATATTATGATAAGAGGGATTATGATGCTTTAAGCTGTTGTATTTTTACTCAAAATTGTTTGCGTTTATTAGGGTCTTTCGTGGTTCCATAAAATTTTAGGATTTCTTTTCTATTTCTGTAAAAGTGCTATTGGTGGATTGGCTCATAGAAAATAATTTTATATAATTTTAATTTATAATTTTCTATTTTAAATTTTACTTGTTTTTTTACTTTTAAACTTTTTTAAAAAAGCAAAGACACAAACACACACATTAACCTAGGCCTACAGAGGGTCAGTATCATCAGTATCACTATCTTCCACCTCCACATCATGTCCCACTGAAACATCTTCAGGGGGACAAACACACACATGAAGTTGTCGTCTTTTGTGATAACAATACCTTCTTCTGGAGTATCTCCTGAAGGACCTGCCTGAGACTCCTTCCGAAGGTGTTACTCTTGTCAGAAATATATCCATGGTGGTTTGCTTGTTTTTGTATTTTTTTTCCTCATCACAGATTTGCTTGTAAGTAGATAATACACATGAACATTGCTCCCTATTAATGAAAACCTTTTGGTATTGTGGTTCATGGTTTAGAACTTTTTAGGGAACTTGTTGAGTTATGCAAAAGCTTCTGATAAACTACTCACGTGAATTTACTTGAAAGTTCTTCTTTTTCTTCTCTTACAGTTTCCTTTTCTTTTGACTTTTCTTCAGCTAGCCATTCTTGTTCTAGTTCCAACCACTCCTCGTTAGTCAATTCTTTAAGAACCAGCGAAGCTCCTCAATGCCATCGTCACCCACACCCAGGTCAAAGTTGTTCGCCATCTCAACCACAGCCTTGCGGATTTTTGCAACTCCCTCATCCTTGGAAAAGCCTTTGCAGTCATGGGTGAACCTCTTCAAAGTCTTCTTCCCGATGCCATTCATACATAAAGGAAGAAACAAAATGTGAATAGTTTGTATACGGCTATTGGACAAATTAGTAATAAGTTAATTAACCTGGTCAATGCATACTTTGCCTTCATAATGGGAGAAATATCTCTGACTTAATGTCCTGTAATGAAAACCCTATTCAGGAGTAAGGATTCCTGGCTTTTCTTCTTAGCATATCACCAACCATTAATTCAGCATTAGTTTAAGAAAAGAAAAACAGAAAATGCTGAAAAGTAAAACCTCGCAAAGTTCAACCAAATGGGAAAGTATGTAAATGTAAAAGCAAATGAATTATTCACACACTCTGCAGGTTGCATTTGTTTTAAAAAGAAAAAAGGAAAACAAATCCTAAGGATACAAGTTGTTAAACACTGTAATTGATTACTGAGATGACTGCAGAATCGTTCCTGAGGCAATGAATTCTCACCTGACTCCCAGATGCACAACATGACCTCAGAGGCTAGGACAGAGAACTCTTTAGATCTTTTAGCCTAATTACTTGTAAAATTTGATAATACATTGGCCATTACACATAAATCTTATTCACTTTATGTGTGTGCTTGTGTATGTGTGTGTGTTCATAAATGGGATGCTATTCAAGAGACTCAATGTCAGTGCTTAAATTTCTATAAGCTGGAATGAGAGTAGAGTTGTCTGGAAAAACTGATCAGGAGCAGAAGAGGAGATTGAAAGAGCCTTTAGCATTGACATTTAAGAGAAATATCCAGTCCAAGGGGTGTTAGAAGACCTGGAATCAAGAGACAAAGCCTAGGTAGAATGGGTGTACCTGAAGAGCATAGGGAAACCTGGGTAACCTCCATGAGACAGCATTGATCCAATGGTTCAGGAACAGAGCAGGTTAGATATTTTAGAGTCTCCAGGAAAGAAGTAGAACTCTTTTTAAGCACCACATTTTTAAAAAGTTTAAGCACAAGCCATTCCTTTATCGGTTGAATTTCCAAAGTGTCTGCTCATTGTACTGCTGGGGAAATACTGGGAGGAAGGGGGACAAATATGCCCAAGATCTAGGTGGAATAGTGAATATTTTTAGCAGTGAATAAGAGACAAAAAATGGAAGAAAATAAGTACATCAGAAGAAAAGAAAAATATATGACTCAAGAAAATATGTGAAAAGACAAATGGGAAATAGAAAGCATTGTTGGGAGTCCCATAGCAAAAACTACGTTGACTTGGCCTCCATCAGTAATGAACCTTGGGGGACGACGCTAAAGAACATGAATTTCTCCTGTGAAGGAGGGGAGATAAACTAAGCTGAACATGGGCTAACCAGGAAAAGAATAAAAATAACAAATATTTAACAGTGCTTGGTAGTTTATAAATGCTCTAAAATATATTCTTTGGAAACTTTTAATTTTTATACCATGTGGGTAAACCAGTATCTTTTATTTAGCAAATTAAAAAATACTTATTTAAAGATTTAAGTGATTCGTCCAAGGTCATATAGTTAATAAGCGGTAGAATTAAGATTCAAGATCAAGTCTGATGCTAATTTTCATACTCTTTCTCTAACATGTGAGTGTGAAAAAACTTATTACTATGAATACATTTAAAGATGAAATTCAGATAGCAGAGTATTTCAGCTGGAATGTAACTACAGTGGTGCCAAAAGATGCTACTAAATACAAAAAATGTTTAATATCAGTCAGACTTTTTTGGATTTGTCTCGTTATAAAAGTTACATAAAATAAAATTCATGCCCAAGTGATTACTGCTTCAGCTGATTTATTTAGCCTACAAACGCAATGAATCCCAGGCCTCCAAATCTGGAACACCGTATCTTGGGACATAGCATGAACTGGAAACAAAATTCAACAGTGTAGAAGAGAAAGGAGAGTGCTTCTTCCTAAATGACTCCATGTGGACACAAAACTCTCCACCAGGACAATGGCCTGAATCCTTCTCCTAGCAGGAAGGCTCATCAAGGAAGAGCATAAAAGATCATCCCTTAAGTGTTAAAGGATGGATTGATTCTGCATATGTGAGGTGTCTTACCTGGTGTCAAACAGCAACAACAACCAATAAACAAGACAATGAATGAAAGTCTGATCTGCATGAATGTCAAAATCTTGAGAGATGTTTGCCTCAATCAGTCATTGAATTTTTCTGGCCTTAATATATTTTAACATTTGAATTTTGCTAGGTCCATTGGTCATCAGTTTGAATTCCAAAGACTGGCTTTAACACAATACATATAGAGATACTTATGTGTACCAATATGCCTTCTAACTATACCTGTCATAGCACACTCTATTCTAGAAGTTTTTAGTCATTTTAATAGACTGTTAGCACATTTTATTTATTAACTTATACAGTTCATTGTAAATACAATTAGAAACTTTGTTCTCTGATACACCACTTAATGAGTCCAATTATCTAATTCTTGAGAGTGAAATAGAGTTTTTGTGATTAAATACAGGTTTCAGAAAATAAATGGATTCTATCAAAAATTTGTCTCTATCAGGCGTGGAAGTACCTATAATCACTATAAACAATTTTAAGCACAGTATTCTGATAAAGAAAAAAGTCTGACATTACTCTGAATGAATTATAAGATTAATTTTAGAAAATTAGGGAAGCAAGTGCTCAGAAAAATAAAGAATTATTAATAGTTGCACAACTCCTGACAGTCTCACTTTTCATAAATTAACAAATGGGTTTCATACCACCACTGAGGGTATGATAGTTCGTTAGCTGGAGAGATCATTTGAAACCACATCCATCTGAATTCTAAAACATTCTGAATT
This sequence comes from Rhinopithecus bieti, assembly GCF_001698545.2. Lineage (NCBI taxonomy): Eukaryota > Metazoa > Chordata > Mammalia > Primates > Cercopithecidae > Rhinopithecus > Rhinopithecus bieti. The sequence continues at coordinate 2,345,367 of NW_016810565.1, forward strand.
CCTGTGAAGAAATAGAAAGCAATTCTGCTTGTTTTCCAACTGACATGCCGTGGCACACTTGTGGTGCATAAGCCTTTCTGAGGTAAATCACTAAATGCATTTTCTTTTTGTTTTCTATTATCTGTAATGTTAATTATTTTGGATCTAAGTAAACACCTGGTTTAAAACTAAAAAGGTGCTATACGTGCTTATAGCAATAACAGCAACAACATCAAAAACAGCCAGCAGTTTTCTGTCCTTACCACTCCTCACCCATTTCTTGTGTCCTATAGGAAATATTTCAACTCTTTAAGCTGTTTTGTTCATTTGACCTTAATGTTTGTATCTATTGTATTTATATTGCAGTTTCTTTATTCATCAGATTTAGAGTCAATAAACTACCTATTGTGGTGGTTCCATTAAATCTTCTTTCCACTTCCCCTATCCTGTAAACATAACATTTCAACTTTTGGTTGATCCTATATTCCTCATATTGGATTTTATGAGCATGCAAATGTTACTTACTGTGGAGCCTCATTGAATGCTTCTGTTACAGCCGTTTCTTATATAACATATCCTCCCCTTTCCGCCTTAAATAAGTAAACACTTGCTTATTGTCTTCTTAGTTTTCTTTGAATCTTTGGCCAAACATTTCTATCTTTATGAACAGCTTTGTAAAAATGTCGGTTCACAAAATTTCCTGCATGACCAAACCTGTCCGTTCACTTACCATTTTTATACTTCTCTGGAAATATTCCCCTGGGAACTGCCATCTACTGCTTCCATCAGCATTGCTTGTTCTGAAGGTCTGCAGCCCAGTTTTTCAGTTCTGGGGCTCCTGTCCGCAGTTAGCATGAGAATCTCCTTCACTCCTCTCCCAGGTGGATTCTTTGTCTCACTCTTCTTTCCCTTGGCTTTAGTGAGTCCCATTCTCCTGTAGGTTCCTGAGGCAGAGCTCTGAAAGGTCAATATTTTGAGTTTTGCTTTCACAAAAAGGTTTTATTTTGTTCTCAAACTAGATTCTTAGTTTGGCTGGGTATAGAATTCGAGATAGGACATTATTTTGTCTAGCATTTTTAATGTCTTCTTCTTCTGCTATCTCACTCTCATGGTGGAAATATGATACCCTTCTTATTTCTGTCACTTGGTAGATCTTGAGTGTTTTTTGGAGGTGTCCTTTTTTTTCCTATTTTATGCTTCTTTTCATGGTTGGTCTCTTTCAATTTGAAGTCATGTTGTTCAGTTCTAGGAATGTTTGCATTAAATACTTTATTTTATTATCATTATTTAATTATTATTATTTCTTCCCATGATTTGATTTTGTTCTATTTTTTTCCGGGGGAGAGGTGGGCAGGGAACTCCTATTAGTTGAATTTAGAACTTCCTGAATTTGTCTTGTCATTTTCTTTTTATCTTTTATTATACATTTAAACAATTCTATTGGGGGAGGGATTTCTTCACTTATCTTCAAACCATTTGAATGATTATTTTCCACTTGAATAATTTCTTTTAAAATTTTTGAATAGAATAATTGCAAAAGCTGTATAGAGAGTTCTAATGCCCCACACCTAGTATCCTGGATTGTTACCATTTTACCTTTGTATGGTATATTTGCCAAATTCATAAACCTAAATTAGTATATTACTCCTAAACTATATACTTTATTTGTATTTTATTAGTTTCTGCCCTACTGTAATTTTTCTATTCCAGGATTTCATCCAGGATATAATATTACATTTAGACCTCCTGTCTCTTTAGGCTTTTTTGGAATGTGATGGTTTCTCAGATTTTCCTTGTTTTTGATAACCTCCACAGTACTGGTGATGACCTTGAGGAGTACTGATTGGGTATTTTGTAGAAAGTCCCTCAATTTCGGTTTGCTTGATGTTTTATCTCATTGTGGAATTTGAGTTAAACATTTTTGGGAGGGAGATCACAGAGATGAAGTGCCATTTTCAAAATGATTTATCACTGCTGTTACTAACTTTAAACACCCAATAAAGTACAGTTTGCCAGATCTCTCCACTGTAAAGTTTATTTTTTTTCTTCATTCCATATTGTACTTTTTGAAACAAGTTCCTGAGTAAAACCTACACTTAAAAGGTGGGGATTATGTTTTACCTCTTTGAGGGGGTAGTGTCTGTAGATATTGTTTAAAATTCCATATGACAGCTTTGTTTCTTTTCCCCTGTTTAGTGGAGTGTTCAATTATTTATTCATAATAGAGTGGGTTCATGGGTACTTATTTTATACTTGAGTTATGATCCAATAGTATGCTATTCATTTTGTTACTCAATTTCTTCCAGCTTTGATTATTGGAAGCTCCGTCAACTGGCTTCTTGCCCCTTTGACATATCTCTGTTACTTTGTGTTTGTTTCTTGTTTTGTTTCATTTTAAAAGTGTTTTAGCATTTTCCTGCCTTCTGGCAATACAAGATTCTCCAGACTTATCTAGTATATTGCTCCCCCTGCCCTAGATCTGCCAGTTCTTTAAGGAGCTCTTGCTCCTTTCATGGGTGAATAGTGTAAGAAAACAAGATCTGGGCACGTGGTATGCTCATTGCTACAGGAGTGCCACTGCTTCTAGGTCCTCGCAGTGAACACCTACATGTGAAATGGGAGAGTTCCCTGATCCCCTTCACAGGATGTGAAACAGGGGTGTGGCTCACCCATTTGGTTGCCATTGCTGCTCAAACCCCTGAGGGGAGGGAGAGAATGTAGACAGAGAGGTGCAGGAGCCCACGTGGTCGTGTGTTGCAGTGTGCTCTTTTAGCCCAGCCATCCGCTGATGGCTTCAGTGATAACTAGCTCAGTGGACTCTCTGCCTTTTCACAAGGGCAGAGGGCCAATGTGACAGCTTTCTGTATCCTGAGGTCTTCGCCAGCATCCCAGAAGAATCAGGTCACACACGGGCTCAAAGAATGAATGCAGGGTTTTGTTGAGTGGTGTAGGTGACAGCAGGATGGATGGGGAACTGGAAGAGGGAGAGACTGAGAAGATGATCTTCCCCTCCCTCGAGTTTGGCCATCCAGCAGCCAAACTCATCTCTTACCACCCCTAGCTGAACTCCTTTTGACATTCGTAAGTTCCTCCTCTTCTCTCTGTCTCTGCTGTGCTGTTCATCTGCTTGTTTCCTCATCTTCTTGTCTCCTTGTCTGCTCATCTGCTTCTGGAGCCTGGGTTTAGGGGTTTGTATGGGTACAGGAGAGGGGCATGGCAGGCCAAAAGGCAACTTTTTGGGTGCAAAAACAGAATCGCCTGTTCCCATTTAGGGCCATGGGTCTCCAGGCTTGAGGGTGGGGCCTTTGCCGGGGAACTACCTTCTCCTACCCAGTATTTTCCTGTCTCCTGTCCATATCACATATAGCTCATATACTGAGCTGTGTATCTACACACATCTATATTTCTTCCTATAGCTATTAATCAGTGTCTATTTTAAGATGAACTTGAGTTCATACTGATGTTTCCAACTCTAATCCAGCTCTTCAAGTTCATTCTAGCTTCCTTCTCCCTTTGCTTATCTGTGAATGACCCCTTCCAACATGAAACAACCTCATTTGCATCATCTGCCATTAACTTACTTATTTTTCAATTTTAGTATACACGCCCAGCAATTTAAGAATTGTTAACCCCTACCTCTGTAGGAAGCAACTTTATCAGCTAGAGTACAATGCTTATGGACAATTTCTTTTGTCTTTAGCCTTGCATTTTCTAGTCATTTCCCCCATTACTTAGATCAGCAGCTCTTTTTTTGCCCACTCCCATCATTGAAGTTGTGTCATACATTTGTAATGCAGTTAGATTCTTTTGTCATAGTTTTTATACATCCTGAGATCTTCCAGCCTCCCAGTTAAATTCTTTCAAAATTTACATATAAGTTTGCTCTTTGTGATGTAAAGATCCATGAGTTTTTATACAGAACTATAAGAATTGTCATTTGACTGTACCATTTGACTATGGAATAACGCCATGTATCTACCACTATTGTATTATGCAGAATAATTTCCTGCCCTACAAAATGCTGAGTGCTTCATTTAGTCAACCTTCTCTCCATTCCAAAACTCTTGTTTTCTATTTTCCACGTTGACTTTTTTTGTGTGTGTTTTTCATAGTGTCATATAGATAAGATCATGCACGGTGATTCCATTCTCAGACTGGATACTTTGATTTAGCAATATGTATTTGAGATTTATACATGTTACTGCCTGGATTAATAACTCATTCCCTTTGATAACTGAATAGCATTCTGGTTGTGGATGTGCCACAGTTTATTCACCTATTGAAGGGAATCTTGATGGTTTCCAGTTTTTAGAGATTATGAATAAAGCTGCTATAAACATTTGTGTTCATGTTTCTGTGTAGATATGTTTCCAAATCAATTACTTAAATATCTAACAAATAATTGCTAGAAAGTATGGTCAAACTATGTTCAGCTTTGTGGGAAGCTGTCAATTTGTCTTCTAAGAGGACAGTACCATTTTGCATTCCCATAAGCAATGAATTAGAGTTCTTCTTGCTCTATACATACCCTTGACAGTGACTGGTGTCAGGTTATTATTTTTTTTATCAATTATTCTTTTTTTAATTTTAAAATTTTAATCATTGTAATAAGTGTATAATCATATCTCATTATTTTCTTTGACTTGTTTTCAAATTTTAGGTACCAAATTTTAAATCTTTGTCAATGTCGATAATTGAGATACTATATTTATATTAAGATTAAAATTAAGACAAATCTTAATTGTATAATGCAATGAATATTTCCTGAACTCATCTGTGTAACCACCACATAGATCAGAGTAGAAAATACTGCAAACAAACAAGTTTTCACATATAAGAGCCATTCATTGTCATATCCAGAGGTAACTATTGTTCTAAGTCATATCATTATAGATTATTTTGCCTGCTCTTCACTTTTATATAAATGGAATCATGCAGTTTTTACTCTTTTATATTGGGATTCTTTCACTTAATATTATGTTTATGAGGTTTAGCTACGTAATTTTCTCTAGCAGTAGTCTATTGTATTTTTGCATAGTATTCCATCTTACGTAAATGCAACAAATTTTATTTATAGACACTTGAGTTGCTTCAGGTTTGGAACTACTGTGAAAAATCCTGCTATGCTAATTATTGCCCATTCTTTTGGTCAACATATGTGTACGTTCTGTTTGAAATAAACCTACCAATGGAATTGCTAGGTAACAGGATAAGTTCCTATTCAGATTTAGTAAGCACTACCAAACAGTTCCAAAGTGATCACATCAATTTACACTTCCACAAGTGATCAGATACCAGAATACTGATCCATATTCTCATTCACAATTGGTATTGTTAGGTGTTTATTTTTAATATTAATCATTCTCCTGGGCGTGTGTGTCATACTGCCCTGTTGTTACCTCTTTTTATTAACTGGTATTCAAGACTTTAGCCCAACTTTTTTATCAGATTTTTTTTGTCTTTTTCTTATTGATTCTTAAGAATTACATATGCGTGTATGTCCTGCATATAATCCATTGATGGATATATGCTTTCAAATATCTTCCATTTAGAGTTTATTTTGGGGCTCTTTTCACAGTGGTATTTGGCAATTAAAAGGTTTTTTTTTTTTTTCATAGAGTCTACCTTACCTTTATTTTCATAAATAGTTAATACTTTTTGAGGTCCTGTTGAAGGAATGTTTGCTTATTCATGTTCATGATTATAATCTCAGTTTTCTTCTAGAAAATTTGTAGCATTAGCTTTCCTATTTAGGTCTAGACACTATTTTAAACTTATTTTTGTATTATATAAGAAAGGAACAAGTTTATTTTTCTTTGTATATGCCAATCCAATTAATCCTCTACTATTTATTAACGTATTTTCTCATAATACTGTGTGCCACTTTTTTAATACATGTAGTTACCGTATATGGAAGCATCTGTTGATTCTGGGTCTCCTCCATTGAATTTGTTGTTTAGGTTTGTGCCAATACTGTAGCTTCGTTAAAAATAATAATGATATCTTTTAGTACAAGTATTTCAACTTTGTTCTTTTAAGAATTTCTATATAAACTTATATATTACCCATATAAATTTTAAAAAGAGTTTGCCACTTTCATTAAAGAAACAATAACAACAAACTGCTGGGATTTTAATGGGAAGGTCTTTGAATATATAGATCAACTTGGGGAGAATTAACATCTTTATAATATTGTTTTTTCCCAATCCGAGAGCACTGTATTCCCTCACTCACTTAGGTCTTCTGTAATTTCTCTCTGTAATGTTTTTAGTTTTAAGTGTAGAGGTCTTCAACACCTTTTGCTACATTCATTACTATGTGTTTGATGTTTCCTTCATGCTCTTATAAATAACAAGGTTTCTATTTTATGGTCTAATTGAATTTTGCTGTTATGAAAAACAAATTAAATTGGCATTTTGTATTGTGACTTTGTATCTTGTTACTTTAATACATATTTTAATTCCAAAGGGTATCTACAGATTATTTTTGAATATCCAATGCATAATCATGTTGTCTTCAAACACTGATAATTTTTATTCTCTCCCAGTAAGTATACGTATACTTTTATTTATTTATTTTTTTTCTGTGTTTCTTCCTTCTGGCTAGAACTGCCATTACAATTTTGAATAGAATTGGGAATGACAGGCATTCTTGTCTTTTTCCAATCTTAGGGGGAAAAATTTTACATCTTAGTTCAATTAGCTGTAGGTTTTAATTTTCAAAACCTTTTATCAGAAAGGATTTTTTTTGTAATCATGAATTGAAGTTGACTTCTATCAAATATTTCCCTGTATTTGCTAAGATTTTCAAGTGGTTTTCTTCTATATTCTATTAATGTGGTGAATTACATTTATTGATTTTTGAAAATTGAAAGAATTTTGCATCTCTGGAATGAGCTTTACTTGGATATTGTATTTTATTTCTGAATGTGATTTCTTAATATTCTAGTTATATTTATCAACTATAAGTTAAATTGCCTTTATTTTTTCATTTACAAAGATTTTTAAAATCAATTTTGGTATCATTTGAAGTCCTGTAATGTTTTTTAAAGTGACTTTTAAAAATTGTGTTGTAAAGTGTTCTCT
>NW_016810565.1:2353104-2396351 GCF_001698545.2 Rhinopithecus bieti
TATGCATATATAAATATTTTATATATACATTTTATGTATATATGAAAATCCATGTGTGTATTTTTGTCTGTGTGTATATATGCATGTATATGTGTGTGTATACATGTACATGTATTTACACACATGAAAAATATATAGATACACGCAAATATTCTATATGTATGTGTATATGTATATACATATGGCCACAAATTTCCCTTGAAGCATAATTTCAGCTGCATTCCAAATGTTTTATTATATTTTATTTTCATTATTATGCAGTTCAAAATACATTCTAATTTCCGTTATGATTTACAAATGTATTAGTTAATTTCCAAGCTTTTGGGGATTATCTGATTAACTTTTTGCTAATGAGTCCTAACAATTCTACTGTGATAATATACTCTGTATGACACCAATCCTATGAAATTTGTTTCAGACTTGCTATGGCTCAAAATGTAATCTATTTTGAAACACATTGTCTATGCACTTGAAAAATGTGGATTCTTCAGTTGTTGGGTACAGTGTTGTATACATATCAATTAGGGTAATTCCCTATGGGTAAATTTCTATGCGTATCAATTAGTGTAGTTTTGTTAATAATGTTATACGTATCTCATTTATGATTGCTGATTTGTGTATCTGCTGCTTATAACGTAGTGAGAGAGATGTGTCGATATCTCCAATTTTTTTTGACTTGTCTGTTTCTTCTTTCTATGCATTTACTTTTGCTTTACACATTTTAAGGCTATATTCTTAAGTACATGTAGGTTTAGAATTATTGTATTTTCAGGTAGAATGGAATATATCATTATGAAATGGCTTTAATATCTTTAGTGATTCGTTTTTTACAGTCTAATTTTTTGATATTAGATTAGCTCTGCTTTTGTGTATTTGTGTTTGTATGAACTTTTAAAAAATCTTTTACTTACTTTTTTTGCATCTTTATCTTTAAAATGGGTCATTCGTAAAAAGAATATAGTTGGAGTTTGTTACATTATCCAGTGTGATAATCTTTGCATATTAATATGCTGAAGTATTTAGTATGTGATATTTAATGCCATTTTTGATATGGTCGATTTTATATCTACAGTGGCATTATTTGTTTTCTATTTGTCAATTTTTTTCTGATCTTTTTCATCCTATATCGTTTTCTTTTAGAGTTACCAAGTAATTTTTATTATTCTATTGACCCCATTTTCTTCTTATATGTTTCTTGCATTTCTTACTTCAAAAATGATAGCATCTATCCATTGCATACCGAAGTCTACCTAATACCATTTTTTTTTTAGTGTTTGTAAGGCAAAGACTTTAGAACACTATTTTTTATTGAGTTTTAGGCTATGTTTTTGTGTATTTTAATTTTCAGATATCCTAAATCTCATAGGTATTTTTATTATGGTTTTAAACATTCAATAGCCATTTAGTTTTATCTAAACAAGTACCATTTTTTCTTCCTCATTACTGTTATTCATCCAAGAAAACTTTTTTTTTGCCTTAAAAATTTCCTTTTATGATTTATTTCCCTTTAGGTATGCTGGTAGTAAAATCTCTGTTTTTTATTTTTATTTATTTATTTTTTGTTGTTTGATTTTATTATACTGTAAGTTCTAGGGTTCATGTGCACAATGTGCAGATTTGTTACATAGGTATACATGTGCCATGTTGGTGGGCTGCACCCATCAACTTGTCATTTACATTAGGTATTTCTCCTAATGCTATCCCTCCCCTGCCCCGCACACCATGACAGGCCCCAGGGTGTGACGTTCCCGCCCTGTGTCCAAGTGTTCTTATTGTTCAATTCCCACCTATGAGTGAGAATATGTGGTGTCTGGTCTTCTGTCCTTGTGATAGTTTACTCAGAATGATGATTTCCAGCTGCATCCATGTCCCTCCAATGGATGTGAATTCATCCTTTTCTATGGCTGCATTTAAAGAAGCCTTTATCTCACCTATATATTTTGAGTTTATTTTCCCTAGGCATAGAATTCCAGGTTGAGAAGTACTTGTTAGCATTTTAGAGATATCATATCATTGTTCTCTGATTTCTAAGTTTTGTGTTGAAAAAGGGACCTGTCAGTCTTGTAGCTTCTCCTTTGAAGGTAATGTATCTTTTCCCTTTGATTGCTCTTTTCTTTGGTTTTAAAAGTTTTACTATGATATGCCTACATGTGGTATTCTTTGTATTTATACCTCTATGGTTTTATGAATCTCCTTGAATCTGTTGCTTCATAATTTGTAAATTGGATTCAGAAAAGTTTTGGTCAGAGTCTCTTAACATACTCTCTCTTCCCCTTCCACACTCTCCTTTCATTCTTGTTCTCAAATTACACATGCTAGAGTTTTTCATGATATTTCATTTGGTTCTTCACTATTTTCAGCATTTATTACTTTTTTCCCTTTTCTATTCTTTTATCCTTTTTAAAAATGAAACACTTTCTTCTATCGTCTAAGAATTATTAGATAATTTGTTTTTGTAATTTTCTTTTGTTCTGTGCTTCACTCTTACCTTCAAATTTATTTTTCCTATTTCTTTCCTATTCTCCTATTTTGTTCTTTTGTTCATGTTAGAAGATTTTATCAACTAATTGGTGGCTCTTGGTGGACAGATGGATGGAGGGAGGGAAAGGTAGATAGATAGGTAGATGACAGATGATTCATAGATAGGCAGATAATAAATGTTAGTTTAATAGCTAATCGATAGTTTAAGAGTGATACACTAAAACATAGATTGGAAACATGACATAAAGGCATGTCTGGTGAACCTGTGAACATCATTGTACAGTAGCAGTTGGGTATCCATCTTTTTTTATTTTTTAAATCGAGGACTCCCAAGTGTCAGTATTTATAGCTCATGTCTTAGAAATTTTCTTTTTTTTTTTTTTCCAGAAAGTATCTTCTTGTCTCTCTTTTTCTGGAAAGGGAGGATGTACACACTTTATGGTTAGTGGAACTGGTAATAGAGGGGAACTGTAGTTATCCCAACTGAAGATAATTGTAGTGTAACAACTTTCCTTTTTCCAAAACCTCAGCACTACCTTCTTCTGTGTTTGCTGTCCTTACACCCAAAATCTCCCTGGCTTAATTGCTCTGAGAGAAAAATACCTCCCTGTTCCTATATGGTTGATAAAGGAGTAGTTGTCTCTCTTTGCTGGGTGCAGATAGGGGCATGGGAGCTTCGAAGCACCTCTGTACATTTTTAAGTAAATCCCTTTCTTACCCTTATTAGTTGTCTCAGTCTCACCCCTACTTTCCTTGGTAACTGGTGCCTTTAATTCTTGATCCCTCCCAGGACTCCATAGGGCAATTTGGCCTACTGTTATTTTTTGCTGGTATTTCTCTTTGTAGATCCTCAGTTCTGCTCTTTCTCCACTCTGCTGAGTCACTTGTAAATACATCTTCCATCTGTACAGAATACCATGGTTGGAGGCACACAGCCTTCCTAATATGTAGAACGAAGGCCTCTGGAGACAAGGTTTTCTGGAATTCAGTTGAGGCAAGGCCCATCTAAGCAGATAATGCCACACCTACTCCAGTGGCACAGATCCCTCTGGAGCCTGCCACTCAAGTTCCTTCCTGACTGCCCTCCAGCTTTCCCAGGGCAGGTCTCCGCCTAGTTCTGGGTACTGTGTTTTCTGTTTCTCACCGAAGATCCCACTGTGTGGATGGAGATGGACGGGACGTGGTCATTTCATATCAGGCGTTTTAAGGACCCTCAAAGGTCAGGTACACACAAATCTTTAAATATCACCATTTTAAACTATATTACTAATCATATCCAGCAGGAGATGTTTTTGATGTTCACTAATTTATGATACTGAATGTAATAAAAGGTAAGACGGTGGCACTTTAAAGCAATTATTCTATACATTCAAACTGGGCTTCCTCTGCTTAAGCCAAATTAGTGAGTTTCTTCAGTAGCCACACATACTTCTTGGGCACTTTCCATGTGGTGGGCAATGGCTATATAAAGAAGAAGACATAAATATAGGCATAATTGCTGCCATCATGTTGAGAAACCTTGGCGTGGATTTTCAAAATATATGCATATGGATTTTAAGTGTGTTCTGTTACCTTTTTGTCCCCTAAATTTTCAAACAAAACAATAAGAATTCACCAAAGATGTTCCTGAGGGCGAACATAAGATCGTTCTGTTTTTAACCTATTCTATATTCACTGTTCAGCTAGCTTTATTTTTATGCAGTGATTCACAAACTAACACAGATCATAAGTGATAACTACTTGAGTTGCCAAAATGTTTATTTTTTAAATTTTCACTCTCAATTTGCTTTGTATTTCATACATCTCTGATTGAAAATGAAAAAGCATTTTAATTAAAAGCATTGCTGCAATGAATGTTTAATTGCTTTAAAAAAATAAACACATGAGAGTGAATAGTAAAATAAGAACTTTCACCTTACTATGCTAATAAACTATGAAAAAATATTGACCTTAGATAGAAGTCTTCTATCAAATTTGAGTCAACAATTACATCAATAATTAATAATCAGGAACTGGCTAATCAGAAATCTAGAGGACATAGTTAATGTTGGTTATAAATAACATCTCAAAAATCCAAATACTTAAATTAGGAAGCAAATTACCTTTGATAGTGTAGATTAATCATTTGTGACTGACTTAATCAATCCTGTTCTCATCCTGGGGACAATGGAGAAGGGGTGTAGAGGTGAAAGCAGGGAGAGTATAGTAAGCTTTATTGGGATATTATTTACATTGAATGCTAAACAGCACCTATGAAAACAAATACTAAAAAATAAACTGTACATATGTATATACATACATGCATATATGACCTTCAGTGGTCTTTCTGAAAGTGTGGTCCGCAAATTACCTGCATCAAATTCGCTGAGATGCTTGACAAATACTGATTCTTGGGATTTATTCCCAAGTATTTCAGTTTATGTTTCTGAGCCTGGGGTCAAGAAATTTAAACGCAGACAATGATCTCTGGGTGGTTCTTATGTACACTAATACTTGAAAACCACCCATGGGAGAGGATAGAGGACTCGTGAGCTCATCAATAGAATTGTTCTATTTGCTGAAGTAAAGAAATCCTGGAAAAGCAAAAGGAAATATGCAAATCTGTATAGTGCATTCGGTAGAGGGACTGTAATCTCTTCCCTATTCAGACCTCATTTCCTTTCTCAACAATGCCTTCTGCTGTAATCAGAAACTATTCACAGAGCTGTTCCTTCTGTTATTTATTTGTGTCTATCAGCTTCATGTACAGAGGAACAGGCTCTGGAGCAGACACCCATGACCTACTCTTGCCTTCCCTTTTCCCCATGAAAGTATCTGCAGTGGACCATTGATTTTGAGTTGGTTCAGAATAGAGATGACACAATTAGTCTTAATTTAGGTTGTATAATTGTATTCAGTACCAATTAAGAGGAACATTGTGATATACAAACACATTTCTCTCCAAATTCTCCTGTTACATTAAATAATTTAGGATTGCCAAAAAACATGAGAAGTATTGTTTTACTCTCCCCAACCTGACCCTGACCCCCCACCCCTTCAGCCCTGGCCCAACTAACATCCTTGAAATTGAGTTAATTTTCTTTAGCTAACTTTACTTTTCTCTTCTTATTTTAGCTTGAGCCTTCTGGGCTTTGTTATTGCACTTGTGAATTACAGCCTCCCGGAGCAATGAGAGCTTTCAGCCTTCTCTGAGAGTCTCTTTATGCTGCTCTTACAGACATACATTCTCACTAAACCCTGTTCCTCACATTTCTAGAGCAAGCAATGTTCACCCTCTTTCCAACACTCTCCTGCCTCCCTGGATTTATGTCTCACCTGAGTTCATCACATCCTAGCTTCAGGGTGTATTTCCTAATGAAATTTTAAAGTGGGAAGGCCATTCCATTGTGCTTAAGAAATCAAAACGACTTTTCACATTTGTGTGAAGAATACCAAAGCTCTTCTGCAATGCTGACAGAAGGAGGAGTGGGGAGGGATGACAGGTGACACTGCTTTGTGTATCGGTAGAGGCAGAAGTGAGATGAGCAGGGTTTAATTCAATTCTAGGCACAGTTTGAAAAAAGCAGGCAAGGAGCTGGATAGAAGACGAACTGTTGATTCAGACTGTGGATGTCTAAAAATAAGTCATCTTTGTCCTTGTTATTGAACTTGCTAAAGAGGCAGTGAGGTCTAATCACTTAGAATTGGGGCTCTGGTTTCAGATTACCCAGGTTTAAGGTTCTGACTTGAACATTTGCAAGTTGTGGGCCTACAGCAGGTTGTTTTATGTCATTACTCCTCAGTTTCCTCTTTTGTGCTGTGATATGGGTTATCATCCCTGCCACATAGGGTTGTTGGTGGGATTAACTGAGATAAAAGTTGAGTTACAGGATCTGGCACCTAATTAGTGCTGAGAAGTAAACATACAGTTTGAAGCCCCCCAAGCAACTGAATAGACCATCTCTTCTTGGCCAAGGGGACCCCAAGAAACCTTGAAAACTGAATTCTTGGCCATGATGAAAAAGGAGACTGGTCATGTCTTGTTCTACCCTTCCTTCCCTTGCTAATCACCCTTTGGACTTTCTTCCCTAAGGGCTAAACAAAACCAGCTCATTCAAAAGACTTCACCACTGCTATCAACCAATGCCTGCAGCTGCCCCTCTTTTTTGCCGTTTTCGCCCAGCAACCAACCAACATTCCTTCCTGATGAGAGACCACCGACCTTGGAGGGGTTCTAGCCAGTCCATGGAGGAGGCGCAGTGAGGGTTTTCAAGTCCTCTGCTTCAACTTTTCACATTAGAGGGCTGAAAATGCCACCCTTGGATCATGCTAACATCGCCATTTTTTGAACATGGGACCCATGAAGGGGCATGAGCCTCCTTTGCTTATGCACATGTTTCTCCTTCCATGAGTATTCATGACTCCTCTTCTAGCTTATTAAATATGGCTAGTCAGCATAAATTCCTCTTCCCTTTGCTCCTCCCTCGAACTGCCTGTTGCTGGCTTCTGGCAGGAGACTTGTACTGTCAGAATGGCCACGCTGCAGGCTGCAACCTTTCATGAGAAATAAAGCCCTCCCTTTCCAAATTGCTGAACCACATCATGCTTCAGTGGTAAGTGCTAGATAAGTTTGCACCAGTCAGGCTGTTATGATTGTTGCTTTGACTCTGCTGTCCATTACGGTAGCCATACTCACTTGGCTCTTGGTGGCTGTGGGCCACCACTTGGGCCCTGACACTCTGAGACCCAGCTGCTCCCATTGCTCTTATATTTCTCAATTCCATGGCCGCATTCTTACTGTAAGGTCTGGCTTTCAGCGAAGAGCAATTCCGGGGCACTCTGAAGCTGCTGGGACTCCCCTCACAAATTCATGTCTCACAATTGAAGTGAAAGCTGTCTTCAGGACCCTTCCAGGGTGTATCTGTAGGCCTTTAGTGACAAAGCTACTCTAGCACTGTAGTCTTTCTAAGCATTTGAAATATTTCCTTTAGAGTAAACCAAGGCAGGTCTGACCTTTCCAGCTCACTCACTCTGGGCCACTTCTTCATCCCTGTTGATCATGTTGTGTAACTAAACAAACTGTTGGAGCCTTTTTGAATTCTCTAGATGGAAATGGTGAATGCAGATTCTCTGCTTAGTGGGCCCATATCAGTTAATTTTGCTTGATTCAACTCTGTATTTCTTCCACTATTATCCCACACCTTTAATTTCCATTTCCACAAATGCTCCCTGGAGTTTTGTCAGTACACATTAGAAAACTCTAGTAGTTTTTTGGCCGGGCGCGGTGGCTCAAGCCTGTAATCCCAGCACTTTGGGAGGCCGAGACAGGCGGATCACGAGGTCAGGAGATCGAGACCATCCCGGCTAACACGGGGAAACCCCATCTCTACTAAAAAAATACAAAATCTAGCCGGGCGAGGTGGCGGGCGCCTGTAGTCCCAGCTACCCGGGAGGCTGAGGCAGGAGAATGGCGCAAACCCGGGAGGCGGAGCTTGCAGTGAGCTGAGATCCGGCCACTGCACTCCAGCCTGGGCAACAGAGCGAGACTCCGTCTCAAAAAAAAAAAAAAAGAAAAAAGAAAACTCTAGTAGTTTTTTTGGAGTGTAGCACCCTTCCTCATGAGTCACACTCTGTAGCTCACCTTTTGGGGCCTGCTGGAACTTAAGTCTAGTTTTAGATCTAGAAACAAAGAAGGATGAGGAGGCAGGGAGCCCTAAGGAGAATCAGCATTGTCTTGCCAGGCAACTGCCTCCATGGAGGCCATTACTGTTTTCTCAGGCCTTTCAGAGTTAATTCCCTCAGATGGGAGTAAAGAGGCTGATGCTATTTGGGATGGAAAGCCTGCTTCGCCTGGCAAAGATTGATCAGAATTTAGGCACTCAATATCCTCAGTTCCATCAGGGCCCTCTCACACACCCCCATTCCAACTTTCAGAATTGCATTCCTGTGTTTTAAATTTATTTATGTGGTACAATGTGATATTTCAACACATGCATAATTTGTGTAACTTTAAAAAAAATTATTTATGTGGTACAACGTGATATTTCAATGCATGTATAAATTGTGTAATGATCAAATCAGAGTTATCAGCATATCCTTCCAATCAATGCCTTCACTTACACAATAGACACCCAGGGAGGCTGGGAACTCAGTTGACATGGATAATATTCTGAGATTGGTTTTTAGCAATCTTAGTATTGTGGCTACAGGAGATAACCACCTCTTTTGGGGCAGACATAGGTGCTTTCAAGTCTTTATATAATCCTGGAGTTGAAGATTTGACTCCTTGAGCTCTTCGTTTTCTTTCACCATTTTGTCCAGCAACATTAGGAGCAAGCAGCCAATCTCACTCTACTTGTTAGTGTGACAAAAATGTTTGAAAGTATCATAGACATGATTATTTAGATTCTTGCCTCATATAGGTGTTTAATAACGTATCCATCTGTGATATGTTGCATAGTTTTATTGCCAGATCACACTATTGACCATCAGTGCTCTCTTTACTGTAAGTCATTAGTGTTTCTAAATCTAATCAGATTAGAGAGCCAATGCCAGAAACCTCAGAACCAATTCAGGAAATTTATTTTGAAGATTCTGTTTTTTTAGGGTCACTCTCAATATCAAAATCTATCTTAGTCAACTAAGGCTCCCATAACAAAATAGCAGAGATGGCTGGACATCCAAAGTCAAGGTGCCAGCACATTTGTTTTCTGGTAAAGAAAATATATCACACCTGCTTACCAACAATTGCATATCTTTTCTGAATAGCTTTATTTTTTTCTGCGTATATTTTAAAAAGGCATGTCTTACTAAAAGTCACTATCAAACACTATCGATCACTATCTCCTTGTCTTGCAGATGGCTGTCTTCTTACTTTGCTCTCACATGGCCTGGTCTCTGTGTGTGCACATTTCTGGTGTCTCTTCCTCTTCTTATAAGGACACTAGTCCTGTTGGAATTAGAGTCTCATCTTTATGACGTCATTTAGCCTTAAATCATCTTACAGGCCATGTTTTCAAATACAGTCACATTGGAGGCCAGGTCTTTGACAATCAAATTTGGAGGGGAACACAGTTAAGTCCATAGCATGTTGCCATGGGAAAAATATTCAGTAAACAACGAAAGAGATAGTGCGTAAAATTCCTTTTTACAAAGCCAGAGGTCTGAGAGTCTTTACATTTCTTTATAAGTGATCACCCCATGAAAACAGTGGAGCAACTTCCAGGAGTCGTTCATTCAAAATGATATTTACAGGGTACTTATCTGAGAACTAAACAGAAGTCCATGACTTGTGATTTTGCTCAGGGAATGCTGGGTGTTCGGCACTCTCCTATGTCAGTTTTAAACATTTTTGTGGAGAGTAGAAATCAATACAGAATGTCATTTTGTTCTCAAGCCTAGCTCAGGGAAAACTGAAGCCACTTCACTTGTTTTGACTCCCAGAGAACTGCAAGTCTAATAGCTGAATAATATTAACAATGATAATAGAATGGTGATAATAAAATAGCCACTTAGAGGGGACTTATTTTGTGTCACATACTGTGTTGCATGCTTTTCATATATGAACAGTATTTCCTACAGACACATTCAACAGCACAGTTTTATGAATAAGATAATGAGGCTTAGCTATTTGCCCAAGACCAAACAGCTCTTATATAGGAGATGTGTGAAACATATCCAGACCCAACTGGGGCTGAAGCCCAGAATTTAAACTGGCCACATTCCCTAATCTATTCAATGGATCCTTACAAGACAGAATGCCTTTTTAAAACATTTCTCGTTGATGTTTTAAAAATAAAATTCACACCTTATCACATTATTCAATAATATACTTGGAACCCAAAGATCTCTCTCACTTAAGCATGAATGCCTACAGAACTTATTGTTAGCATACACTGTGTCCTCATATATTTTACGCACTTGAAGATAAAGTGAAATCTCTGTGGAGAAAAATTATCACACCCATCAACAATCGCATATCTTTTTTGAATATCTTTATTTTTTTCTGCATATATTTTAAAGAGGCATGCCTTCCTAAAAATCACTATCAACAATGAATTAACAGCTCCAAAGTTACCAAGAATATTTTGTATTCCATAAAATATTAAGAAATATCTCTAGTCTGTACTGCAATCACCTTCTTGTTCTGATAATCCTTTTTATAGTGGATTCTAAGTATTTCTGACTATACAACTCTATAAAAAATACACACACAGCTCTGAAACTTGTACTGTTTGTTTATTTTTCTTGGTCCAAGCTACCAAGCTCTCTCTTGTTTATAACCTGCAACAGCCCCCGCTGCTTCCTGCTCCTTTTTTTTTTTTTCCTTTTGAGACAGAATTTCGCTCTTGTTGTCCAGGCTGAGTGCAATGGCAGTCTCTGCTCACTGCAAACTCCACCTCCTGGGTTCAAGCAATTTTCCTGCTTCAGCCTGTCAAGTAGCTGAGATTACAGGCACCTGCCACCATGCCACCACACCACCACACCAGCCTAATTTTTGTATTTTTAGTAGAGACAAGGTTTCACCATGTTGGCCAGGCTGGTCTCGAACCCCTGACCTCAGGTGATGTGCCAGTCTTGGCCCCCCGAAAAGTGCTGAGATTACAGGCATGAGCTGCAGAGCCGGGCCCTTCTTGCTCTTCTTATTTCCTCCCCTTATAGCCTGTTTTCAACATGTAAGCTAGCAGACTGGGCATGGTGGCTGATGCCTGTAATCCCAGCACTTTGGGAAGCCAAATTGGGAGGATCGCTTGAGGCCAGGAGTTCAAGATAGTAGCTAGAATGATCCTTTAAAAATGTCAATCATATCGTGTCATCAAAATCTTCAATCGCATCCCTTCTAAACCAGATTAAAATCAAATTCCTTGCCGAGGTCTACAAGGCCTTGCGTGATCTGGCTCTTGCTTGCCTCTCTGACCTTTTCTCCCACCTCCTGCCACCTTACTCACGGTACTCCTGATTTAGCCACAATGCTAGCTTCCTTGCCTTTCCCCAAAGATGTCAGAGCTCTTCCTGCCTCAAGGCCTGGGCACTCATGATGCAGTCTGCCTAGATCTTTGCCTGGTTCACTCCCTCACATCACTCCGGTCCAAAGGCCAAATCTTCAAGGAGGATTTATCCGACCTGACCTTCCTAAACTAGGCTTTCCCCATCAGGTTCTAGTCCTGTTCTGTCTGCTTGATCCATTGGTTTTGTTTTTTGTCTTTTACTTTATATCATTTAAAATCACTTGATATATATTTATGTGTCCACATATTTTCTATCTCACCACATGGAGTCTGCATGAGAGCAGAGATTTTGTCATTTTTGTTCATACCTCTGTCTCCGTGGCTAAGGCAATATTTAACACATATAAGATGCCTGACTTTGGTGAGCAGATGCATGAGTAAATGAATACATGTATTTGCTACTGAGTAACAAAGTATGTGTATTCTAAAACTTGTATCAAGTGCAAATTCTTTTTTAAAAAGTCATAAAAATAAATACAAATATAAGTTTTAATATGTTCTTCTGTAGCTTAATGGAGTGTTTCATTCACCTTTGGGGTATTCTTGGACATGATGTGGGTCTGCCCTTAGTTCTGCGCCTCTGTGTCTGATTACTCCTTGTACTCACACTGTTAAGTGTGACAGAGGTAAACCACCCCCTTCCAATGGAAGTTGACTTTCTGGACCAACTTACTTTTCAACCGAGGCACTTTCTGTCTTCAGGCCTTCTTATACCTGTTATCTTCTTCCAGTGTTTAGCATCTGGTTTTGCCCTCTTGAATTTGACTGTCTTCATGTGACTGTCAGTTTGACTGTCTTCAGCTGTCTCAGCTGTGTGTATTCCTCTGAATTCTCAGTCCCCACAGATCTAGAGAGCAATGCCCTCCGTCATCCATGCTGTCAGACCAGATAATAATACAAAACTTAAAGAAAAATGTGTTTTTTAATTTTACAGATTAAAACATTTAAATCAAGTGGAAAGCAAGATCAGAATAAACTTTGGAGAATGACCACACCTACAATTCTTTTGCATTTAACTATGTCTTAGAAAATATAAAATCCACCTTTTAAAAGGTAATTTTTTATGAAGAAAGATTAATAGTCATGTATGTATAAGTCTGATCTCGATGTGCTATTAAAATTATACTTTCTGTTTTAAATGTTAGTGAGAGTCAAAAAATTGATTTACTGATATGATGAACTAGACGTCCAGAGAAAACTTCTATGGCCTGCAAAGCCCCAAGCCAAAATTTTAATCTGAAACCGCTCTTGATTGAAAATGCCCATGTTCACAGCAGAAATGAAGTCAAATCCTCTCTAGAGAAACTGTACTTTAAATATAGTCTTTACAATTTCAAATAGATAAAGTTCCAAGAAAGAGGCTAACAATCATAAATTACAAGATCAATAAGGAAACATGCCACCATGAGAAAGAGTCAGCAGAAACATCAGATCACAAAATCAGATCCAAAAAGATGATAGATATCTGTAAAATAGCTATAAAGTATGGTACATATGTTAAAATATATGAAAGGGCTATTAAAATACACTAATGAACAATGGACATTAAAATAAACCACTACTTGATTTTTTAAAAAAGATAACTAGAGAGAAAAAATTTAATTATTGAAATAAAAATTTATGGACCTGGCTAAATAGCAGATGAAGGAATTAGTAACTAGTATATGAAACTAAAGAAATAATTTAAAATAAAGCACAAAGGAAAAAGTAATGGGATGTATGAAAAAGAAGAGACATGGAGGATAGGGTGTCAAAGTCCGAGGAAACATTAGAACAAATTGGACAGAAGGAAATGTTTTGTAATTAATGAAATATACAGACCTTCAGATCTAGAGAGACTAATGTGTTACACACTACAAAGATGTGCAGGAATCCATCACCAGAGCCTTAATACAAACATGCAAAACACAAAAGTCTGTCTTGGAAATATGAAATGCATTTGCAAGAAAAGACAGATTCCCTCCAAACGGATGTGATTTGCACTGCCGGCTGACCTGCCGTAGCAATGGTGGAAGCCAGGAAAGACTGCAATATCTTCAAAATGCTGAGAGGCAAGGACGGAAAACCCAGAAATCTATGCAGAGTGGAACTATCTTTTACAGATGAGAAGGAAATATATTTTCAGATAAAAACTGAAAAACTTTACCAAGAACAGATTTTATTCAAGGAACTTATAAGTAATTTGCTTTAGAAAGAAGAAATAGGACTGTAGGAGGAAGCTACGAAGGCAAAAAGAAGAAAAAGAAAACGAAACAATGGAGAGCACATGCGCAGATGCACAAAATGAGGGTAGACAATAGTTGTATGGGTAACAAATAGACTGGAAAGCAACTATATATTTGATTAAAGCAGATACGGTTGTTAAAATTTCTAGGGTAACAACTAAAAAAGTAAGAATCAACTGTGTAATTTTCAAACAAGAAAACTAAAACAAATTAAAATCTATCAAAATCCAAAATCCTCCATTTTGCCAGAGGATGGCAGAAATTGAAGAAAAAAAAGTATAAATAACAAAATAAAATGGTAAAAATTATTTCAAATCTATCAGTAATTACATTAATGTGTATAGACATAACTCGCAAGTTAAAAGGCAATGCTTGTCAGAGTAGATTGAAAATATCCACTTATATGTGACTTACAGTCACATATGTAAAGCATAAGCTTCCATACATGTAGAATATTAAAAAAGAAAAAAGTACATAAAAATACTAATAAAAAGACAGATCCTGCTGGTATGTTAATATCCAACAAAAGACAATTTGTAATAAAAGGCATTATTTCAGCTAGTTTCTCCATACTGATTAAAGTTTAAATTCAGCAGGAAAATTCTGAACTTGTATACAACAATAGCATAATTTTATAGTTTCAAAGCAATACTCTACAGAATTGCCAGGAGGAAGTGTTAAATTGACCATCATATGAGAGATTTTTAACACACCTTTCTCTGGGATCAATAAAACAGCCAGGCAAAAAGTGGGAAGGATATAAAATATGTGAAGGAAAAACAAAGACATATGGGGAAACTGCACCCGGTAATTGGGAAATACGCTTTCTTTTCAAGTATGCGTGGATTATTATTTTTTCAATTGAAGAATCATTATCACACAGAACATACTGTTTAGCCAGCTCACAAATACTTAGATATCTGTGACAACAATAATTTTAAAAATATGATTGCATATTTTTGAAAAACACATTTTAAAATAATTTATGACTCAAAAGAGAAAACATTTGGAAAACTGGAAACACTGAACAATATGATTATAAAATACTATCTCTAAAATGTATGCATTTCTGCTGAAATGGTAATGAGAAAATACAAGTTTAAACATCTGTAATCGAAAAGAAGAAAGCGCAAATGTATTGAACAGAAGGAAGAATTTAAGAAGACAGAGATAAATAACAATAAAATGAAACCAAAGAAACAAGAGGAAAGGTAGAATTAAAGTTAAAAGCAGAAATTAATAATATTGAAATATGGAAAAAAATGGAGAGAGTGTACACCCCAAAATTTGATGCTTTGCAAAGCCTAATAAAGTAGACAAATTTCCAGCAGGACTGATCAAAATAACAAGAGAGAAGACACATACGTTAGGCCGTTCTTGTGTTGCCATAGAGAAATATCTGAGGCTGAATCATTTATAAAGAAAAGAGCTTTAATTGGCTCACAGTTCTACAGGCGTCACAGGAAGTATGGTGCTGGCCTCTGTTTCTAGCAAGGCCTCAGGAAGCTTCTGATCATAGCAGAAGGCCACAGGGAGCTGGCGTGTTATCCAGTGAGAGAAGGAGCAAGGGCAGGGAAGCGGGGAGGTCCCAGACTCAACCAGATCTTGCACTTTGACTGAGCGAGAACACACTTATAACAAAGGGGATGGCGTTAAGCCATTCATGAGGGGGATCAGTCCCGATGATCCCATCATCTCCCATCAGGCCCCACCTCCAACAGTGGGAATCCCATTTCAGCGTGAGATTTGGAGAGGGTGATCACCCAAACCGTATCAACATAAATTACTAGAAGTTTTAAAAAGGTCCACAAGGACAGATACACTAGAAGTTAAATAAAAGTAATATTATGCAGAAGTATGTACAAATAAAAAATATGAGTAAAATGAGAAAATTCTTCATAGCAAATTAACAAAATAAGCTAAGAATGCAAATACTTGCCGGGCGCGGTGGCTCAAGCCTGTAATCCCAGCACATTTGGGAGGCCGAGAGCGGGCGATCACGAGTCAGGCAGATCAAGGGCATCCCTGGCTAACCCGGTGGAAACCCCCTGGCTACTAGAAAAAGAAAACAAAAAACTAGCCGCGGGCGAGGTTGGCGGGCGCCTGTAGCCCACTACTCGGGAGGCTGAGGCAGGAGAATGGCGTAAACCCGGGAGGCGAGCTTGCATGAGCTGAGAGTGCCGCCACTGCACTCCAGGCGCCCTGGGGTCGGCACAGAGCGAACTCGCCAGATCATCAAAAAGTTCAACATAAGAGAAAAAAGAAAAATAGATAGGTGAGCATCACAACCATGATAAAAAAAAAAAAAAAAGAATGCAAATACTTTGGATCTGTAGTTAAAAAATTTCACGCTGAAATAAAAATAGCTGCTAGTGTGTGCAATCATTTTCAGGAATGATTTTAGGAGAATAGGAAAGAAATAAGAGAAACATTTTATTTGATTAAAGGTACTTATTGTTAAAAAATTAACAATATGGTGAAACATTGAAAGCATTCTCTTAAAATGCAGGAAGAAGATAATGACCAATATTATCACTTCTATTTAACATAATAAAAATGATTCTAATATTCAAAAGTCATTTAAAAATAAGGAATTCAAAAAAACCTGTTATTTGCAGACAGTATGACTGTCCTCTTAGAAAACTGAAGTCAAAAAACAAAACAAAATTAAAAATCCATGAAACAGATACTTTGAATTTAAAAAAACTTAGCAATTTTGACATATTTGAATTCAATAGCAAAATAATGCTCTATATACCATTTTACATAAGAAGAACATTTTGCAAAGGGTAATAAAAACATATAGACCCTAAGATTAAATCTAAGAAAAGGAGCCTAAGATTAAATATATTTGAGGTTAATGTGATGTAGAAAATATAAATCATAGTATATTTTTAAAGTCCCAAATAAGTGGAGAGAGATGCTGAGAAATAGGAATAATCAATATAGTAAAAATATCAGTTCACCCTAAACTGACACATTGATGAAATACAGCTCCAACTCAAAACCTAAAAGAATTTTATTAAACCTGACAAGGTGATTCTAAAATTTATTCAAAGAAAGAACTGCCAAGACTCCATTCTGGAAAAAAAAAAAAAAAAAAAAAGTCTGTTTTTTTTTCTCCTACAGTTTTTCATGAGTTATTAAGAATCACTGACAAGTTGGCAATGAAATGGAATAGAGAAACAGACGCTCATGTGGAAACTTAAAATATGATGGAGATGACACACCAGAACTTCACCTATAATGGAGATTACATCCAGAGATGGAGTATTTATTTATTATTATTTTAAAATCCACATGAATCAAGGCCTGTAATGTGAAATACAACGCTATAAAAATTTAAGAAGACAACTATAGGGAGATAGTTGAATAACCTGAATGTACTGTAAAGTCCCCAGAATACAAACCATAAGAGAACATTGATAAATTTAACTACATTAAAGGTAAGAACTTCTGTTCATCAAAACAGAGCATAAAGAGAGTGAAAAGGCAAGCCAAAAACTAGGAGAATATATTTGCCATATGTTAGTGACAAATGGTTCATATGTAGAATATGTAAATAGTTTCTCAGGGTAAACTGTTCAAAAAGCAGGCAACCCTGCTTTTATTAGAAAAGCAATCTAATAATATAAAAGGCTACTCTTGGATTATGTAAGTCAAATCATCACTATGTGTATAAAAATTCTCAATTCCACTGGTAAAACAGAAATAAAAAATTGACACTGTGAGATAAAGTTTTGAAACTAAATAATTAACAAAAAGTAAAGTCTCTCAGTATCAGTATTGACCTTGCAGAGCAATAGGGAGTATATTATGCTGCTAGTGAGGTTGTAAATAGATACAACTATTTGAAAAGCAGGTTGTTACAATCTTAGAAAATAAACATACGTACCCCATAATCTAGCAATTGCACCACTAGATGTATACCCTGGAGAAACCTTGCACACGTATAGAAATGATATAAATGTATAACCATAGCAGCAATGTTTACAGATGGAAAACTTTTCCAAAAATAAAATAAAATGTACCTTAATAGCTCAATGGATAATTTTGATGCATTCATACAATAGAAATATTATACAGTACTGAAAATGCATTACCTTCAGCATCCGTCAGTCCCCTGGTAGGAAACAGATGCCACACTTAAACTGGACAGTGTGAGGTCAGAACAAGATAACAAAGTATTTATAGTAGGATATTTACAAAGTAGGTTGTGTATTACTCCAAGGCTAGACAGTATGAGCTATAATCTCCCTTAGACCCAAAGGGATGAGGGAGGAAAACATTTGCTAAAATTGATAAAGGGAAGCAGTGAGAAGAGGGCCACCAGATTGTATCTGTAGCTCCCCAAGTGCAAGAAAGCAGCAGCCCTAAGCAGGCCCCATATGGAGGGAGCAAGTCAAATAAATGCCCCCACCTCACTCTTCTCCTGTGGCACGCTGATAGATAAGATGTATGTGCTCCAAAAGCAAAGGCCTGAATTAGGGCATTCACAAAGGGCATAATATCCATGCCCCCATGGCCCCTAAGCTAAGACAAAGTGAGATCACCTGGGTTGTACTTGTGAAAAGGAGCTCAATGAAGAGCTCTAAGGGCCTCTAGAGTTGAGGTTGGGGATATGAGAAGGAGGAGATGATCCTGTAGAACAGCTAAGAGACAATAGGAATCTGAAGGCCAGGGAAGAAGCTTTCCCAGTTGGGAGTCCTCAGAGGTGTCAGAGGCTGCTGATTGGCAGGCAGCGGAGGACTGACCAAGAAGTGGCCGTGCGTTCAGCTATGCTGAGGTCCTTGGCGACCTGAAGAGAGCTGTTTCTGCAGGAGTGATGTGAAAGTCTCAATGGAATATACTGAAGAGATACATGGAGGAGAGACATTGGAAACAATAGGCAGAGATAGTTCTTCTGAGCAGCGTTCTTTCACTGGGTACGGGAGAGCAGTGGCAAAAGCCCAAGTAAAAATGTTGGCTTTTTTGGGTTTTCTGTGTTTTTTTTTTTTTTTTTTGACGGAGTTTCGCTCTTTTTGCCCAGGCTGGAATGCAATGGCGCTATCTCGGCTCACTGCAACCTCCACATCCTGGGTTCAAGTGATTCTCCTGCCTCAGCCTCCCAAGTAGCTGGGATTACAGGTGCATGCCACCATACCCGGCTAATTTTGTATTTTTAATGGAGATGAGGTTTCACCACGTTGGCCAGGCTGGTCTTGAACTTCTGACCTCAGCTGATCCAACTGCCTCAGCCTCCCAAAGTTCTGAAATTACAGGCATGAGCCCTCGTGCCCAGCCTGGGTTTTCTGTCTGTTTAAGAAAGAAGATATTGCAGCATTTGTACACATGTGAATTGTCAAGATATGTTATATAATATGTTTTTTGATCCTTGGAAAAACAGATATTTGGGAATTCTCTTTGTAGCTTCTTTTCAAAGATTAGAAATGACATTTCTTGCTTTTGAAAGTAGTCAGCAACATGTTTTATTTTAGTGATCCTATTTATTTTCCCCACATGCAGGCATTCTTTTCTGTGAAATTACAGATCACTACTCTAAAATAATTCTAAAGAAAAAGAAGTCTCTGTTGTATATTTTTTTAACTATGATGTCAATAGTCTTTAAAAAATGTAAACTGGATATTGCTCTCAAAGGAAAACCCATACAGAGGTTTGATTAGTCATTCAAGGAAAGGCCACAGATAGTCTCATGCAAGTCGCATTAGTCTTCATTTATTCAATCTTCTTGAGTTTCCTGGTAGAGAAAGAGTTGTTAAACAATCTTTACCCATCAAAAAGTTCTTATTAAAGCACAGTGATTGCTATTTTACACACACAAATACACACATATTTATGCATGTGTATATTTGTGTGTTTATATTTGTATAGATATATACACACGTGCTTAGAAACATGTTTATGTGTGTGTATCACTGTATGTATGTGAATATTTGTGAATATATGTGCATGTATGTGTGCTGTATTTCTGTATAGCTATGGCTTTCTTTTTTTTTTTTTTGAGACAGAGTCTCATTCTGTCACCCAGGCTGGAGTGCAGTGGCCGGATCTCAGCTCACTGCAAGCTCCGCCTCCCGGGTTTACGTCATTCTCCTGCCTCAGCCTCCCGAGTAGCTGGGACTACAGGCGCCCGCCACCTCGCCCGGCTAGATTTTGTATTTTTTAGTAGAGACGGGGTTTCACCGTGTTAGCCAGGATGGTCTCGATCTCCTGACCTCGTGATCCACCCGTCTCGGCCTCCCAAAGTGCTGGGATTACAGGCAGCTATGGCTTTCAAAATGAAGTTTAGTAAATCTATCCTGAATAGTAAAATAAACATGTCCAAAAAATTAATTAATTTCACAAAATTTTCTGTTTCTCTGATGGGCAATGCATAATACAAGTCAATTGGGGTTATTCAAAGATTAATTAAACATAGTCTTCAAGTAGTTTAACATCTGATAACCAAAATTAGACATTTTTATAATAATGATTTTTTTGAGTTAGAAAATGAAACATCTTCTAAACAAGCTAGAAAGAAGACTTCAGGAGTTTGAGGAGGGAGAGAGTTTACTGTGAACTGGGGCACTGCAGATAAACCTGTGTGAAAAAGGTAACATTGAACTTGTGACTTCAAGGATGATAATGTTTTGGTGACAGAGGGATGAGGAGTTCGGAAAACTTCATCTGCAGGGGACTTTCATCAAATAAAGATTCAACGTAGAAAGATTTATTATTCAAGGTCTAAGGCAAGTTATTTTTAAATCTGAGCATTTAATGAGATGCTTCTTTTGCTTTTAAACTTTTAATAATGATAATATCATATATATATGAACCATGTGTATTTATATAGCTATATATGCACACACAATTTTATATTATATATAGTATATATATTTATGTATGCAGATGGTTTAAAAATAATAGAAGGGTATGAAATTTCAGAAAATTCTCCTGCCCAACCTTTCCCATCTCTAGTCCAAGATCTGAGAGATAATCACTTTTAGCTCTTTCTGCTTTCAGTTCTAGAACTTGTTACCACATCTAAAAATGTAATCATTATTCCTCCATTTCTTAATTTGTCATATTTATAGAGTATCTATTCATTCATTGGCATAAAAGATGAGAATTTTGGCCTGTGTAAATCAGTGTCCCTCACACGGTTTCTTCTTCCTTCTCCTGCCAATTTTAGTAAGTTGACTTTATTATTTTTTCTCATTTGTCATTTTAGCATTTTTTGTTAAAATATTTTTTATTAAATACTGAAGAAAACCAAAAGAAATTGTACGTATGAGATATGGCATGATTTCTAATCTCCTCTACACATAGCCCCATCCTACTCCCTGTCTGACTCCTTCAGAACTATTTTGAATTATACATTTATTATTTTGTGTTTGGTTTATATTTCTACAAATATTTATAACTCTAAATAATACATTTTTTACTTTATCATGCTTTTAAGCTTGGCATACATAGACTTATATTGAATGCATTTCTCTGAAAGTTGCTTTTTCTGCTCAATTTCTGTCTGCAAGGTTTATCCAGGTGTTTACATATTGCTATAATTCTTTTATTTTTGCTGTTATATAGAATTTCTTTATATGAAAAAACAATTTACATACCCATTCTGTTGTTTTATGTGCATTTGCATTAATTCCAGTGTTTCTTCTAAAACAAATAATGCTGCAATGTATATTCTTGAACATGTCTCCTTGTGCACAAGAATTAACACTGAAGAAAACCAAAAGAAAATGTATGTATGAGATACAGCATGATTTCTAATCTCCTCTACACATAGCCCCTCTAGAGGCTACACACAACCTCTCTAGGTCAGAGGTTGGAAAACTTTTTCTGTAAAGAGCCAAATGATTAATATCTTAGGTTTTGCAGACCACACCCTGTCTCTGTTACATATTCTTATTAGTTATTTGTTTGATTTTTACAAGCACTCACAAATGTACAAAGCATCCTTAGCTCATGGGTCATGTAAGAACATCACCCAGCCTAGCTTTGGCCGGGACCACAGCTTGCCATTCCCTGCTTTAGAGCAATATTTTTCAGTCATTTCAACATCACTCACACTAAGTAAAACATTTCATATTATAATCCCAGTGTATACACACACACACACACACACACACACACAAATACATGAGTAAAAATGTTTTGTGAAATCATACCCATGCTTATTATCTATCATGTTGCCCTTTTGTATTCTATCCCTTAAAAAAAAAAAAAAATAGAAGTTCTGGTTATTACATGTTAAGTTAATTTTACAGCCCATTATCAGACCCATAGTTTGAAAACCATAATTTTAGGAGTTGAATTCTTGAACCCTAAGGTATCTACATCTTCTTTACCAAGTAATAACAAATTGCTCTCCAAAGTGGAAGTAGCAATTTGTACTCCCATTGGAAGTGTATGAGGTCTGAGCCTGGAGGTGTGGCTTGTGCCTGCAATCCCAGAGACTCTGGTGGCTGAGGTGGGAGGACTGCTTCCTAAGCCATGAGTACCAGGCGGCAGTGAGCTATGATCCTGCCATTGCATTCCATCCTGGATGACAGAGTGAGACCCTGTCTCTCAATAATAAGAATAAAACCCCACAAACAGCAACAACAAAAACACACATTAAAAAGTGTATGAATTCTTTCTTACAAGTAGTTTTGTCAGAATTTTATATTGTGGTTTTCGGTTAGAAATGAAGGTGTCTCGTTTTACTTTGTAAAAAGAAATATCTTTTACATTTTTAATTGTGGTAAAGTACACATAACATAAAATTTACTATTTTACTGATTTTTAACCTTACAATTCAGTGGTAATAAAGTACATTCAAATTGTTGTGCAACTGTCACTATCATTTGTCTCCAGACCCTTTTCATCTTGAGAAACTGAAGCTCTGTATACATTAAACTCTAACTTCTTATTCTGTCTTCCCAGTAGCCCCTGGCAACCGCCCTTCTACTTTCTGTCTCTAGGAATTTGAGTACTCTAGAACTTGATGCAAGTGGAATCATACAATATTTGTTCATTTATAACTATCTTTTTGTGTACTTAGTTTGCAGTCCTCAAGGTTTATCCATACTGCAACATAAATTTTAACTGTTATTTTCCTAAATTTTAATGCTCTTGAGCATCTTTTCATATATTTATTTGCTTCTGACATGTTCCTGTCTATGATGTTTTGGCCTATTTCTTTAATTAATTAATTATAACTAGTTACATATTCTGCCTTCTACTCTTTTTTCACGTATTTACACTCCAAATATCATTTCCTAGTTGTGCCCAACATTGGTTGAAGGTGCTTTTGTAAGGTAAATGAAAACACTACCAACTTAGAACCCCTTTAAATTATAGCCCGATAGACTTTTTTTGACCACCACAGCTTTAAGGAGGCTAGTTTGACCCTATGACTTCACCAAAACAAACAAAATAATGGTCCCGGAAGTCTCCTGGTAGTTTCCCATGAGTTTCCCTGAGGCCTGCAGCATGTAGTTGGAGGAGGTTCTCCCATGAAGCTGAGAAAGCTGACACTTCAAAGCCCCGTTCTCATGTAGAACCAGCTTCACGTTTCTCAGGTTGAATGACCTGAGAGGATGACCGGAGTGAAAAATACTGTACTATATAGTTTCAAATAGCTAGGAAAAGGATACTCAATGTTCTCAGCACGAATAAGTGAGAAATGTTTGAGATGATGGATAAGCTCATCACCCTTATCTGGTCTGCATCACAACAACACTATGTACCCCCATGAATATGTACAATTATTATATGTCAGTTAAAATTTTAAAAGTTTTAAAATTGTATAAGCTTCAGAGACCCACAAAATGCAGAACTTCCTGGGTTCAGTCTTTGGGGGTGTGTGTGTTGTTGTGTTTTGAGACGGAGTCTCACTCTGTCGCCCAGGGTGGAGTGCAGTGGGGCAATCTCGGCTCCCTGCAACCTCTGCCTCCTGGGCTCAAGTGATTCTCCTGCCTCAGCCTCCCGAGTAGCTGGGACTACAGCACTCACCACCACGCCCGGCTAATTTTTGTATTTTTAGTAGGGACAGGGTTTCACCGTGTTGGCGAGGATGGTCTCAATCTCTTGACCTCATGATCTGCCTACCTCGGCCTCCCAAAGTGCTGGGATTACAGGTGTGAGCCACTGCACCCATCTGTGCATGTTTTTAACAGTCCCATTTTCCTTAGCCCTGGGCTCCATATGATTTTTCTCTGTGCCTTGCCAGGCTTTGGAGATCATAATCAAAGTTCATCATTTTTAACAAATGACCTTAAGGGAAAAGCCAGCTTCAGTCCACTGATGAGTTCTACCAGATTCCTGCTTTCACTTAGTTTTTGGCTTCTATATAGTTCTTATTTTCTTTCCAACTCATTGATGTGTTTTAAAATTTTTTTAAATTATATTTTATTTAGCTTGTATAATTGTTTCATATGGATGACTGATCAGATTATCTAAATGGAAAAAAATCTAAATTTTGCAAATTATTTTGACTCCGAAGTAGGCGAAATGAAAACTGTTGAGCCCCTAATCTTTTCTTCGACTGACCTCTCTCTTATGCATTACCTAATTTCTTTAAGATAGAACTTCTATTCTCTGATATCGTCTTATAATTAGGACATCTGTGTTTTGTCTGTATGTGGATTTGAACATTAAAAATCAAGAAATAGTATTTCCAACATTATATTTATGTAAAGGATACTAGTTACAGAATTATTATAATTTGAGTTATAAAAATGATATCCATTATCACTTAAATTCTTATAGCTCATCAGGTCTACAACATCATGCCATATTGAAGCTTGAGCCAAATTGGTTTGAAAAAAATATGTCACACAGGCAGCCAATCCTCATTATTTGCAGATTCTATATTGCAAATTTGCCTACTTGCTAAAGTTTATTTGTAGCCCCCAAATAAATAGTTGTTATATTTTCTCAGTCACTCATGGACATGTGCAGAGCTGAAAAAAATTGAGTTGAGCTACAGACATTTTTCCAGCTGAGGTCAAACAAGGCAATGCTCTGCCTTTTCTGAAATCTCATACTGTGACACAAATGTCCTATTTGTGGTGTATTTAGTGCCATGTTTTTCACAAGATATGGAGGCAACCTAAGCCTCTATCAGTGGATTGGAGGATATTATGCTAAGTGAAATAAACCAGGCACAGGAAGACAAATAGTGCATCATCTCACTTATATGTGGAATCTGAAAAAGTTGAACTCATAGAAATATAGTGTAGAATGTTGGTTACCAGGGGCTGGGAGTAGAGGTGGAGAGGGAGTGAATGGAAAGCTGCTCATCAAGAGATACAAAGTTTCAGATAGACAGAAGGAATGGGGTGACTATAGTCACTAATAATGTATGTCTCAAAACAATTTTGAGAATAAATTTGAAATGTCTCACCATAAAAAATGATAGGTAAGCAAGGTGATAGATTAATTAGCTTGATTTAATCACTCCACATTGTATGAATATACCAAAACACCATGCTGTACTCCAAAA
Organism: Rhinopithecus bieti; assembly: GCF_001698545.2. Classification (NCBI taxonomy): domain Eukaryota; kingdom Metazoa; phylum Chordata; class Mammalia; order Primates; family Cercopithecidae; genus Rhinopithecus; species Rhinopithecus bieti. The sequence goes on from NW_016810565.1 coordinate 2,378,277, forward strand.
ACATATATAATTAGAATTTTCCAATCAGAAGTAATATCCGTACAAATAAAAAAGAATGCGATAGGTGGATAAAGATATCCAAGATACACTGCTGAATGAATAGAACAATTTTATAATATAAGATTCTATGCTAAAAAAGCAATATATATCAAAACTCATCAAGCCATACACTTTAGGATCTGCGAATTTTTACTTTACATAAATATTACCTTAATAAAGATACAATAATATATGAAAAAAACACAACACCCACATACTCTATGTGCAATGTATTAGTTTGCTAGGACTGTCATAACAAAATACCTCAGACCGTGTAGCTTACACAACAGAAGTTTTCTCAGAGCTCTGGGAGCTGGAGTTTCTTTGGCTTGCAGATGGCCACCTTCTCTCTGTGTCTTCACGTGGGCTTTCTTCAGTGTGCCCACTTCTCTGATTTTTTTTCTTTTTCTTTTTTTTTTTAAGTACTCACTGCAACCTCCACCTCCCGGGTTCCAGCAACCTCCACCTCTCGGGTTCCAGCAAATCTTGTGCCTCAGCCTCCCGAGTAGCTGGGATTACAGGCATGTGCCACCAGGTTCGGCTAATTTTTGTATGAAGTTTCATCATGTTGGCCAGGCTGGTCTCCAACTCCTGACCGCAAGTGATCCTCCCGTCTTGGCCTCCCAAAGTGTTGGGATTACAGGCGTAAGCCACGGTGCCAGGCCTGATGTATCTTTATGTGTTCAAATATGCTCTGCTTATAAGAAGAGTAGTCAGACTGGATAACCTCACTTAACCCTAAACACCTCCTTAAAGACCCTATCTCTAGATACAGTCACATTCTGAAGTACTGTGGATTTGAAATTCAACAAGTATTTTGGGGAGACACAACTCACTTCATGACACCCAGGTTCACCACTGTTAATATCTAGCCATATTTTTCTTATTACTCTATTTATGCATGCTGCCATTTTTTCCCTGCCACTTGGGAGTACGTTGCACACTTGGGTGGTCATTACCCTTTATATTTCAGTAGATATTTCCTAAAAACAGGAATGTACTTCTAGAAAACCACCGTATAACCATCCAAATCAGAAAATCAACATTAAGATCAATATTGCCTTCTAACTCAAAGACCCATTTCAATTTTGCTGTTTGCTCCAAAAATGCTCTTCAAGGATTAGATTCTATCCAAAATCCTGTTTACTGTTTAGTTGTCAAACTTCTCTGATAGCCTTCAATTTGAAAAATATTGCAGTGGTTTGCTTATCTTCTCTGACTTTGACATTTTTAAATAGTATAGGCTAACTATTTTGTAGAATGCCTCTTAGCCTAGGCTTGTGGATCTGTTTCCTCCTGATTAGGTACCTGTGATAGAAATACCACAACAGTGATGCTGTGTTCCTCCTAGTGCCCCACAGCAGAAGACACATGATGACATGTGGTATTCAGTTTTATCGTATATTTAAGATAGTTTCTGCCAGACTTTTACACTCTAAGATTAAAGAAGAAGGATTCACATTTACTAATTAATATTAGTTGACATTTTACTGTGTGGTAGACACGTCCCTTCTTTATTTATTTACTTAGTTACTTACCTTGGTACAGGCTCATGCATTCCTATTTTATTCCAGGTACTATAATCTGTTGCTATAATTATTTACTCTGATGCTCAAATTGTTCTGTGTTTGGCTTTCAAACAAGTTCCTACATCCTTTTGATATCTCTACGTTTTTCTATGGGGGAAGTGCCACTGTAGCTTGTCTCACTGTATGGGCAAAGATTGACAGGGGATGGAGGAGAGAAGGTAAGAAATCTGGCCCAAATATTTCATGTAGTATAATGTTTAGAATTTATCATTTTTTTCTGACACAAAGCCAGTCATGCTCCCCACACCTGCCAGGGTAGATCTTGGAGAATCCTTGGAACTAGGCCTGGATGAGTAACTTTCACCTCCTCTGCAGCCATCTGTTTTATTTTTTTACTAAGATTCCTTCCCTCCACTCTGTCCCTCATTGAGAATTCTCTTGCTTTCCATTTTCCAGAAATATTTATGGTTTTCTCCTGTATATGTTCTCTACTCCACTTTGTATTGAAAGTAAAAATAAGCTACTTTTGAAACATGGTTACTCTTATGACTCATAAATAATATTACATCATAACTTCAAATTTGTACAGCATATTTTACAGTTACCAAGGATAAATCTTTTATCCTTATGCTCTGATGAAGGAAGATTAAGAATTACTTTCACAAAATCAAAAAAAAATAAGATTTTTGAAATTAAACATATTTATTGATATTTTCAAGTTCCTAGAATAAGCAAATGACACATCCACGGGCTAAAATCTATGGCTTTTCACTTTCACCCATTGGATTGCAGTGTCTTCTTTCCTTGGAAGGTAAGGTCAGTCTACAGCCCCCATTTTGAATTTTATGCCTGAAGGAGTCCTTAGCAGGCTATTTTCCATCTATATTAAACATTTTATCCTTATATTTTATGAAGTCAGGATTATTAAAATCCTTGTTAAGATATATACATTAATACCCCAATATTGTGTGTTTATCTGAAATGATACTTATTGTAGAATTATGCAAATACAATAATTTGAATGTAAAACTTCAAATTAAGACTTCATAAGAAGAAAACAACCCTTGGTCAATGATCTTTTTTGTCATTTTGAATATAGGAGAAAAGGTAATAAAAACATCTTTCTACCTCTTGAGAATGGCCTTGACACTAATATTTGTAAAGTGCTTCAAAGAAGAAAAGGGCTGACTTACCGGTGAGGAGATTGAGTAAATACAAAACATACTCTACTGTGATAGCGATACTCTTAAATGACAAGTCAGGGAGGGGTTTATCGGGTTCTGTGTCCTGTCTCGATTATTAATAAACTGACATAAGTTTTTGCTTAGATGTTTATAGTCACAACCAAAGGCAACGTGAGTTTAGCTTAAACCAGTTGAGAACAATTGGATGATTCAAAACCATGTATTTCTATAACACCAGCAGAATGCAATTAAGCAGTTTTATTTTAAGATAACATTGAAAACAATTTTATCTAATAGCAAAAAGCCTCACTGGTGTGGCTGGACTTTTGGTATTAAAAATATTGTCCATGTTTAAATGTCATTATTTGTTATCAATAATTATCCCACTGGTGCATTTGGGAAGGGGGAGATGAAAGTGGTTTTTATCTCATTAGCATGTCTTCACTGTTAACTGTTTGTAATATTAGTTTGCTTTGATCTTCCTTTTGATTATAGTGTGCAAAGCTGATATAATCTGTTATTATTTCCATTAATAACTAAGTATCTCTTGTGGTTGACAAGACAATTTGTTATTATCAGACTGCCTTTATGTAATGCAAAGAGGTTTACACCCGTTCCCCTACCCAGCCTGTGTAAAACAACAGGCGTTTATCTGCTCCCAGCAGCCTGGAGACATTGCCCTCTTCAAAGAGGCTCCATGGACACTGCTGGACAAAGACAGGAAGCACCTTGACAGTGAGCTGGAGACTTGGGCACATAGATTCTAATCTGGATATAGTTTCTACCTCAAGGGGATTTGCAAATTGGACAATCTAACCAGGAGCATATTCTGCTGACCCTGTTTTGTTCTGTTTTGTTTTTTTCTTGAGGTTTAAGTTGGGCAAGAGAAGGGGGGTTAGAGACAGAAGTGAGATAGTGTTGGCGAAGCTGAAATTTCTCTTGCAACAAGCAGAGTGTATTATCATCATTATGTCCGCAGCATCTCAGGCTTCCAAAATGTGAGTTCTGGCAGATTATGAAGGCAAAAGATTTGCAACTCAAGGGGCTTTATTGTCAAGTTTCTATATTTGTCTTGCGTTTAACATCTCTGCCATTCTCATTCCCAGAGATTTTGAGATATTTGACAAATTTTGACACATACAAGGATAATTTCTCTCCACTTCCAAAATGACTCCACTTCCAAGAATAATACCATGGTTGACTCATTAGGAGAGAAAAGGCTGTGAGTGGAGTTGAGTTCGAGATATGACAACTTCACATCTTTTAAACAGAGTGGGAGAATTTCAAAACACAAACTTTTTCTAATGGATTTAGTTGGCACTCTGACTTCATTATCTGCCAGTGGAAGTTTCATTTTCTCCAAATCTATTGGTTGGCAGGGCAGATTATATTCTCAGAAGTCTTGCTGGTCCTATAAATTTAACCCACCTCTAACAACAGCACAGGGAAGGTGAGGGAGCTACCTGAAGTGGCAAAGTCCATTGGAGGCAGCTGTTGACAGCTACTTGAATTCCCCAAGGCATGTTTTATTTGTGGATATATGTGCTGTTGCACAAAAGACATTGATGATCTTTGCATGTAGTCATGGAAAGCTACCTGCCACCATATTTGGATGTGTCAGAAAGAATAGAGAGAAAGGAATGAATGAGGTGAATCAGAATGTCCTGACATCATTTGGGGCCTTTGCTGACCTCTGAGATAGTTGAGGGGCTTTTGGATGTTCTTTTCACCTTCAGGTTACTGAATTCATGGCAGAAGCCCCTAGAGATGGAAAGGATAAACAGAGTTTCTGTATGTCTTGACTCCACAAATTTCAGCTCCTTAATTGATCCGTTCAGATGATGTCATAGTTGGAAGTACATCCTCTGGGCTAGGCTAGAGCAAGCTAAACACTGTTACTGCTAAGGACTTATACCACAAGAGCCCCTTTAACTAGCATGGTTGGCTGGTTAGATGGTACCTGGCTGTGCTGAGAAGTATTTACTCACTCTCACCTTAGTAACAAGCAAGACGTGGACAGCAGCTACCTTTTTCTTCATGCCTGATGACAAGCCTTCACAGAGCTAAGAACTCTGCAAATGTCTTCTGTTTTCAGATTAGGCCATAATTTAGGATGACTCTTGTATTTGTGTTATTTTTTATTTAGAGCAAGAATGAGGTCTGATGTTTTTCCCTGAACAAAAATGAACAATACAGTAGACATTTTGAGAACTTATGAGCCATGAGAAGTCACAGGGATTTTTCCTGGATTTCTTGATGTCTGCACAAACTAGAATTTCTATTTATATATTAACTACCTTGATTTCAGCCCTTCTGCTTGCCCATTTTGGGAAGGAGGGTTTGGGGGACAGACATAGAACTTTGTCCACCGCAGGTGACTATTTACCCATGAGCTATTCTGACCCTTACTGTTATCTGATTGCATATGGAGATGATTGGCAGCTTAGCAGCTTTACCTTGACCGCCCATGCAGGGAAGTCAGTAACAACATTAAACACTAAGCAGGGACAGCATGTTCCATTTATTACAAGGCGTGGAATTTATCTTCTGGAAAAGCTGCACACAGTTCTTGATGTGACTCACTTTAGTACAATAGAAATCAGTCATGATTTGTTAATTTCATTTGTCCCTTCACAAGAAAGGAAAAAAACATTAATTGTGTGGTGTTGGCAGAGGTTTTTCGGCCCATAAACTGAAATTTGACCAATGTTTTTCCAGAACACAGTCTTGGGAAGTAGATGTCATTAGTCTAACTTCAAAGGAACAAAGGAACCATGTTTAGAGAAGCTAACTTCCCCAAAGGTAGACCACTACTAAAGATGAAAACACTTTTTGAAATGAAAGCTAAGATATTTTACATAAACACATCTTCAGCTATTGTTTTCCCTATTCATTTCTTTATTGAAAGGAAAAGAAGAAAAAGCTATAAAATGTTCAGGGAATTAGGCTCAGGGTGATTTTGGAGTAATGGGCTTTTGACATGAATTACCTGACTGTCATGGTTTAAATCATAACCATTGTAGAAGGTGTCAGAGAGACTGAGCAAGACTGAGGCTAATTATTAAGTGTAATTATTTTATTGAGCTGCTGTTACTATAACTACATGTTAGAGAACATTATTTAAAGCCCATCTCAGTATATAATTTGTATAAATTGATTGATAGGACATTTTTGTTTATCAATATAAAAACATTCATTTTAGCTTGGAGATTGTACTCTTTCATCTTAGAGACTATCACTCGTGGCAATGTTTAAATTTGAGCTCCCCATCCTCATTTGACCACGGCCTTCTCCTGAGTGGCTTAGAAGAGCAGGATAACTGCCCTTGAAATGTACTGTGAACACGTGGGCCAAGTACACCTGGACTTGAAGTCGGATGTAAGTTTGCAAATGTGTCCTTGGACACAATCATACGCCCTCTTGAAGTTCCAGTTTCCTCAGGAGCCAAACTTCACAGAGATACTATAACAATTAAATGCCATAGATATGTGAAAGTGTAACAACGTCTTCCAGAAATAGTAGGTGCCTGATAAATATTCTTTGACTCTGTATCTATTTACAAAGCAAATTGAAGTTATATGAATATTTTTTTTCCTAACTGATTAAGGAAGGTTTTTAGCTTTCCTTTACTCAGCAACCAGATTACTCTGGTTGAAGAGTGAAACTGCTTAGATGTTTAAGAAAAGCACAAAAGCTACGTGGATTTTTTGTGACAGCCCAGTTCTGAGAGGACAGATGTGAAATTGTAAAACACTGAAGAATCATGTATTCTGGCTACACTAGGCCTATATACCCTTCCAGGAACTCCTGTTATTAGCCAGGCTTGTCAAGAACTAATCACTAGCTTTCAAGTTTTGTAAGGATACTCTGAAGGTTTACTTTAACCCTACTATACACAAAAATGTTTGTATTGCTACCACTGATAAGAAAAGTATTAGCATTCATTAAGTACAGCCATAAATCTCTCTCTTGAAAGAGCAGTAATGCAGCCTTCCAGCTGCCATAATGAATGCAGCGTTTAATCTCTCCTTGGGAAAGTGTCCTCACTTCAGACCTCTACTATAGTTAGACACCCTGGGAAGAACATGGCATTGTGGAAATGAGACTGATGACAAAGAGTTATACTCTTGCCTGATTTTAGGTCCAGAAAGCCTCCAAGTTACAATTAAAACAGAAGCCTTAATTTTAAAAAGGAAATGAAAAGTAAAGTGACTTGTTCAAAGAAGATGGAATGTTAACATTTATTGTGCGCCTACAGAAATGACAGGCACAATAGAAGGAAATTTCTATTTGTACTAGCTCATTTTCTCCTTATAACTACCCTCCAAGTTATTGTTGGAGGGTACCAATGTTGCAGAGAAGAAAAGAGGAACACAGAAAGATTGATATGGCAGCCCAGCGTCAGAGATAGAATCCAGCATAAGCAGAGTGAATTTAACTGTCTCTGATTCTAGATGCTACCAGGTGCTACTGGATGCTATCCCTAAGAGCAGTATCTTATTTTTAGAAATCACACCTGTCTCGGTGAGAAGGAAGGTGTGAACTTCAAGGTAGAACATGGAAGTTTGGAACCTTGTTTCTATTTTGGGGAACATTTATAGCATATCATATGAAGTCTTCTTTGTCTCACTTTACTTACACACTGTTCCAGGGTTCCCTTTGAAGAACAGCATCCCTGCGTTGCAGTACCCTTAAACTCATTTTGTCTGTGGGCTTTTCCTTCTATTTCTAAGTTCCCTGACTGGAAAACACCTTGTGCCCCTTGTCATCTGATGCAGCCACACAGCTCAGCTTTGGAGAATAGAACCAATGGCCCAGGGACAAGGAGAGGTCTCTTTCTCTGTGGAACAATAAGAAAGGCATCACCTGAGGCTGTGCTAAATTAACAACCAGAAGGGAGAAGGCTTAGGCAGTTCAATGGCTCCTTGTCTTCCCCCCCATAAGTTTCTTGCACAGGAATCTAAATTTCCAACATTTAATAACCTCTGAGTTTGAGCACATGGTAATGAATGATCTTCACTTCCAGGAGGAACTGAAAGAAAAGAAAAACCAACATCTCCAAGTCTAACACATTACCTTCCCACAGGCAATACCACGTAGTGACCACTCTCATGATGACCTTCTCTGGGCACTTCCCACCCATGGGAGAAGATATAAGATAGAGGCTGTTATATGGAATTTTTGAGCATCAGGAGAGTGCTGCTTTGATCATTTCATTTGGAAAAATTGAAAGTTACCTTAAACATAAGCTTCATCATCTAGAACCGCATGGTATACAAAAAATGGTGAACGTTTGCCTTCCAGTTCAACGAGGGAAGAGAAAATCTAAACAACATAAAAACATAATTAATATGGCTTGATATTTCAAAAAGCTAAATTAAATTCGGCGTGTGATCAACTTACTAACAAATCACATTGGAACATGGGGATCCTCTCCAAAGGGGAGAGCTGGTAGATGGGGTGACTGTCTTTCCAGCTGGTGATTGCTTAGACTGTAGAGCAGAACCCACCAGCTCAGCTTTGTTTGGTTGGCAATTCATCCTCTTTTGAGTCTATTCGTAAATATTACACAGAAATAACAGCTTTGAACAAGCTTTATGTGTGATTGCTAGAGTTGGTTTAACGCTTTATTTAACACTACATGTTTAGCTTGCTTGAATACACTTGCACAGATGTTCTGTTCTATAAAGGACAGAAAAGGACACGAGGAAACTCTTGAAAGGAATTGTTCTTGAGATTATTTCATCTCTGTATCTGCAGAGTTTAAGTCTCTAACTTGGCTGTGAGTCGTATGTGTACTATTTCATTCCTCTAAGAATGAACTAATAAGAATATCCATGTACTACAAAGAGAAAATATATGTGTATATGTTTGTTCGTGTGTGTGTGTGTGCATGCTCTTGTGTGTGTGTGAATGAGAGAGAGAATGGAGGTAGGAAAATAAAAAATCTCTCTTCAAATGAATTAAAAATAAAACCTGTGTGATCTTATGATGCTTAATAAACTATGGAAATGGTATTTTCGTCTCGGTAGGAGTTTTAACTATTTGCATGTATTTTGAGTTCCCTTAAGGCACTTCCAAAACAAAAAAACAAAAAAAAGCAAAAGAAGATTATTAGTTTCCTCTGTAGGAGTGAGCTGGACAGATTCCACAGTTTAAGATAAGAGAACTCTGAAAGGTCAACGATTGGAAAGGAACCAGAAACAGGCTTGTGTTTCGTGTTTCTTTTCAGGTGCAACACCTGGTTTTGGAAGGGCCTCTCTACTCTGTGGCTCGTATTCCTGCTTCTTTATTGATATGAAACTTATAGGAGAAAAAGATGGGGTCAGGTGTGGTGGCTCACACCTGTAATTCCAGCACTTTGGGAGGTAAAGGCAGGGGGCATTGCATGAGCTCATGAGTTCTAGACCAGCCTGGACAACATGGCAAAACCCATCTCTACAAAGAATGAAAAAATTAGCTGAGCATTGTGGCACATGCCTATAGTCACAGCTGCACAGGAGGTTGAAGTGGGAGGATTGCTTGAGCCCAGGAAGTTGAGGCTGCAGTGAGCTGAGATTATGCCACTGTACTCCAGCCTGGGTGACAGAGCAAGACCCTGTCTCAAAAAAAAATAAAGAAAGAAGGAAAGAAAGACAGAAAGACACAAAGAAAGAAAGAGAAAGAGAGGGAGGGAGGGAGAGAGAGAGAAAGGAAGAGAGACAGGAAGGAAGGAAGGAAGGAAAGGAAGGAAGGAAGGAAGGAAGGGAGGGAGGGAGGGAGGGAAGGAAGGAGGGAAGGAGGGAAGGAAGGAAGGAAAAAAAGTTACAGCAGAAAAAGAAATGTTCTCAGTTCCCTCCTGTGTCCCAAGATACTGTGAGCATTTTTTATTTTGGGGAGTGTCCATATTATCAAAAAACCCAGAAAAAAAATTTTTCCCTACTAATTTCCATTATACAAGTAGAGATTTTTGTTATGTAATGGTGGCAAGCCAGACTGATAATGCTTGGCTGTGTCCTCACCCAAAATCTCATATTGAATTGTAATCCCTGTAATCCACATGTGAAGGGTGGGACCTGGTGGGAGGTCTTTAAATCATGGGGGCACTTTCCCTTATGCTGTTCTCATGATAGTGAATGAGTTCTCATGAGATCTGATGATTTCATTAGCGTCGGGCATTTCCCCTGCTGGTACTCATTTTCTCTCCTGCCACTGTGAAGAGGTGCCTTCTTCCACGATTGTAAGTTCCCTGAGGCCTCCCTAGCCATGTGGAACTGTGAGTCAATTAAACCTCTTTTCTTTATAAATTATCCAGTCTTGGGTATTTCTTCATAGCAGCATGAGAATGGACCATTACACAGAGATTTTCCAATAGGCTCAACCAAATACTAGGAATAACACAGATTGTGGTAGGCGGCTTCATGGAAGGCTGGAAAGTGCTGCTAATAGATTTCTGCTACTGGTTGATATTTACCAGGTACCAGCAGTCATCTGACACTTGTGTACAGGGACCTCCAAATGTTTCCAATTTGATGTTTCAACTTCTTGTTTTATTAATCCAGTTAGTTAAAAAAATCTGAAAATAATTTTATTTGAGCATTTGCACATAGAACAAAAAAAAGTCTGTGTAATAAGGTGTCATTGATTTGATTTTCTTTCATTCCAAGTACTGCCTAAATGTATCCATGTGTATTCCCACATCACCCAGCTAGAATTTGCTTATTTACAGTGTTAAATTAATCTATTGTATAAATGATACTAAAATTGAAGGAAAAACCATATCCCTGGAGTGCTTTCTCACACTTGCTGCATAATAAAAGTGGCAAATCAGATCTGTGAATTATTATTGTGTCTTGATAATAGAAAAAAGAAAAATTTGGTACTAGAAATAATGTACCATTATTTCCCAACCTCCTTTTACTTTGGCTCCAAATATTACTGAACACTTTAAAAATCATTAATAAAGATTACTAAAATATTAAAAATGACTCACAAAATGTGCTATGGTTTCTGTTCTTTTAGATCAGAATCATACCTCTGATACTTCAATTCACACTCATTCCAAGACATTTATTATGTCATGTGAACTTATCTGGTGCAAAATATTACAAGCCTGCAGTCTTACTAAAGAACTTACATATTTGCCATTGTTTTTATTTATTTATTTATTTTTATATCGATGGAATAATACACTGTGTGCTTTTCTATTATTTTATATCAGTGGAATAACACAATGTGTGCTATTACTGTCCATTTGCTTTATTTCAGAGTAGATATATGTGCTTATACCATAGTCTGTTTATCTATTCACATCATGTTGGACTTTTGAGTTGTGTCCTGATTTGGTCTGTTACCTATAAAGTTAATAAAACATTTGTAAACAGTTTTATTGATGGGCATAGGTTTTATTTCTCTTGTATAAATATCTAGGAGTAGAATGGTTGGATCATATGATAGGGTGTTTTCCAGAGAGGTTTTACTACTTAATATTTCCATCAACAACCTATGGCTACAGCCTCCCAACACTTGATAAGGTCAATGTTTTAAATTTTAAACACTCCAACAGATATATAGGAGTATCAAATTGGGGTCTGAATTTATATTCCCCCTCTGGTTATTGAGATTGAAAAAAAAAATATATATATATATATGCTTTTTATGACCCATATATTTTGTTTGATAAAGAGTCTGTTCAAATATTTGGCCATTTTATTGGATTGTTTGTTTATGTATAATTGAATTTTTAAAAATGTTTACATAAGTCTGAATATAAGGCCCTTACTGTTTTCATGATTTGTAAATATTTTCTCTCAGTCTGTAGATTTTCTTTTCATTCTCCTAATGTGTTTCAAACAGAAGAGTTTTTCACTTTTATAAAATTCAATTTATACATCTTTTAAAAAATGAATTATACTTTTGAAATTATATATGAGTTTATTATACTTTTGAAATTCATAAAGATTTTCTTTATTTTTTTGTACAAGTTTAAAAGTTTTAAGTCTTATATTTAGGTCTATGATCTGTTTTGAGTTGGTTTGTATAGATCGTGTGAAATATGGATCAAATCATATATTTTTACACAAGGATATTTAATTATTCCTGTAATTTGGTTTAAAAGACTGTGACTCCTTGACTAAATGATGTTTGCATCTTGTCACAGATTAATTAGGCATACATGTGTTGGGCTATCTCTGAACATTCAATTTTGTGCTATTGATATGTCAATATGATAGTGTCTTGAAATCAGCTAGTGTGATTCCTCCAGTTTTGTCCTTTTTCAAAATTGGTTAGGATACTCTAGGTTGTTTGTATTTCTATAATTATTCTAGAATCAGCGTCTCAGTTTCCAAGAAAGCCTAATTGAATTTTAATTAATATGATATTAAATATTATCTTTGTTCATTTTCTGTTGCTTATAATAGAGTGCCTGAAACCAGGTAAATTATTTTAAAAATAAATTTATTTCTTAGAATTACAGAGGCTGAGAAGTAGAAGGTCAAGGCCCTGCATTTGGTGAGACCCTTCTTGCTGTGGGGACTCTACAGAGTCTCCTCTCGAGGCAGTGCAGGGCATCACATGGCGAGGGGGCTGAGCATGGTAGCTCAGGTCTCTTCCTCTTAAATCTTCAAGTGCTTGTATCCTTATTTTCTGTCTACCTGTTCTATCAATTATTGATATCAATTATTGAGGAACATATATTGAAATATCTGACAATTATGGACTTGTCTCTTTTTCCTTGAGATCCTATTAGTTTGTATATTTTTAATAGACTTCTAAAAAAGCAATTTAAAGTTCACAGCAAAATTGAGCAGAAAATACAGAGAATTTATACATATTCCTATTTCCTTATATGCATGACCTTCCCCATTATTAATGTCTCATGCCATGGTTGTATATTTGTTAGAATCAATTAACCCACAGACACAGAATTATCACCCCAAATCCATAGTTTACATTAGGGTTCAGTCCTGGTGCTGTACATTCTGTGGGTTTGGAAAAATGTAGAATGACATGAATCCACCATTTTAGTGTCATAAAAAATAGTTTTTGTGCCCTGAAAATCCTCTGTACTCTGCCTATGTATCCCTCTCTTTCCCCTAACCCTTAGCAAATACTGATAATTTTACTGTCTCCATAGTTTTGCCTTTTCCAGGATGTCATACAGTTGGACTCACACGGTATGTAGCCTTTTTAGATTGACTTCTTTCACTTAGTAATATGTGTTTAAGGCTCCTCTATGTTTGTTTATGGATTGAGAGCTCATCTCTTTACAGAGCTGGATAATATTCCATTGTATGGAAGCACCACAGTTCACTTATTCATTCATACATGAAAGGACATCTTGGTTGCTTCCAAGTTTTGACAATTAGGAATATAGTTATATACATCTGCATACAGGTTTTTGTGCAGATGTCAGTTTTCAACTCCATTGCATACATACTAAGGATACCAATCTCAATACCAAAGAGCACTATGGATGGATCATATGATAAAACTATGGTTAGTTTGTAAGAAATGGTCAGAATGTCTTCCAAAGTGGCCATAGAATTTTTCATTTCTATCGGTAAAGAATGAGAGTTCCTGCTGTTCCATATCCTTACCACCATTTAGTGTTATCATGGTTCTGGATTTTGGTCATTGTAATAGGTATACAGTAGTACCTTACTGTTGTTTTAATTTAGAATTTCTTAGAGACATATGATGCTGAGATTTTTTTCATATTATTATTTTTCATCTATGACTTTTCTTTGGTGAAATAGCTACCCAAATATTTTGTCCATTTTCTAATCAGAGTGTTTGTTTTCTTATTGTTAGGTTTCAAGGTTATTTTTATTTTATTATTATTTATTTATTTGTTTGTTTGAGATGGAATCTTGCTCTGTCACCCAGGCTGAAGTGCAGTGGTGTGATCTCAGCTCACTGTGACCTCCGCCTCCCGGATTCAAGTGATTCTCCTGTCTAGCCTCAGGAGTACCTGGGGCTACGGTAGCGCACCACCACACTTGGCTAATTTTTGTATTTTTGTAGAGATGGGGTTTTACCATGTTGGCTAGGCTCTTTTTCTTTCATACGAGTATTTTAAGAAATATGGCTCTTGCAATGTTTTCTCCAAATCTGTGGCTTGTCTTCTCATTCTCTTGATAGTGTTTTTAGAAGAGTAATAGTTTCTATTTTAATGAAGTCTATATTATTAATTAGTCTTTTCATGGATTGAAACTTTACTGTTTGGCAAAAAGTGATGGTCAAATCGAAGATTATTTAGATGTTTTCCTATGTTATAGTCTAAGAATTTTATAGTTGTGCATTTTACATTAAATCCAAAATTATTTTCAGTTAATTTTTTGAAAGATGTAAAGTCTTTTTCTAGATTCACTTTTTAACAGGTGGATGTCCAGTTGTTCCAGCACCATTCCTTGAAGATACTGTCTTGTTTCCATTGTATTACCTTTAAACCTTTGTCAAAGATCAGTTTGTGGTAGGTACATTTCTGGGATTTTTATTCTGTTCCATTGACCTATTTGTCTATTTTTTTTTCACCAAAAGCACCCTGTTTTGATTACTTCCTTTTTAGTAAGTCTTGAAAATTCATAGTGTCTGTCTTTAAACTTTATTCTTTTTCAATATTATATTGACTGAGTCTTTTGTTTCCTACATAAACATTAGATTCAGTAAGCCAATATCCACCAAATGACTTGCTGCGATTTTATTGTGTTCACATTGAACCTACAGATCAAGTTAAGAAGAACTAACATTTTGAAAATATTGAGTCTTCCCATGGAATCAACCCAAATGTCCATCAATGATAGAATAAATAAAGGGAATGTGGTACATATATACCATGGAATACTATGCAGTCATAAAAAGAAATGAAATTATGTCCTTTGCAGGGACTGGATGGAGCTGGAAGCCATTACTGTCAGCAAACTGACTCAGGAACAGAAAACCAAACACAGCATGTTCTCACTTATAAGTGGAAGCTGAACAATGTGAACACGTAGACACAGGGAAGGGAACAACACACACTGGGGCCTGTCAGAGGGAGTGGGAAAAGCATCAGGAAAAATAACAAATGCATGCTGGTTTTAATACCTAAGTAATGGGTTGATAGGTGCAGCAAATTACATGGCACACATTTGCCTGTATAACAAACCTGCTCTTTCTGCACATGTACCCTGGAACTTAAAATAAAAGTAACAGTTAGAAAAGAAAGAAAATATGTGTATTAGGCCATTCTTGAATTGCTGTGAAAACATAACTGAACTGAGTAATCTATAAAGAGGTTTAATTGGCTCACTGTTCTGAAGGCTGTACAGGAAGCATAGCACCAGCATCTGCTTCTGGGGAGGCCTCAGGAAGCTGTTACTCATTGTGGAAGATAAAGTAAGAACAGGTATGTCACATGGTGAAAGTAGGACCTAGAGAGAGTGGGGGAGGAGATGTCCCAGACTTAATAAGATCTTATGAGTGCTCACTCACTATGGCACAGACAGCTCCAAGCCTTGAGAGATCTGCCCCCACAACCAAAATACTTCCCACCAAGTCTCACCTCCAACACTGAGAATTCCATTTCAACATGAGATTTGGGTGGGGACAAATATCCAAACTTTATTATTCTGCCCCCTCTGCTAAATCTCATGTTCTTCTTACATTAAAAAATATAACCATGTCTTCCAAACAGTCCCTCAAAATCTTAACTCATTCTAGCATTAACTCAAAAGTACAGTCTAAAGTCACATTTGGAATAAAGCAAATTCTTCCACCTATGAGCCTGTACAATTAAAAACAAGTTATTTACTTCCAAGATACAATGGGGGTATAGGCATTGGGTAAATTTTCCCATTCCAAAAGGGAGAAATTGACCAAAGGAAAGAGGCTACAGGTCCCATGCAAGTTCAAAACCTAGCAAGGCAGTAATTAAATCTTAAAGCTTCAAAATAATTTCCTTTGACTCCATGTCCCACATCCAGGGCATATTGGTGCAAAGGGTGGGCTCTCAAGGCCTTAGGCAGCTCCACTCCTGTGGCTTTGCAGGGTTCAGCTTGTATGGTTGCTTTCACACCTTGTTGAGTATCTGTGGCTTTTCCAGGCATAAGATGCAAGCTGCCAGTGCATTGATCATTCTTGGATCTCATTCTCACAGCTCTTCTAGGCAGTGCCTCAGGAGGGCTCAGTGCTGAGCACTGCAGCCCCACAATTCCCCTCTACAGTGCCCTGGTAGAGGATCTCTCTGAGGGATCTGCCCCTGCAACAGCTTTCTGCTTGGGCACATAGACTTTCTTGTTCATACTTTAAAATCTAGAGGCTGCCAAGTCTTCACTTTGGTACTCTTCATGCTCACAGGCTTAACACCATGTGGAAGCCACCAAAGCTTATTGCTTGCACCAAATGGAGCTGGAGCTGTGGCCTGAGCTGTACTTAGGCCCCACTGAGCCCAGGCTGGAGATGGAGCTGGAGCTGCTGGGATGTAAGAAGCAGCATCCTGAGGCTGCACAGGGCAGTGGGGCCTGGACCTGGTCCACAAAACTATTCCTCCCTCCTAGACCTCCGGGAATGTGATGGAGAGGCCACTGCTAAGGTCTCTGAAACACCTTCACGGCCTTTTCCCCATTGTCTTGGCTATTTGCACTTAACTCCATTTTAGTTTGCAAATTTCTCTAGCAAGTGGTTGCTACACAGGCTGCTTGAATTCCTCTTGTGAAAATGTGTTTTTCTTATCTACAACATGGCCAGGCTGTCAATTTTCCAAATTTATACACTTTAATACCTCTTTAAATATAACCCAACTATAAGTCATTCCTTTGCTCCTGAGTGTAGGCTGCTAGAAGTAGTCAGGTCACATCTTGAATGCTTTGCTGCTTAGAAATTTCTTTGACCAGGTACCCTAGGTCATCCTTCTCAAGTTAAAAATTGCCCAGATCCCTAAGGCAAAAACAGAATGCAGCCAAATTTTTTACTAAGGCATAGCATGCACGACCTCTCTTCTAGTTTCTAATGAGTTTCTCATTCCCATCTAAGACTTCATCAACCTGAACTTCACTGTCCATATCATTATCAGCATGTTGCTCCCAACCATTTAACAGGTCTCTACAAAGCTAAGCTTCAAACTTTCCCTCATCTTTTGTCTTCCGAGCCCAACAAACTCTTCCAACCTCTGCCCATTACCCAGTTCCAAAGTTGCTTCCACATTTTCAGGTACCTTTATTAGCAATGCCCACTTCTTGGTACCAATATTCTGTATTAGACCATTCTTGCATTATTATAAAAAATATCTGTGACTGGGTAATTTATTTAAAAAATAGGTTTAATTGGCTTATAGTTCTGCAGGCTGTAGAGGAAGCATGGTGCCAGCATCTGCTTCTGAGGAGGCCTCAGGGAGCATTTCCTCAAGGTGGAAGGGAAAGCAAGAGTTTGCATGTTCTAAGGCAAAAGCGGGAAGCAAGAACAAGTGGGACGGGGAGGTGCTACACACTTAATCAACCAGATCTCACAAGTACTCACTAATTATTGGAGGACAGCTCTAAGCAATGAGGAATCTGCTCCTATGACCAAAATACCTCCCACCAGGGCCCACCTCCAACATTGGGGATCATATTTCAACATGAAATTTTGGCAAGGACAAACATCCAAACTATATCTATCACTCTCCATGGCATGAAATGTCTCACCACTTATTTAGGTCTTTGATTTCTTATTCAGATTTTTGTGGTTTTCTTCAAATATATTTTGTACATAGTTTTTAAAATTTATGTCTAAGTGTTCATTTTTTACAGCTAATTTAAATAATATGTTCCCAATTTCAAATTTCAATTGTTTATTACTGGTATACAAGAAAGCAATTAACTTTTCTCTTAAATTTTTATTCTGTAACCTTGTTGCAATTTTTTTATTAGTTTGAGAAGTTTTATTGTTGATCCTTTGCAATTTTCTATATAGACAGTCATGTCATCTGCAAGCAAATACAGTTTCATTTGTTCCTTCCCAAACTGTGTACTTGTTATTTCCTTTTCTTGTCTAATTACTTTAGCTAAAACTTCCAGCCTAATGTTGAGAAGTGGATAAAGGGAACATCCTTGCCTATTTCTGATCGTATCAAGAAAGTTTCAAATTTCTCACCATTCAGTATGATGTTAGATTAGAATTTTGTAGATTTTTTTTTCTTTTTTGGTCAAGTAGTACCATTCAGGACATAGGCATGGGCAAGGACTTCATGTCTAAAACACCAAAAGCAACGGCAGCAAAAGCCAAAATTGACAAATGGGATCTAATTAAACTAAAGAGCTTCTGCACAGCAAAAGAAACTACCATCAGAGTGAACAGGCAACCTACAGAATGGGAGAAAATGT
>NW_016810565.1:2397062-2544636 GCF_001698545.2 Rhinopithecus bieti
TACATGATATAAATGATGAATTGATGGGTGCTGACGAGTTGATGGGTGCAGCACACCAACATGGCACAAATATACATATGTAACAAACCTGCACGTTATGCACATGTACCCTAGAACTTAAAGTATAATAAAAATAAATAAATAAATAAATAAATAAATAAATAAAAAAGAAATTCCTTTCCATTCTTATTTGGCTGAGAAGGTCCTATTAGTTTTTTCTTCACCTATTTTGAAGCTGTATTATTAAGTACATAATTCTTAATACTTTTATAATTACTGCTTGATGAATTGACATTTTACCATTATAAAATGTCTTCAATTTCTGGGGACTTTTTTTCTTTTGCTCAGAAAGCTAAATTCCTTCATATTAATGTAGCTACCTCCCACTTCCCTATGACTTTAATACTTTAATCATTTTTATTTGTTCATTTATATTTAAAATGTGCTTTTTGTAGGCATCATATAGTTGGATTCCACTTTGTAAACTGAGAATAACAGTTCCCACCTTTTAATTATGGTATGTTGTTTATTTACATTTAATGTGATTATTGATATGGTTAGATTCAATACTGTCATCTTGCCATGTGTTTATTATTTGTCCTTTCCGTGCTCTGAATACTTTTCAGAAAAATTTAATGCCTTCTTTAGGATTCATAGAATATTCTTATCACAAAATTTTATTTCTTCTGCTTATCAGAAACAGAAAATAATTATAACTCTTTAAAAATTATTTTAGTCATTGCTTTAGAGTTTATAGACTACTTACCCTACTTATCAAAGTTCACTTTTGAGTGATATGCCCTATCCCACATAGTGTCAGAGACTTACAATAGCATAATTTCATTTCTCCTCTTTCCATCATGTTGGTGTTATCATATGTTACTTATCTATGTAAGCCCTACAATATGTTGTTATTATTGTTGTTTAGGTAGTTATTTTTGTATGTTAATCACATAGCCTACAAGCTTGCTGAACACATATATTAGTTCTAATCACTTTTTAATGAATGTATTAGGATTTCTAATATGTAGGATCTGAGAATAGAGATAATTTTACATCTTGTTTTCCAATCTTGTATAACAAATACTTTTAATTTATTTTTCTTTC
Source organism: Rhinopithecus bieti (assembly GCF_001698545.2). Taxonomy (NCBI): domain Eukaryota; kingdom Metazoa; phylum Chordata; class Mammalia; order Primates; family Cercopithecidae; genus Rhinopithecus; species Rhinopithecus bieti. Next base: position 2,398,170 of record NW_016810565.1, read on the forward strand.
CAAATTCCCCTAGCTAGGGCCTCCAGTAAAATGTTGACTAGAAATAGTGAAAGCAGATATTTTTGTTTTCTTTCTGATCTTCGGAAGAACACATCTAGATTTTCATTAGTAAGTATGATATTATATGTGTATTTTTGTAGATGTCCTTTATCAAGTTTTATTCTTAATTTATTCATTATGTTTTATCATGAAAGAATATTGGCTATTATCAAATGATTTCTTTGTTTCTATTGNATTCAATCCTCTACTATTTTGGGAAGAGTTTATAAATCACTGATACTATTTTTCCTCCAAATATTTCATAGAATTCAGAAGTAAAGCCATTTGGATTTGGACTTTTCTTTGTGATAGGTTATTGATTACTGAATAAATCTCCTTGCTAGTTATAGTTCTATTCAGAAAGGCAATTTCTTCTTGAGTTAGTTTTTGTAGTCTATCTTGGTAGGAATATGTTCATTTTATCTAATTTATCTAATATATTCACATGCAGTTGTTCTCTATATTCCTTTTAATTCTTTTCATTTTCAAAAGTTGATAGTAATATCTCATTTCTTTTAGTTCTGATTCTACTAATTTGAATTTTGTTTATTTATTAATTCATCTTTTGGTCAATTCATCTAAAATTTATTTGATCTTTTGTCTTTTGGTTTTATTGATTTTATGTATTGCTTTTCTGTTATTTTTTATACATTTACACTAAACTTTATTATTGTCTTCTTCTCTTGGCTTTAAAATTAGCTTTTTCTTCTTTTTTCCATTTTTAAGGTGGCAGGTGAGGTGATTGATTTGATTTCTTTCTTCTTTCTTAATTTAGCCATTTCAAATACAAAACGTGGTACACTTTAAGTTTTAAGTTCCAGGATCATGTGCAGGATGTGCGTGTTTGTTACATAGGGAAACATGTGCCATGGTGGTGTGCTACACAGATCATCCAATCACCTAGGTATTAAGCCCTGCATCCATTTAGCTATTCTCGATGCTTTCCCTTCTCAACTTCCCACCCTCCGATAGGTCCCAGAGTGTATTGTTCTCCCCATGTGTCCATGTGTTCTCATCATTCAGCTCCCACTTATAAGTGACAATATGTGGTGTCTGGTTTTCTGTTCCTGTGTTAGTTTGCTGAGGATAATGGCTTCCAAATCCATCTATGTCTCTGCAAATGACATAATCTTTTTTTTTCTTTTTATGGCTGCATAGTATTCCATGGTGTATATATACCACATTTTCTTGATCTAATCTGTCATTGATGGGCATTTAGGTTGATTCAATGCCTTTGCTATTGTGAATAGAGCTGCAGTGAACATATGTGTGCATGTATCTTTATAATAGAATGATTTATATTCCTTTGGGCATGTACACAATAATGGGATTGCTGGGTCACATGGTATTTCTGCCTCTAGGTCTTTGAGAAATCGCCGCTGTCTTCCACAATGGTAGAAGTAATTTACACTCCCACCAACAGTGTAAAAGCTTTCCTTTTTCTCCTCAACCTTGTCAGCATCTGTTGTTTCTTGACTTTTTAACAGCCATTCTAACTGGCACAAGATGGTATCTCATTGTCTTTTTGATTTGCATTTCTTTAATGATCAGTGATGCTGAGCTTTATTTCATTTGTTTGTTGGCCACATAAATGTCTTCTTTTGAGAAGAGTTTGTTCATGTCCTTTGCCCACTTTTAATGGGGTTGTTTGCTTTTTCTTGTAAATCTGTTTAAGTTTCTTGTAGATGCTGGGTATTAGACCTTTGTCAGATGAACAGATTGCAAAAGTTTTCTCCTATTCTGTAAGTTGTCTGTTCACTCTGATGATAGTTTCTTTTGCTGTGCAGAAGCTCTTTAGTTTAATTAAAACCCATTTGTCAATTTTTGCTTTTGTTTCAATTGCTTTGGCATTTTCATCATAAAATCATTGCCCGTGCCTATGTCCTGAATGGTATTGCCTAGATTTTCTTCTAGGGTTTTTAGAGTTTTGGGTTTTACATTTAAGTCTTTAATCCATCTTGAGTTGATTTTTGTATATGGTGTAAGAAAGGAGTCCAGTTTCAGTTTCTAGATAGGGCTAGCCAGTTCTCCCAGCACCATTTGTTAAATAGGGAATCCTTTCCCCATTGCTTGTTTTTGTCAGGTTTTTTGAAGATGAAATGGTTGTAGGTGTGCAGTCTTATTTCTGGGTATACATATTGGTCTGCTGTGTTTTCATTCTCATTCATCTTGAAGCATAAAGTGTTTTTTAACTTCTCCTTGACCATTAGTTATTTCATGGTGTTTTCATATTTTTGAGTTTTCTAAATTTTTTTCTGTTATTGACTATTAATTTTATCCTATTATAGCTGTAGAACATAATTTCTATCATTTTTATGCTATTAAGTTTATTGAGGTTATTTTTATGGCCTAGCAAATGATCTATCCTGGAAAATGTTCCACATGCACTTGAGGAAGACTTTATATCCTGCTGTTGGCAGAGTGTTCTGTAGATGCCTGTTATTGATTGGTTTACAGTGCTGTTCAAATCTATATTCTTATTGATCTTTTGCCTACTTGTATCCATTATTGAAAGTATGATATTGAAATCTCCAACTATTACTGTAGGACTCTCCATTATTCCCTTCAATCTGTCAATATTTGCTTCATATATTATTATTAGATGCATATATACTTATAATTATGGTGTGTTCTTTACAGGTTATTCCTTTTATCATTACTAAAATATTTCCTTTTATTTCTGATAATAATTTTGCTTAAGGTCTATTTTGTCTGATGGTATAGCCATGATGGTTTTCTTGTGGTAGATTTTTGCATAATATATCTTTTTCCATTCATTTACTTTCAATCTTTATTTTCTTTGAAACTGAAGATTGTTGGCCGGGCGCGGTGGCTCAAGCCTGTAATCCCAGCACTTTTTGGGAGGCGAGACGGGCGGATCGACGAGGTCCACAGGAGATCGAGGACATCCTGGCTAACACGGTAAAACCCCGTCTCTACTAAACAATACAAAAAACCTAGCGGGCGAGGTGGCGGCGCCTGTAGTCTCAGCTACTCGGCCCGAGGCTGGAGGCAGGAGAATGGCCCGTGAACCCGGGAGGCGCGGAGCTTTGCAGTGAGCTGAGATCCGGCCAACTGCACTCCAGCCTCGGAGACAGAGCGAGACTCTGTCTCAAAAAAAAAAAAAAAAAAAAAAAAAAAAAAAAAGAAACTGAAGATTGTTTTCTATAAACATCAAACAATTATATCTTTTTTTTAATACGGATGTAGATCTGCCTTTCAATTGGATTATTCAGTCCACTCACATTTAGTACTATTATTTGATAAAGTCAGATTTACATCTGCCCTTTTACTTTTTATTTTCAAGGTTTGTTTCTCTGAGTACTTTTAATGTGTCCCACTGCCTTTTGGACTTCAGTATTTTTGTTAAAAAGTCAGCTCTGAATTTTACTGGGGATCTCTTGTAACTGTACAGTTGTTTTTCTCTTGTTGCTTTCAAGATTTTTTTGTCTTTATCTTTTAGCATTTCAATATTATATGTCTGTGTGTGAGTGTATGTCTATTTTTATTCATCCGATCTGTAGTCTGTAATCTTCTTGGATGTGTACATTATTGTTCTTCAATAAGTCCAATAAGTTGTGAAGCTTTCATCCATTATTTATTTAACTTTTTTTACATCTTTATCTTTCTCCTTTAATAGTGCCTCACATTTCTCTGATGCTCTGTTCATTTTTTTCTTCCTCTTTTCTGTGTTCTTTGAGTTGTGTAATCTCCATCAATCTAGATTCAGGTTTGCTAATTATTTCTTCTTATAATTCAAATCTATAGTTGAGCCCCTCTAGTTAATTTTTATTCAATTTTATGCTTTTATCACCAGAATTTTATATGGTAGTACTTTAAAAAAATTATAGCTCTTTATTGATATTCTTTATTTGATACAGTGTTGTCATCATACTTTCTTTTACTTTAATGGTGGCTTCTTTTAGTTCTTTGGACATATTTACAGTGGCTAGTTTGAAGGTTTGATTTTTAAAAAAGAAAATTTTGATAGTTTTAGGGGAACAGAAGGTTTTTGGTTACATGGATAAGTTCTTTAGTGCTGATTTCTGAGATGCTGGTGCCGTAACCTAAGCAGAGTACACTGCACCCTAATGTGTAGTCTTTTATCCCTCACCTCCCTCCCACCCGTCCCCGCAAGTCCCCAAAGTAGATTACATCATTCTTATGTTTTGCATCCTCAAAGATTAGCTCTCACTTATAAATGAGAACATGCAATATTTGGTTTTTGATTTCTGAGTTACTTCACTTAGAATAATGACCTCCAGCTCCATCCAGCTTACACAAAGGCCATTATTACATTCCATTTTATGGCTGAGTAATATTCCATAGTGTATAAATACCTCATTTTCTTTATCCACTCATTGATTGATGGGCATTTAGGTTGGTTCCATATTTTTGCAATTGCAAATTGTGCTGCAATAAACATGTATGTGCATGTGTCTTTTTCATATAACGATTGCTTTTCCTTTGGGTAGATACCCAGTAGTGGAATTGCTGGATCAAATGGTGGTTCTACTTTCAGTTATTTAAGGAATCTCCATACTTTTTTCCAAAATTGTTGTATTAGTTTACATTATCAATCCTGGTGTAAAAGTACTCCCTTTACACCACATCAATGCCAATATTTATTATTTTTTAATTTTTAAATTATGGCCATTCTTTGAGAAGTAAGGTGGTATCTCACTGTGGTTTTAATTTGCATTTCCCTGATAATTACTGATATTAAGCATTTTTAAATATGTTTATTGGCCATTTGTATGTATTCTTTTGAGAATTGTCTATTCTTGTCCTTTGCCCACTTTTTGAAGGGATTGTTTGTTTTCTTCTTGTTGATTTGTTGAGTTCCTTATAGATTCTGGGTAATAGTCCTTTGTCAGATGACAATTTTGCATAGAGAGTTCAGGTATGTGTTGAATTGTGTCAAGTGATTTTTATGTATCTCTTCATATGATCATTAGATTTTTCCTCTTTATTCTGTGAATGTAGTGAATTATATAGATTTAATTTTGATTCTTTACTTTTCTTGGATACACTTCTCTCCACATAACTCCTTCATTTCCAGTGAACCACCCTGTACACTCTAAACTCTTTAGTTGCTATAAATTTTTATCTCTGCCTCTTCAAGTCTTAAGCACTATGCTTCATTCCAGCTCACTTTGCTATAGTTGAAAAATGGTGCCCAAGTAAAGAACCATTGTGATCACTGGGCTCAATTAATGAATTTTCTTTCTCTTGGGGAGTAGCTTCACGTGCTTTTTTCCCATTGTCAAATAATTTAAAACAATTACTCATATTTTGTCCAACTTAACTGTTTATTGTTAACAGCAGAAAGTGAGTCTTATGCCAGTCACTCTATCACATTGAGCAGCAGAAATTCACAGGTGTTTAATGAAGGATATTCTTGCTGGGTGGAGAATTTCAGGTTGCCCCTTTTTAAAAAAAAAATATTTTAAATATATAATCTTATGGCTAAAAGACACTTGGTGTTCTTATTGTTATTTACTCATGGCGATGTGTATCTTTTTCTCTGGCTGTTTTAATATTTCTTATTTGTCTTTGGCATTCAGCAGTTTAACAATAAAATGCCCAGAAGTGGTTTTATTTAAAATGTTATGCATGGATTTTATAAAGCTCCTTAAATATGTGTCTTTATTTTATCAGTTTTAGAAAATTCTCAGCCACTGTTTTTTCAAAGATTGTATCTTTTTCTCCTTCTGGTGCTGCAATTACACATATGTTAAACATTTTTGTATCTCATAAGGTTCTGCCACTCTGTGTGCTTTTGTCCAAATTTGCTACTTAGCTATCTGTCACTTTATCAATCTTTTTAAATTTCCCTAATCTACTGATAAATCCATCTATTGAAATTTTCTTGTAGTAATTGCATTATTATTCCTAAGTTTTTTATTTTACTATATTGTGTACAGATTACGGTTCTCTAGGGAAATTCTGTATCTTTTCACCAATTATTTGAGTAATTTAAAGGCAGTTCCTCTAAAGTCTGTGAAAAATAAATCTTTTATTTGAAAATACTTGCATTCCTTTCCATTTTCTTTCATTCTTTCTATTTTTGCCATTAAAAGTAATGGCAAAACCCCAATTACTTTTGCACCAACCTAATATTAGTTTTCAATAATTTGCAGCTATATCCTAGTACTCCTGATAATTTTTATTTGAATCCTAAACTTACATATGGGACATCGTGTAGCCTTTGAATGATCTTTCTTTCTTCAGAAAAGATTTAATTTTCACCTGACTCGATGTTCGAAAGAAAGCATATCAGGTTTATTTATTGAAAGATGGAAATCATGAAATACTAAATTTCAGGGTTTGAGGGTGGATTTATTTCTAGTTTGCCTTTAATTCTAAGACATAACCTTTCACATTTCTAAAATAAAAGCTGGGGATATTTATCCATCTCCAGGAAGAAACCCTGAATTACAATTTTTTATTTCTCTGTTCTATTACACTGCCAAAAGCTCCCCTTAGTGTTCTATCTTCTTGGACACCACTTTCTTCTTGTTTTCCCTTGTTCCTATGTAGCATAGGATACGGCAAAGCTTGAAGGAAAAATAGTCACAAAGAACGTTGATGTCACATGTGTCGCATCTTTTTCTCCATGTTTTTGGCCCCACAACCCTGAAAACTTGTTAGCCATGATCCTTAATAGTTATTTTCTATCTCCCATGATATTTCCAGAAAGCCTTGTCTTCGATGTTGTTTGCCCATTATGCGTCACGCTATTCACTGGCAAATCCCCAACTGGAAGAAGCAGTGAATGAGGAAAAAGTGAATAACTTTTTCCTCACCTCAGAATGTTCCCTTCTCTCCAGGGTCCTTTTAATTCAGCATTTAAAAAGTTACTCTCAGGAAAGGAATCTACCTGATACAAACCACTTCACCATTTCTAAAAGCAGAACTTTCCTATTCTTCCTTTTAATGCCATTTGGTCCTCTCAGCTTTCCTGAAAGATGACATGTTTTGTCCATTTTTTGTATTGATTGGTATAATGAGTTAGACAAGGTTCTTGAATCTCTGAATGTTTACCCAGCTGCCTACTACTTTTGAGACTTAGAATGTGATACATTCAGAAACAAACTATTTACAAACCTCTATAAGAAAAATGCCTCCATTAGATTAAAGGCATATCTAATCCATCTTATCTAAGCCTGCTTTTCCCTATTCCTCATCCTTGACCTTTGTAGCAAAAAGAGAGACATCCAAGAAAGGGGAATATTCCCCTTAAAAATCAGCTGTATGGGACTCAAATAAAGACCACCCAGAGAAGTACAGGTTCCAATAAAGAGAAAATAATAAGAGCATACAGAATTCATTTTAGAGTTGTAAACTCATTGTGCTTCTCTTTATATGTAAGGCCTTCTCCCACAGATTAATCTCAATAGTGTCTTGAATCATGCCCTTATCAAAATTTATCTTCTCTTTCCTCCTACTCATTTTCTTTATTCTATTATCCTTGAATAATATTTATTAGAAATCTAAGTCCATGTGGCTGTCTAAATATCATACAGAACAACATTCCTGCTCTTTGCTAGCATGTGGTCTGAAAGCAAATATGAGATTGTGGATAACGACACATTCACATATATGGAAAATAAAACAATTAGGGAGAAGATGCAACAGCAAGATCCAAGCCTGTGATTAAATGAGTAATTCATTGTACTAGTAATCAATTCAGTGTTCTGGTTGCGTGCTGAGAAAGTGAGCAGGGCCTAGATAGGGAAGTAAATTTTCTTATTGGAGAAGGCTTCCTACTGTACAAGACACAGGCATGAATCAGCCTTGAAAATATTTTTTAAGACTCAGACGGTGTCTTCATATTTCTCAGCATTCGGTTCCCTCTCCTCCCAATCCATCTGCAGCTTGCTCTGTTCATCTCCTTTTAAAGCGCACACTCAGATTCTCCTCCAGTTGTATAATTATGTTATTAAATACAAAGAACCATTTAATATTAGAAATGGGAGAGAGCTTGTATATCATATAAGCTGAAAACTAGGTTTTATCTCACACACCAGCTCCAATCAATCAAAAGAGATTACTTGGAAAGCTGAGTTGAGAAGGTTGTAATACTATTTTTAAACTTAGTAGAAAAGAGGGGGTAATGGTTTATAACAAGAAGATAGACTAGGGGATTAGCATGTTTACCAGGTATTTGTCATGCCAAATTTAATCCAATTCTTTTATTTTTTTTTCAAATGAATAAAGTGGAGCCCAGAGGGTCAGATGACTTCCCTAAGTCATATAACTGTTATTGGTAATATTAAAAATCAAATCTATGTCCCCTTTCTCAGTTTCTCAATACAATGCTTGTTCTCCTCTGGCCTATAATCTTTTAAATACTAGAGTAAAATACTGGAGTTCACTGATTTTAAAATCCAATCTATCTTTCTGCGGGCAGATTCTTGGTGCTAAGAACCAATGGAAACCAAATTGCAAGAGTCTGAACCCCAGATCTGACACTTTTTATCTAACGAAGTCATAATTTATTTATATGCAAATTGCATTTATTATATAAGTAAATTCAAAGCACTTGGACCAGAACCTGATGTAGTAAGTGTTCAATAAATATTTAGTCGTAATTGTTACCTTTATGGTTCAGATAATATACTTATTCAAGCTGATCATTTTCAAAATGAACTGAGTCTAAAATTAATTGCAATATCTTCTGTTCTTCTCTATGAAGACCCTTTAACCTGTTCTGAAGGTTCCTTAATCTTCACACAAAAAAAAAAATCCATTAAGCTCATTAAAATTGGGACAGAAAATAGTAACAATCAGCATGAAAACAAGAGAAGGAGCCGAATCTGGCTACTATTTTTATTTATTCCAGTGTTTTACCTGTTCTGAGTACATCCTGTCCCTTGGAGCCTCATATATTTTACTTTCAAACAATAGAGTGCTCATTAACTAGAAACCTTTAGCTCAATTAATCTTTCATAATTTCTTCTTATGAAGTTCAGGGAGATGCTGTACTGTTAGTGAGAAAGAGAGAGGAAAAGATACATATTGGAATTGAGGAGTCCATTCATAAGATACTCAAAGCTGCAGACCAGGAGTGTTGCCTGATATTTTCACTTTTAAATATTACATGCATGAGATTCTCTTTCACTGACAGAATCCTTGAAGCTTCTAAAAGATCCTGCAAGTCACTGGCTGATCTCAAGGGCATGCACACCTGCGTAAGGTGTTGACAAGAACCCTCTGTGAAGTCCCCCTTCTTGTACTAAGACTAACCTGTGTGGTGTAGGGAATACATCTGTCGGAGAGAGACCTGAAGGGGCAGATCTGAGGAAACACAGAAGCCCACCTGGAGAGAGCTTTCCTTCCCTGATGTCTCAGTGCCAAGGAGTCTGAGCACCTCAGCGACCACTCTAATCGGAATTCTGCCTGCATACCTTGTGAAGATGAAGCCCCATTTGGGGACAGGAAAACTACAGGCCTTGGCCAGCGCTTAAAGGATAGAGGAAGCTCGGACACGCAACGTAAGATGACATCGCCACAGTGTGGCAATTGATTTAAAATTTGTGGGGGAAAAATGCTAACTCTCTCACTGGTGATAATATAAAGTCATCACATGTACTTTTCTTCAGGACTGTTTTTAAATTAAATTGCATCATGGCTTGTTGAATTACAGACCTCGCATACATCTTCCTTCTGATTAGTGGATACTTTACTGATGTTGCATGTTTAACAATCCCAGGCTTGACTTCCTGGAATAAAATTTCTAAATGAGGCCTTTGTAAAGTCATTTTAAAGATGTGGAGGAAGTTGATCCATTTTCCCTGCTAGTAAGCATCCTCTTCAGCTGCTCTTAAAAGTTCTGTTGATAAGGTAATACAGATATTACACAGCAGTGATTCTCAAAATTGTATGTTCCAAGAACCACTTGAAGTAAGCCTGTTTCTCACAGACCTCAAAAAGACAGCCAGGGATCTCAGTTTGAGAAAAATGGAATTAAGAAAATAAGATCTTATCCTTTGAAAATATATTTTGATAAAAAATTATCACTGTAAAATAAGTCTTGTAGAGTAAAAGCAAAATCTGTAAATTCTGTAAAAAGTACGTTTTGTAAGAATATAATTGAAATAAAACTCAAAATATAACAAAAGTTAGTAATCTTCTCACGATATGTCCATGAACTTTAGTTTGGGAAAGTCTTGTAAGAGTGCTTTAGGGTTTACCAAGTACATTCTCATGTCTATTGTCTCATTTAGTTCTTAAAACCATACTGTGTAATATGTAATATTATCTTCCTAGAAACACCTGTATGATCATTGCAATGCTGACATTTTAGCTCTGGTCTGATAACTCCAGGTATCACTACTACCACACTGAGGACTATTTTTATCTTTTTGTAACCCATCCTATGTGGACTTCATAACCACCACCAAGATAACAGGCTAGATATTATTTCTGTGAGCAACCTAAGGGTAAGGTCCAAATACTCTTTATTCGTTTTCTGCATCCAGTCCCTTCTGTCGTTAGGAAAAACTGTTCATACTGCCATTCATTTTAAGTTATTTGAGTATTATATTTAACAAGATGGCGATTATCCTAACTAAATCAACAGGTATTTGTGAAATTTTATTGTATCTAATTCTGAATAATAATCTAATCATTTAAAACAACATTTCCCAGAGTGAGATTCAAAAGAAAATTAGTCACGCCTTGGAGAGGGAGCTGGGGAGAGAGAACGACAAATTTGTTTAAAACAAAAATTAAATTGTCTCAAGTTTTCGAAGACTTATTATGGTGCCATAAAAGCTATGAGGTATTCTGCAGTATAAATCTGTTTATTTCACACAGTATTTCTTAGACTTATTTACCCCCTCTTATGAGTGTGTGTAACAGTCTAGAAGTGTACATCATTCTATAGTGTCCCATGACTCATTTATGGAAACTAAGGAACTCATTGCTTGAAGGCAGAAACATACTTCAGACTATCCTTCTGAAGTCTCCAATGGCCCAAGCTCTCTGATTACCTGAGATGTGTCTCTTGCAAATTTCAGTTTCTCTTGTTCACTGAAGCTGAGAGAGTGAGATAGTTTCTAACAATAGCCTTTCTTCTGCCAAGGGTGACTCAAGCAAAGATTTGTGTTTCTCTATTTAATACGATGTATTATCACAAGTGTTTTTACCTCCATATAGGGTAAACTCAGTGTCACTCAATAAGGCGATGGAAAGATATTTTGAGTAAACCAACAAGCGATCCATAATTGCAAAACATTGCAGGAGAGGCTTCTATGTATAAATGTTTAATAAATGTTAGACATTATTATTATTATTGTATCATCTAATCTATTAAGTTGCTAACCTTATTCCATGCAATGCAGGTGTTTAGAACATTTGAATGTGTACTATATTTTCATAAACTAGAACATGTTTAAAGGTAGCAGTGCAGTTGGATGTTTAAGGGAATCATGGTTAAAACTTAAAACTAATGATCGCTTGCAATATGATTTAAATGACCACACTGGTCAAGTATATAGTTTTTCCTATTATTTTGGGCCTTCTAAAAATGAGAATTTAAGAGAATTGTGATAGAGCATCCATATAGAGAATATATGGAATATAGAGAATATAATGTGATGACTGCCTCTAAAGTGATAGAATTCTGTAGAGAAGATGAGGAATGACTATATCTATAAGAAGAATATCAATGCATTTTGCAGTTGTCTCCCTTCGGGAAAATCTCCTGAAACTCCATAGCATGTTTCACTGTTGAGGCATTTATTCAGGAAAATGTTTTCACTGTCCTTTGCTCTGGATACCCATGCTCTGTGCTTTGTAAATGTCTGTACATGCATGTTATACACTGATGACATTTTCGTCCTGGAAGTGTATTGTCTCCATAACTGAACACCTGCCACAAATCATAACATCAGACTCAGAATGTGTATTTGAATATTCTAGAGTCAAAATATTAGAAGTTTTTGCTAAACACACACAAAAATTAATCAAAATGTCTTGTTTTAGCTTTGCTAGCAACAGCAGGGCACAACAGAATGCAGAACTGATTAGTTCCTTATTAAATATGAATAGTGGCAACAGAGTTTTAAAATATCAAATTAGCTTAACAGAGGTCTCAGCAAAATGGAAAAACCTAAGCACAAGCTGGGCTGCAGACACAGCATGGGGCCATCCATCTATGAAAGGTAGAAAGAATAAAGGTTCTTGCTGAGGTTGCCTTCTGACAAACTTTTCATACTTTTGGGCTGTTAAAAGTTCCTCTGGCTTGTTCTGCTTTTTTTGATCTTTTCCATAGAGCACATTTTCCCGTTTGATCTCTGATGACACCAAAGAAATCAAGAGCACTCAAGATGTTAAACCTGGTATAGAAAGTTCTCCTCCACCGGGCATAATCTTGGCTGCTGAGAAACTGGAGATGCACCCAATCTTGATAGTAAGTAAAGCTATTGGGCGGCATCGCCAGATAATCTCAGTAGCCCTATTTGAAACACAAAAGCCAGGGAAAGTTTTAAATAAGCAATCACATACCCTGCTGTCTTACATATATCACTAGTCACCTTTAATAATTGGCAACTCATTATCTGACAAAGTAGAATTAGCGGTTTTCAGGAGCTAGAAAGTATGGGTTAAGGTCCTATGCAGCTCCCTCATGTAAGATGAGAATCTGTCCATGTGGGTTCTTCATCTACATGAACTTTGAATATTGGTATTCAATGTTAAAAGATGGTTGAAGAGGTAGTACACACAACTTTCTCTAAAGTATAGCACCATCCCAATTTGGGACCAAATAGATAATGAACTCTTAATGTTTCTTATCATCTATAATTTCCTTTTTAAGCATTTTGTATAATCAATATCTACTTATTGACATTGAGTCCAGCCAGGCAAGCAAAGAAGAAAAACCAGCTGTGAAACAGTTAAGGAGAAATTGCCAAGTTCATAATTTTCCTCTGTGCTGATAATGCCTCCAAATGGGTGTATTATTTCATGAAGAATTAATCCCCAAGTTAGCACATGCCCTGGAAGATCTTTCCAAAGCCTATCAACTATGTAAGGTGTTCATTATGGGCCTAGGTTTGGGAAATGAGGCTGTTTATATCTTAAATTAACTTCTAGTCAGGCTTTCCTCCACACCTAATTGGCATGACCTTGGGTGTATCTACTCTCAAATATCCTTGACATCCATCTGCTATGAAGATGAATTAGTTACTTAGGTAGCAATCCCATCTCTTGGGTTAGCCAATGTGCATCCATTCCTCTTCAGGCCTATTAAGCTGGGGATGAACTTTCAAGTTAATGCACAATGCAATCACTACCACTCTGGAGATGTCAGATACCTAAATATTTTCTATTCACTGACGAAAAACTTCTTTCTAAAATAAGAGGGAGAGAAAGAAGAAAGGAGGAGGGATGAGGAGGGGAAAAGTCAATGAAGACCTAGAGATTCAATTAAGAGTTTAGGTATCTGCCAGCTTTTATTCGCTCCAACTTTGACTTATACTGCTAAGGTCAGCAAGTGGTCAGTATGGAAGCAGTGGGGAAGGGAAGGACTTGCATCAGAGTCTTAGGGAGAGGGAATATCGAGTCTCTTAAATGGGTAAGAAGAGACAGTTGGCCCTGATAATGGGGAAAAATCACTTTCCATTACTGGAAAAGGATAAATTTCTCTACATTACTCTAGCCAGCATGACAGACTTCCCCACTACTACATGGCAGGTCAGGATAACCACCAAACTCCTTCTAAATGCTGGCTCTCTCTCCTTATACACATACATGTAAGATCCTTAGGGAAAGAAAAGGTGTGCTATCCATACCTGACTTTAAAATAACACATAATCTGAGGGATTTGGGCGATTTATTTAGTAACAGACTGTGAAATGGTAATACATTTTTTTCTGAATGGGATTTTTGTTCATTGGAATAGAAAAACAAATATATATTTTAAGAAAATGCTAGACAGGAGAATTTGACCAGGTGCAATGGCATACATTGTCCCAGAATGTCAAAGCAATATCTATTGGGTAAACATTATTGCCTAGTTTTAAAGCTAAAGACATGGATCTCAGTGGGGTGTCAACCTTGCTTGAAGTAATTTAGCTGTTGTCACCTCACATCCAAGTGTTTTGATTTTACAGTATACTTACTGTCACTACTATATCCAAACAGGAAGCAAACATTTATTCAGCATTCAGCATCTACTATATGACAGTCAGTGTACTAGATAGTAGGGATACAACTGTGCGTAAAACAAAAATCCCTGGTTTCACGGGTCTAGTGTTAAGCAAGGTTCCCCATGTTCTGTTTATTTTTCTTCTTAACACGTGAGAACAATAAGTAGATGACATATTTTGATTTCCTCGCTTGTGTCTTTCTATGTCAGTATTTCTTCTCAATTATTCTAGGTCACGTTATGCCCAAGAGAGTCATGTTACTTTGGTTTCATCTAATTTTTAAAATACCTACTCTGTGTTAGTGACTAGACCAGGCACTGGAGATGCATAAATAACACTAGGATAGTGAGGGTTGAAAAGAGAGTGGATTATAGATTTCAAGGAAATAAGAGGATTCTTATTTAACCTGCTGGATTAAATACATTTGTTTATCCTACATCCCTTAGAAACATCACTATTTTGAAATTAAAAGAGTATAAAAAGTAGAAAGTTATAAGAGAAGAGTTAACAATATAGGAAATGCTGGCAAGAAATGAGATTACATGTAGGCAGACAGAAAACAGTTTTATCAGTGAAAAATGACTAAGTTTAAAGGGGAAAGCCAAAAGCTCAGTGGTTGCAGGGGAAGGTAGTTAGGTGATGGCAGTAAGTAGACCTGTTTGTGTTTCCAAACACTGGAAAGGCTCAAGAGTTGAAGGATGTGGCACATCAGAGGTCAGGGGCTCTGATGGGACTATGAGTGGGAGGACTGGTTGAAAATCTTCATAAGATGCATTTTATTAAATACTTCTCATCCACCACCCCACACAAAGGATAACACCATCTTCCTGACCTCCACAGAATATAGGTAAGTAACTCTCCGGAGGAGCTGAATTGGAAAGGGTGTTGTTTTGGGGATGCTGCACATAGTGAGGGGCCATGAGAACTCAGTCCCAATCTGCCTTAAATCCCCTCACCATCCAGCCCATTCCCTTCTTGGACTCTGTGCTGGGCAGCTTCTAACACACACTCACTATTCCCACTTTCGAGTGCTTGCATCCTTTTGGAATTCCCACCCTTGAGTGTGGTCTGAACCTGATGACTTGCTTCTCCTTAACGGAATATGGCAAAGAGGTCGGATGTCACCCCCATGATTGGCAAGGCTATGATGTCTGTCTCGCTAGCACTCTTGCTGGTATTTCGTTTGACTTCTTGTTTACTGGGTCTGACAAAGCAAGCTCTATGAAGAGATCCTCATAGAAAGAAAATAAGGAAGACATTTGTCTATTTGCCTGCATGGACCTGTATCTTACCCACCACTATGTAAGTGAGGTAGGAGGAGATCCTTAACAGAGCTCTATGCTAACCACAGCCTTGTAGAGCGAGTATGTGTCCTGGTTTGCCCCAGACTGAGGGATTTTGCAGGACCCAGGACTTGTGAGGCTAAAACTGGGAGAGTTCTGGGAAAACTGGGATGATTATTCACCCTACTTATGGGAGATTCAGAGCCAGAATCCCAGCTAAGGTACATTCAAATTCTTGGTCACAGAAACTGTGAGATAACAAATGCTATTTGAACCCACTGTTTTGGGCTAATTTGTTATACAGCAACAGATAACTCAAATAAACTCCCATAACACTGACAGGCGGACTTGCACCAGCAAGTCATGCTATGTAGGTACTTCTTTCTGGGTAAAATGATGATGAGAAGAGAAAAGGCAAATAGTCACTTGTTGCGGGAAGGAAGTCAGGGACCCCGAACGGAGGGACCAGCTGAAGCCCTAACCAAGGCAAGCCTACACGAAGGCAAGCCAGTGTTAATGGAAAAACTCCCAAACCAATACCTGGAAACCTGGCACAATTATAACAGGGGGAAGAGGATATGCTTGTGTTTCATCAATCCCCTGTCTGGCTACCCACCAACAGACTCAAGCTTCAGGTGAATACTGACAATGAAAACCACAGGGAAAAGATGTCAGTGTCAGAGATCGCCCTCAGATGTGGTGAGATCTGTGCCAAGTCCTCAGAAGCAGGCACACCAAATCACAATGGGTCTAATTCAGTCCTCCCTGATGGCAATGGAGACCCACTTAACTAATCCCACTTTTCCTGATTACCTTTCTTTTTCTCTTTACACACCTGAAAATCTCACCATTTCTATTAGCCTGACAATAACATCCCTCTGTTCTCTTCCTCCTTTAGCACTCAATCTCGCTTACAATAGGTTTTACTTAATGATTCTCCTCCTTATACTTTCTGTCTCACCAGTTTCCTCTCACACTGATTTACCTGCTACACAAAATTATTCTTACTGGGCTTATGTACCTTTTCCTCCACTTATTTGACCTCTCACCTGGATAAATGTTCCTGCAGAAATCTACACTAACGATAGTGTATGGATACCTGGAGCTATAGATGATCATTGCCCTGCTCAAACAGGAGAAGAAGGCACTGCATTTAATGTTACCACGGGTTATAAATACCCGGCTCTGTGCCTCAGACATACACCTGAATATATCCATCTAGAAACTCAAGTCTGGGCTGCTTATCTTCTGGAGAGATCAGCTACAGAGGAACCAGGACATTTGGTCTCTGGCCTCTCTCTTTCTCCTTAAAACAAATGAAAGGGGGAGTAATGGGAGATACCCCATATTTTTAATATAAACCTGCAGGAAAACCATGCACTAAAACTTTTGAGGGCCCATCTAAAACTTTAATTTGGGAAGATTGTGCTAACTCACATGCAGTAATATTAAAAAATGACTCGTATGGTTTAGTAATAGACTGGGTACCAAAGGGCTGTTTAAAAAACAATTGCTCCTCTGGCGGAAAGGAATGCCTGGAGGCTACTTATTTTATTTCTTATTGTGAGAACGAGAATCATCATTCTACTTTGTATAGGAGGTTCAACTCATTCTTTCCCTTAAAATGGGAAGATAAAGGCATTACCCCCCCACCGAGGCCTCATATGATACTCCCCATTCTGAGCCCAGAACACCCAGAACTTTGGAAATTGGCTATTGCCATGTCTGGACTGTGAGTATGGGAAAGGGAACCTATTCTGTCTGTTGTCCCCACTACCATCCCCATCTCTCAGTATCAACGTAGATCCAGACATTCTGCTTTACTTACCTCCAACCCGACTGTTCCCATACAGAGTTGTGTTAAGCCTCCTTACATGCTGTTAGTGGGAAATATCAAACTTTGGATGAACAATCAAACTGTCCAATGCATTAATTGTCATTTATACACTTGAATTAACTCTCATTTTGACTCCAGAAAAAGTGTAATGTTGGTTCGAGCTCAAGAAGGAATCTGGATTCTGGTAACTTTGCCCAGACCTTGGGAATCCTCCCCATCAATACATTTAATTAATGAAGTGTTACAGTGAATTTCTAAAAAGATCTAAGAGATTTGTTTTCACTATAGTCGCTGTGACCATGAGTCTAGTTACCATCACTGCACTGGTCACCACTGCCAGAATGGCGTTACATCAATCTATTCAATTGGCTCATTTTGTTAATGATTGGCAAGCCAATTCCACCCAAATGTGGAATTCTCAACAAGGCATTGATCAAAAAATGGCTAATCAAATTAATGATTTAAGACAGTCTGCTATTTGGCTTGGAGATTGGGTAGTGAGTCTCAAATATCACATGCAAATGCAGTGCGATTGGAACACTCTGGATTTCTGTATCACCCCATATTCCTATAACAAGATTGATCCTATAACAAGACTGATCATTCATGGGAAATGGTCAAAGGACACCTTCTGGGTAGGGAAGATAATTTATCATTGTACATAACTAAATTAAAGAAACAATTTTTTGAAGCCTCTCAAGCTCACTTATCCATTGTGCCTGGAGCTGAGGCATTAGATCAGGTGGCAGAAAATCTTTATGGACTAAACCCCATGACTTAGATTAAGTCTATTGAGGGCTCCACTGTAGTAAATTTCGGAGTTATGTTTCTCTGTTTAATCAGATTGTTTTAGTGTGCTGGACCACTCAAAGGATCCTGTGTCAAAATGGAGAGAACGAACAAGCCTTCATAGCCATGGTACATTTATATAAAAGAAAGGGAGAGATGTTGTGGGAAGTCAGGGACCCTGAATGGAGGGACTGGCTGAAGCCATGGCAGAAGAACATAAATTGTGAAGATTTCATGGACATGTATTAGTTCCCCAAATTAATACTTTTATAATTTCTTATGCCTGTCNCTAAATTAAAGAAACAATTTTTTGAAGCCTCTCAAGCTCACTTATCCATTGTGCCTGGAGCTGAGGCATTAGATCAGGTGGCAGAAAATCTTTATGGACTAAACCCCATGACTTAGATTAAGTCTATTGAGGGCTCCACTGTAGTAAATTTCGGAGTTATGTTTCTCTGTTTAATCAGATTGTTTTAGTGTGCTGGACCACTCAAAGGATCCTGTGTCAAAATGGAGAGAACGAACAAGCCTTCATAGCCATGGTACATTTATATAAAAGAAAGGGAGAGATGTTGTGGGAAGTCAGGGACCCTGAATGGAGGGACTGGCTGAAGCCATGGCAGAAGAACATAAATTGTGAAGATTTCATGGACATGTATTAGTTCCCCAAATTAATACTTTTATAATTTCTTATGCCTGTCTTTACTGCAGTCTCTGAACATAAATTGTGAAGATTTCATGGACATTTACCACTTCCCCAATCAATACTCTTGTGATTTCCTATGCCTGTCTTTAATCTCTTAATCCCGTCATCTTCATAAGCTGAGGATGTATGTCACCTCAGGACCCTGTGACAATTGTGTTAACTGCACAAATTGTTTAAACAATATGAAATCTGGGCACCTTGAAAAAAGAACAGGATAACAGTGATGTTCAGGGAAAAAGAGAGATAACCATTATGTCTGGCTTCCTGAGAGCCGGGCAGAACAGAGCCATATTTCTCTTCTTTCTAAAGGAAATATCGCTGAATTCTTTTCTCAGCAGCGAACATCCCTGAGAAAGTGAATGCGCTCCTAGGGGGAGGTCTCTAAAATGACCGCTCTGGGGACGTCTGTCTTTAATGGTTGTAGATAAGGGATGAAATAAGCGCTGGTCTCCCATAGCACTTCCAGGCCTATTAGGATGAGGAAATTCCCACCTAATAAATTTTGGTCAGACCAGTTGTCTGCTCTCAAACCGTGTCTCCTGATAAGATGTTATCAATGACAATGCGTGCCTGAAACTTCATTAGCAATTTTAATTTTGCCCCGGGTCCTGTGATCTTGCCCTGCCTCCGTTTGCCTCGTAATATTTTATTACCTTGGGAAGCACGTGATTTCTGTGACCCACGCCCTGTTTGTACCCTCCCTCCCCTTTTGAAAATCACTAATAAAAACTTGCTGGTTTTGCGGCTTGGGGGGCATCACAGAACCTGCTGACATGTGATGTCTCCCCCAGACACCCAGCTTTAAAATTTCTCTTTTGTACTCTTTTCCTTTACTTCTCAGACCAGCCAACACTTAGGGAAAATAGAAAAGAACCCACGTTGAATTATCAGGGGCGGGTTCTCCTGATAGTTACTTACAGTAAGGGGCTTTCCTAACAAAATTCTAAGGTTCCTGCTCACACATCCCCACAATGAAGTCTACCTCTTGTCAGGAGCTGCCTCAGCACACAAAGCTTCCTAAAGGCATTTTAACATTTATCTCTTCAGAGAACTGACAACCAAGATTAAAATGATATTTTCAAAGCAAGCTTCTAATACAAAGGTCAAAAATCAGAGGAAATGAATAGAAAAAAAATGAGAGGAAAGAGAGTGTGTAAATAACAAAAGAAAATTTCACCAGCATCATTAATGCACCCATGGATATACTCAGAAAGGTAAAAGAAGACATACATCCGTGAAATCATAACAAATGCTCTAAAAGGAACATGAATGGAATAAATAATCTTGGAAATGGAGAATATTATGAAAGATTATTAAATCATCACAGAAGTGTTAAAAGATAAAAGTAACTGTCTCAGAAAAGGAGAATTGAAGATATAAAAGAGAAGAAAGTATTAAAGCATCAGTCTAATAGGAATTCCAGAAAATCAGAGAACTGAGAACACAGAGAAGAAAATTATCAAATAGTTTTTGAAAACCCAACTTGAAGAAGCAAATATTCCACACAGTAAATAAGAAAGACCCACATCAGAAACAAAGAAAAATTCATATCACAAAATTTGAGAATACTAGGAATAAAGACAATAATTTAAACTTTGAAAAGGACAATAAAAACCCACATACAGCAGATAAAAAATTAGAACTGCATCAGGTTTCTCAAAAGCATCATTGGATAATTTAACAATCCTCAAAGGAAATGATTGCCAATTCTGTTTCTAGGAAAGAAAAAAGTAGACAGTAGTTTACTGGAGAGGAAATGGGATAAAAGGATGCGGGTGGTAAAATGCAGACCACCAATGGCAGAAGTTTAGCTGAACGGTGGGAGAGACCTACGTCTGTTGAGCAAGGGCGTGTGTGTTTATGGTAGAGTTTCATAGTGCTCATTAACATTTTGAGAACCCGATTTATTCTGGGCCCACAACTACATTGCCCTGTTTGATCCCTAAATTTAGACATGGCCATATGACTTCTTTGGTCATAAATTTAAAAAGGAAGTGACATATGTTACTTCTCCATATTCTGTTTGAGCACTGAACCCTGAAGCATTGGGTTAACATGGTGGAGCTTTGGTCATCCTAAGTCTCTGAAGGACCAGAACCGGCAGAGCTCTGTGACCACTGACAATAGACACATAGCCCACATGAGGAGGAAGTAAAGCTAGTTTGTTTCACAACGTTAATATTTTTGAGTCATTTCCAAAGCATGGTTTAACCATCCTAGTGAATGAGATGCACTTCCTGTCCCTTTGGGTTTAATATGGGAGATAAGTTGTCATAACTGCATGATAAAAAAGCACTAAAGAAGGAGATGGAGAATATTCCAAGCAGAAGGACAATAATAAAGATACAGAGGACAGAGATACTGAAAAATTACAGAATAATAGAAGAATTAACCTTCAACAAGGAAATAAACAGTTCATCATTTGGGATAGAATGAAAAGAACTAACATGGCATAGAAATGCAGATATGATAATGAATGGGAAGTCAGTATTTTTTTCATATACTTCTGTTTTCTTTTCTGAAAAGTGGGAAGTGAGATTACTTCTGCATTGTTGAAATTATGGGGGAAAATGGTGGAATGTGAATGTGTCAAGTTTAGTTGGGACAACAGAAGGCATCTTTATTCAAATGCAAGAATGAGGGATTTTACTTCAGGGAACTGATGGTTTGTACAAATATTACATATGCTGAGAGAACGAAGGTCAAGTGGTCAACACTAAAAATCTCAGCCTTCAATTACAAACAAGAGATTCCTAAAAGATTTTCATGAAAACTATGAGAAATCACAAAAGCCTTTAGAAAGATCTAAGTATCTTGGTCTGCATAAGCAGGTGAGTGGTTCTTAAACTGCCGAAAATTCTTTACCTACACATCTGGCTACCATTGTCTCCAGAGAAAATGGCTTTTCTCCCCTCCACCTGGAAAATCCCGCCTGAATATCTCTCACTGGCAGATAACAAGTGGCTATGGGAAAGGGGACTCTGGGAAGTGTGGTTTCCTCTCGGCAATGAAGAGGACATTTGTGAAGTTGGCAGTAATGACAGCATATTGAATGTCCTTTTCACATTTTGATAGCTTCTCATAGTGCAAATCCTATTTTACCAATGTGGTATTCTCCCCAAAGCTCTATCTCCTAGTTTCCCTTGTTGTTAAAAATTAGACACGTATTTTAGTTTCTTCAATTTGATATACTGTGAACAACTGATTCAGAGCAGAGTTCTAAGGAGAAGGGGGCAGAACATGAAGAATGTGGCCTGCCCACACAGAAGACAGCAACACAGTTCTGAGCTCAGCTGAGGTTGTGTATTTCTGATGTGAAAGTTCCCTGGGCATGGAAGAGGCAAAGCTCCTTTGGTGGACTAGGTCAATGGTGTGGCTCTGGGAGTTATTTCTAGAACCTTAGCCTAAAATCTGTTCTTCAACCCTCCTAACAATTCCATAAACTATTTCTAGACTTAACAAAGACTTGTCTACTACAATCAGGTAGTGTTTTCTGTTTTTCTCAACAAATAACCCTCGTCAATACTGTGTGATTAGGAAGAGTGGTGACGGCTTGGAAAAGCTGCTATAGGGATGAGAGAAGAGGATAATTAGGGGGCATCTCAAGGGATGGACTGCGAGCTGATGTAGTTGTGTCGTGCTGACGATTACCCCAATGTATGAAATTTCTCTCTAGCAGTCTGAGCAGCTTGTGTTATGAAGTGGCGAAGGTAGATGTTTGCATTAACTCAGCATTCTCATAGTTTCACCATTTCAAGAACTGAAGAACTGAAAGTTGATGCACGGTCCCAAGCAAAGAAGTAATGGAAATGTAAATTGAATCCACATTAGTTAAGGTCCACATATGGTAATAAGTTTCTGGGAGGTGATGGTTTCTTTCTCACAGTTTTCTTCACTTAACAACTAAAAAGCGATTCCAGGGAAAGTAACTATCTCAATATCAAGCCTTGTTGACAAAGATGGTTTCTTACATGTATAAATATTAAGATATTTAATATGAGTCAAGTTTATTCATTAAATGTGTCATGCTTAGTTATTTAGAATAAGAGTTGCTGGAATCTATCAAAATTTCTCTATAATTCTACTTTGGTAGTTAATTCTCTCATCGTCCTACCCAAGTGTATATCACTGTTTAGAAAGTTGCCAATAAGAAATACGATTGGTCTGCTAGGTTATAAAACAAAGGAACTAATGTCCACAGCTGAGGTAAAACAAAGAAACAAAAAATTAACTATAACATCACATTATCACTCTTTCATTGTGTTTAAACTTGAATGTATTCAGGAAGATGTTTACAAAGAGGAAATTCATGAATTTAAAGAATTGTCTCTAAAATACAATTTCATATATATTCCCAATTTTCATTTCTAATTTCTCTAGACATTCTACACTTATCTATTCACAAAAACTCTTTGCTAGATATTACTAGGTAACAGGGAAGTAGGAAAATTAAACAGAAAAGGTCCCTGCCCCTAATGAAATATAGAGTTTTGTGGGAGAAACTGACATTTAACAAATGATGAAATACGTAAAGCATCATACATTGCTATAAGAATGTAAAGGAAAATAAAAATTAGCACGTAATGGGCACTATGTTTCATATTTGGGATACTGAAAAGGTCTTTCTAAGAAAGTTATGGTTAGCTAAGATAAGAATAATGAGTAGGAATTAGCCATTTTAATAATGAGTGTCACTCATTTCCAGATAGAAGAAATAGCACATGCAAAGGTCCTGATGCAAGATGTAATAGCCTATCAAGTCCTGCACAGAAACAATTATTTGAACAACATAATAAAACATGTTGTCAGGACCGGGCATGGTGGCTCATGCCTGTAATCCCAGTACTTTGGAAGGCTGAGGCAAGTGGATCACTTGAGGTCAGGAGTTTGAGATCAGACTGGCCAACGTGGTGAAACCTCGTCTCTACTAAAAATACAAAATTAGCCGGGCATGGTGGCTCACACCTGTAATCCCAGCTACTTGGGAGGCTAAGGCAGGAGAATCACTTGAATCTGGGAGACAGAGTTTGCAGTGAGCCGAGATGGTGCCACTGCACTCTAGCCTAGGTGACAGAGCAAGACTCTGTCTCAAAAAAAAAGAAAAGAAAAAGAATATGTCATCTATTTGACATAATAGGAAGCAAAATTCTCGTAATCCCTGTAACACCAACATGTGCACGCGCGCACACACACACACACGATGCATGCACATGCACACGTGCTTGTGCTTTGCATTATTATGACTTCTAAAAGATTTCTTTTGCTGGTGAATTTGGATGGCTAGATTTCTAAATTTATATTTTAAGCCTCAAAATAAATGTTTCAAAACCTTTAACCAATTATAGGTACAGAGTCTATGCTGAGCTCTGGGATCTGATTTGACTGGGTCTCCTATGGCAATTCATTTTGAATATGCTCTCCTGTGCATGTGGCCACCTGGTGGTTAAGCCTTCATGTTTCTGTTGCCTCGGTGTGAACCGTCTATATGCTTGTTTCATTTCCTTTCAAATCTTCCTGGCCCTGGATTAACCCTCTTTCTTGAGCTTCAGGTTTTCTAAACAAGCAATGTTACCTCAAATGACTAAAAATGATTTGAGAGCTTTCCAAGCCTTGCTTAAGCGAGTACATTCTGAATATACTTCAAATCTTTAACTATGAACTTGTTTGTCAGGGAAAGAACACTCAGCACATAAGTAGGAGGAATATAATACCCAAATATGACACTGTAAGAAGAGGTGAAGCCTGTAGAACATGTTATCAAATTAAATTAAATCAAATTAAACAAACGAAGAGGCCTGTAATATCTGCTGGTGAATTATAATTGGCGACAAAGGAAAATAAGAATACCATCAATGCTATTTCAGAGTCGGGCTGGCTTGAGAATGTCGTGAGGTGTTGAAGAAAAGAACTAAAAAATGAACTGTGCTCAACTCAAAGAACAGGGTAAAGGCAAATTTCATTTTATTTATGTTTTTGAAGACAGGTAGTAGAAATGCTAATTTTGCCATTTTAAAACTTACTTAAAGCTGAAATCGATGGAGCAAAAGCAAAGAAACCCACAAGGCCAGCCAGCCTTATGGTTTGGATAATTCCCATTGTGTGGTTCATTAATCGTGTGTCTCATTCATCATCTGTCCCTGTCCCTTGAGAGTTTCCTGGGAGCAGGGCTGGAGGCTCTTCCTGAAGTACGCTGAGGATTTGGAATATGTGGCTCTGGGAACTCAGGGTAGGCAGAGATTTCAACCCTGTCAAACCCAATGTCTCTTTTTTATTATAGATATTTTGTAGGACCCCTTAACAATTTTGAACTGTACCTATTCCTATGCACATATGCATGCTTTACCATAATGTCAGCGTAGACAGAGAGAAAAGACATTCCAGAAAGCAGCAATGGTAAAGAAAAATTAGAATACCTGAAAGCCTTGAAAATAACATAAAATAGAAACAAAAGAAAATTAATTTATAATAATATACTAGCTATACTATAAAGTTAAAAATTAAACATTTTTTATACTAAAACAATAAGTATTACAATATGTAAATGCTCAGGTATATGGCATGGGTGGCTTAAAATGAGACACTTTCTTCTACATACTGAAGCAGTCTAAAAGCAATAGCCCCCAAAACAAAAGAATTCAGATATGCCGTAGGTGGTTCAATTACTACAGGAAACACTGCTGTCTGCAATATAGCTTTCCAAAATGGTGAATAGTACTTTTTTTTTGAAACTTCTGAACCAAACTTAAGGGTGATATTTTCTTGATTTACATAATAGTTGCTTTCCAGGGAAATACAATAGATATTAAAACTGTGCACAGAGTACTTTTTTGTTTTTATGTAAAACTGAACTACAGTCTAATCACAGATAATTATAAGTAGTTTGTTCCTACACACTATACACACTATAATTGTGCATCTCCATGATGGAAACATGAATATGTAGACATGAACATATTTATTTTTCTGACCTGTACCTCTTCTTGGGCTCTCAGCACTCATATATGCAAATTTCAACTCAAGTATTTTTCCTTAAAGATACAAACAGCACTTCTAACTTGGTGCGTCTGAAACCAAATTTCTGACGTGCTCCCCACCCCCAGCTTTGCCCTCCAAAATAATCTCTCCCTTTCCTCCTTCACTATCTCTCCCTTCAGCGAATGTCCCCTCTATAGTTCTGCTTGCTTGGGCCAAAACTTTGGGCTGCTACTTAATTCCACTCTTTCTATGTGAACTACATCCACACACCAAAGACTCCTGTAGGCTCTACTTTCAAAGCTATCCAGACTGATCCAACAATTTTTCTATGACAGTTACCACCTGGGCCTACGATGCTAACAGCATTCACCTGCATTATTCTAACATTCTCTTGACTGTCCCCTTTTGTGCCTGTCCTTTACATTCTGTTGCAGCAAGCTGAAATGGAATTCTGATCTCATCTCAGTCATTTGAAGCCCCTCAACACTTTCCTTGGCTCCCTTCTCACGGAGTCAAAGTCTATACACCCACCATTTTTCCCTGCCTCCTCCCTTACTTCTCACCTTGCCCTCTCATCTCCCTTCACTAGGGCACTCCAGCCCACTGCTCAAAGACACCAATCACACTCCTGCCGTTGGGTTTTGCCTGAACTCTTCCTTGCCCAGGTGTCTACATGCCTTGCTCCTCTCCTTCAGCCCTCTGCTCAGTGGGATACTTCTCATCGTGTCCTGCAGGGATGGGAAGAAAGGGCATTCCAGACATCAAAGTCAACCTGAAAACCTTCAAAAAAGCAGAGAGACCATGAAGACTACAGTTTGACTGTGGTTTAGTGGATAGAAAGATAAATAATCCTGAAAATGTTACCAGGAAAAAGATCTGGAATGATGTTGAATCCTGACTAAGGAGTTTGATGGTCACCCTATAGTTAATGGAAAGTTGCAGAAGCTTTTTGGGCAGGGAGTGAAATAATTCAAAAAGTTTCATCTGGATGAATGGTGTGGAATGGGTCACTAGGGAGAGAGATGGATATTGAACAGCTAAGCCACAGTGTTATTGCAACTGTACAGATGCAAAATGAAAAGGCACTAATATAGACAATTTATCATTGCATGAAGAGATTATCCACAGAGAGATTAACCATAAAATATGTCAACTGGATTGATTTGGAAGATAAGTGGTATTTGCTCAGTTAACACCTTTTCAGTAAGGCTGTCTCCGAACACTCCACTTAGTCATTTAGATTATATTTATTACTTATAGTTATTATATTATATAATACTATAGTAGCATCCCCACACTATTTCCTTTCGCTGCTTTATTTTGCTCTATTGTATTTGCTATAAACTGAAATACTATTTACCAGTGGTCAGCAAACTTTCTCAGAAAAGGACCAAATAGTAAACATTTGAGGCTTGCAGACCATACAGGCTCTCTTAAAAACTATTCAGCTCTGCCATTGCAGCATGAATACAGCTATAGATAATATTTAAACAAATGGATGTGCTCTCCTCCAATAGAATTGTATTTCCCAAAGCAAGTAACAGGCCAGATTTGTGGCAGGTGACTGACCTATGCTCTGTATGATAGTTTGATTTTTTGTTTATTTGTTTTATATTGTCTATTTCCCATTCTAGAATGTAAGGACCAGGAGGATAAGCACTTTGTCTCTTTTGTTCATTACTCTATCCTCAGCCTTTGGAGCTGTGTGGGTACCGAGTTACCATAAACATTACTATCTAGTGATTAGTCGCGTGAAATTAGGTGGGATGAAAAGAAAATGAAACGTTCCCCAACCTCGTCCTACCCATACTTGACAGTTCTAAATATTTACTAAAACAGACATATGCAAATCCCTTACTTAAAAAAATAAATGTTGGCTCTCCATTGCCATCAGATTAAATTTAAACTTCTTAGCACAGCACATAAAGCGTTGTTTTAAAGAAGATACTGAGGAGCTGGTATAGAGTGACCTGGAGGAGGGTCATGATTTTAAGGATTAGAAGTGCAGTTATGACTGAGACAAGTCAACTCAAAAGGGACAATGAACAAATGGGAATTCCAGTATATTCATTTACGTGAGAAATACATCTATTAGATGAGCTGTTTTTGCATAGTTGCATCCCTGGCACCAAGAACAGAACCTGTTTTCTGATCAGGTCATCGCCTTCCTGTAATGGAATCTATTTGGGAAGAAAATTAATAATCAGAAGGTTCCTTGATGAAGTAAGAACTGCCACAGCGAGATGTAGCTTGTTCAAATATTAATTGTATTATTACTATAGATATGAAGGGAAACTGAGTTCCCTGGAATCTAGGTCTTCCAAGTCTTCCTTATCTAGTCTTTTCTTCTGTATTATATACTGAATTTATACATAAAATTTCATGTGAATAAAAGGATTTACTCTGAAAAATGCAATCCACTGAATTTCTTAGTTTGATGATACTACCAACAGTCTCATCATCTTCTGATGTCCTGATGAATGTTTTGGAGCAAAACACATCCTGCTCACTAGAATGCGGTGCATGCAGAATGCAGCTGTTGGCTTTGATTCATTTCTGTGTGATTCTATTGCTGAAAAAAAATTTTGGATTAACTTTTAAAAAAAGTAAGTTAATATATTTAATTAGGTCACAGTCAAAGTCTTAATCTTGGAAAGTGCCAGTCTATTTAAATGGAATTTGCATCTTGGCTCTAATCCATTACATATTTATTTCATATTATAACTTTCAGAGGTTAACGCTATCTGCCTATTTCCACATCCTCATTGTTCTCCCAGTTATTATCCTCAAAACTCTTTATCTCACTTCTAGTTTCTCTCTCAACACAACTTACATTTGAGTGGCACTGAAATCCTCACTTTTGCTCAGTACAAAGACCTTATAAGCTGTTATCTTTGCATTCTATATATTTTTTTTGGCATGTGTAATGTTCCCTTCATCTTTTTATTTCTATGTTTAGAATTTAAATTCTGAAACCTGGCTGGTTGAATGTGAAGCCCAGCTTGATTACTTCCTAGCTGAATGACCACAGGAGTTTACTTCACCTCCCTGGGCTTCAGTTCCTCATCTATGAATGGGGGCACAATTATAACTTGCTAGTTGCAGTGAAGGTTAAATGAGCTCATTCCATTTCTGGCATATAGTAAGCGCTCAATCATAGACAGTTCTCAGCATTTTTACTAGCCTTTCAAGTCCCATATCAAATGACACCTCCAGTGTTAGGCCTTCTCCAGGGACAGAAAAAGCAGTGTTTTGATGTCATTCTGACTTAACAGTTATATGGCTATCATTACACAGAGGCAAATGAGAAGACAGCGAGACAATGTGAAGGCTCAGGACCACTGTTGAGAAACAGTGAGGTAGAATTGAAGGAAAAAAAAGGTCACTTTGGAATTAATGTGGATCTCCTGGGGCTTTCCTAAGAGTAATCCACCTCTGGATTTCTTTCATGCCTCTAGGCAGTCTGGCCAATGATGAAAATCAAAGGCCAGGATAAAAATGCATTATTTTATTAGCGTTTTATGTTAATACGTTGGTTAAAGAAGGATGCTGTTCCCTGAGGAAAAAGGCACATGCCAGATAGATGGGAAGAGGAAAATGTCACACGGTGCAGGAATGTATGCAAAATTAACTACAGGCACAAGTGTTAGGAATGGAGAAAATAAATAATGATAGAGGAGAAAAATGTATTTAGCTAAATATTATGCAGTTTGACTGAAGCTGCATCTCCCCAGTGTAAGGACCTCTGAAGGTACCAGCATCAGCTGTGACTTTCCTTCAGTACCCAGATGTGCCTTCTAGGGTTCATAGCTGCAAATAAAACTGCTGAGAGGATAAGAAAGAGGAATTCAGCTTAGTGCATGCTGAAACTGTCCCTGACCCTCTGATCCTTCTCCAGCCTTGAGTATGTCAGGCAGGCATGGCCTTCTGAAGATAACTAACTATATATTAACTACATATCCCCAGCCAGTGGATGCATATTTTAATTTTGTATGAAACCTAAAGTAAACGGAAAGAGAAATCTGTTATGAAAGGGCAATAGCTCTCTGAGCTACCTATTATAAAATAGTAAAGGAGTCGGTGATTCAGGGAGTTAGTGGAGACTACTCCAGAGACATCATCCCACTGCACTTATACATCTAAGGAAAGAGATATTTTAAAGAAAATAAAAAATAATGTAATCTTACAAACAAGCCACATAAGTTGGCACATGTCTTCCAAATGTACTTTCGAATTTTCAAACCCTGTATATTTGCTCCTGTATTTTCCTATACTTGGAATTTCTTTGATTTTTTAAATGATGAGTCTCAGATGATATTTAAACTCCTCCACGAATATTTTCTGTTTTTAGCAGTCTAATATTATACTCTAATCTTTCAAACTTCTAGAATTTACTTGGCTATCCTCACACAAATTGCAAAAAGCCCCACTAGCCTTTAAGAAATTATTTTCATTTGTCTCTTGCTTTTTTATTTGTTTGAATTAACATTTCCTCCTGTATACTCTTACAGTAGTTTTCTTGTTTGAATTTGTGCTAATAGTCTATGATCATAAAAGTAGTATAGGTTTATCAGAGAACATTTGAAAGATGGAAAAGAGTAGGAAGATAATTTTAAAGTATCTTTTATAATCTCATTATGCAGATGGAGATAGATGTTCTTTACCTCCAAAGACACAAATAGTTGAAAGCAAATGGATGAAAAGAAGATATTCCATGCAAATAGTAAGTAAAAGAGAGCT
The DNA here is from genome assembly GCF_001698545.2 of Rhinopithecus bieti. Taxonomy (NCBI): domain Eukaryota; kingdom Metazoa; phylum Chordata; class Mammalia; order Primates; family Cercopithecidae; genus Rhinopithecus; species Rhinopithecus bieti. Next base: position 2,428,698 of record NW_016810565.1, read on the forward strand.
GGGGTAACCGTTCTACTATTAAACAAAATATATTGAAGTGTCAGGTCTAAGAACTTTTTGCCTAACCCTAGATCACACAACTATTTTCCCATGTTTTCTTTTAAAGTTTGATAGTTTTAAATAAATTCAGATCTATGATTCCTTTTGAGTTATTTCATGTATAATACATAAAGTTTAGCTTGAGGATTTTATTTGGTTGGTCTCTGTTTTGACCTGAGGAGTCCAACTGTTCTGACACCATTTATTAACCAGACTAGTTTCTCCATTGAATTGGTTTTGTACCTTTGCCAAAAATCATTTGATAGTATTTGTGTGAGTCTATTTCTGCACTGACTGTTCAGTTGTGCTATAGGAATGGTCTCTGTCAATATTGCACTGTCTTAATTACTGTAACTTGCTAATATTTTGTTGAGAAATTTAAATCCAAGTACATGAGGGACAGAGTGATCTGTAGCTCTTTTTTTTTCATGCTGTTTTTGTTAGATTTTCTTATTAGGGGTGTCCTGACTTCTAAAGATGAGTGGGAGAGTGTTTTCTCCTCTTCTACTTTCTAGATATTGTGTATATTGATATTATTTCTTCCTTAATAAAATTTGACCCTGAAACCATAGGGGTCTATAATATTCTCTTTAAGTAAGATCGTTAAGTACAACTTCAATTTATTTAACACATTTAATTTGTTTAATAGATCTCTTGTTCTTCTGAATCTCGATATTGATAGTGGTAGGAGGCAGGCAAATTCCTGGGCAGCTAGGGATGGTCCCTGGTGAAACTTGACCTTCAAGCCAAGGACTGTCTCAGGCCTGAAAATTGAGCTGCCGGTTCTGGGTAGAATCCACAGACCAGAGTGAGGACTCCCACTCTCATTTGGTGTGCTTCCTCCCTGTTGGTCCTTATCTTTCACCTATTTTACATATACCTATCTTTGTGTGATTGGTCACTGGCCGACTCTTCATTTACATAGAGTCAAACGTCACTCCAGCCCCCAACTGGTTGTGGGTCAAGCCTTCACTTCTGCCTTGAATTGGTTCTTTCCACTATGGTGTCTCTTTCTGAATGGTGCTCTTTCCAAAACGGCCTACGGACCAGTCAACACACTTCTCCTCCTTCCCAATCCACAAAAACCCTGAACTTAGCCCTGCAGCCAGCACCCCTCTTTCGGGCCCTCTCTCTGCTGAGAGCCTTTTCTGTTGTTTTAATAGATACTCTGCCTTGCTCACTCTCTGGTGTCCAAGTGCCTTATTCTTCTTGGTCATGGAACAAGAACCTGGAACTTGCTGTTCTGTGGGAGCACAGGAACTGTGGCTCTCCAGCTTGCCAAATGTGGGTGGCAGGTACAGAGCTGTAATACTCTCTCCCTCTAGCCCAATTACGAGAGTGAAGAAGCCTCTGGGTATTACTCCCTCCTGCTCCAGTGAAAGTAGGAAAGCCACAACAATAGCCTGTAAATTTTAAGGAATTACTACATTTTATCTCCATTGTCTAGTTTTGGGGTATGATTTTGTTTATAGTATCCTATCATAATCGTATTACTGTATGAACTATATCTTCTCTTTTGTTCCAATGAGGTAATGTGGGTAATATGTGCCATTTCCTTTCTGTTTTGGCCTGTCTAGAAGTTTAGTGATTTTATTTATCTTCCCAAAATACAACTTCTAGTTTCACTGATATTCCTTTATTGCTTTTCTGTTTTTAATTTTATTGATTTCTTTTCTGTTTTCCTTTTAGGTTGGTGCAAAACTGCAATTACTTTTGCACCCACCTGATATTCCAGCTTGATCTGGATCTTATTCTAGGTTTGTAAAATGGAAGCTTAGATTATTTGTGACCTTTCTTCATTTCTAAACTAAGCATCTAATGCTATAAATTTACCTCTGAGTATTGCTTTAGCAGCATTCCAAAAATTTTTTGTGTTGAATTTTTTATTTTTAGTCAATTCAAAATATATTCTCATTTCTCTTGAGACTAATTCTTTAACACATTGGACATTTAAAAGTTGTTTAACCTGCTGCTATGATCTGAATGTTTGTGCCCTCCCCAACCCCTGCCCAAATTAGTATGTTAAAAGCTAATCACTAATGTGATGCTATTAAGAGGTAAGCCCTTTGGGAGGGGATTAGGTCACAATGGTGAAGCCTTCCTGAATGTGAATAGTGCCCTTAAAAATAGGCCCAAGGGAGCACACTTACAGCTTCCACCCTGTGAGGACACAGCAACAAGACATTATCAGAAAGCAGAAAGTATGCCCTCAGCAGATACCAAATCTCCAGGTGCCTTTTCTTGGATTTACCCATCTTCAGAATTGTGAGAGACACATTTCTATTGTTCATAATTCACCCAGTCTAAGGTGCTTTGTGATAGCAGCCTGAATGGACTAAGGCACCTGTCTCTATCATTACATTTAATGTAAGATTTTTGTAGATATTATATAGTTGGGTCTGTGTTTTACTAATGAAATCTGAAAATCTATATATTTTCATTGGTGTATACTTGCATTTAACATAATTATTGACAATGGTTGGATTTGGTTCTACTGTTTAGTTATGAATTTTCTCTCTGCTTTTCAGTTTTCTTTTCTGTTTTACTTCTGTTTCTCTTTCTTACCTTTTTTGTTTGGACATTTTTTGTATTACATTTTAATTCATCTTTTGTGTTATGAACTCTCTGTCTGTCTATCTATCTATCTATCTATCTATCTATCTATCTTTCTATCTCTACCTACCTACTTATCTATCCATTTATCCATCTTCTATCTATCTGTGTTTGCACTACAGACACTCAAATCTTCACAATTTATTCATAATGTTTTATCCTTCAAATAAAGCATAGAAATGTTAAAATGAAGGCCCTCCTGCCCTTCTCCTTTTGTGTAGTTGTCATATTATTACATTTGTGTACATTGAACTAGCAGACGTTATAATTTTTAATTTTAGCAGTATTATGTATTTTAAAGAACTTAAGAGGAAAGAAATAATTTATTAAATTTGCCAGATATTTATTGTTTCTGATGCCTTTCATTTATTCCTGAAGCCTTAGGTTTTTTTCCTATCATTTTCCTTTTGCATTAAGAACTTCTTTTTGCATTTTTTTTAAAGAAGTTTGCTGACAATATATTATTCTAATTTGTATTTTATCTGAAAATGCCATTATGTTACCTTCATTCATGAAGAGTTTCTTTACTGGATCTAGTATTTGAACCTGACAGTTTTTTTCCTTCAGAACTGCCTCTGGCCTTCAGGACTTCTAGTGAGAGAGATCTGCAGCAATTTGAATCATTGCTCCTTTATCTGCTATTTGTTATTTACCTCTGGGTTTTATGAATTTTTGTTAATCTTTGATTTCTAGCAATGTGATTATAATGTGTCTGTTTTTTATTGTTGTTGTTTATTTCTTTTTCTCTTTCTTCATGTATCATATTTAGGGTTTGACATAGCTTCTTGAATTCATGAATTTGTATCTTTCACCAAATTTGGGAAATGTTTAGCCTTTATTTTTTTTTTTACTTTTTTAAATACACTAATCTCTTTTCCTTCTTCTTTTGGGACTCCAAGAAGATTGACATCAGACATTTTGCTATTGTTTATGAGACCTATTGCCATAGGTCTCTGAGTCTATGTTAATTTCATTTCAATGTCCTTTATCTACAGTGTTTTGAGTAGATAATTTCTATTGATGTATTATCAAATTCATCAACTTGAAGTTCAAAAGTTCCTTTGTAATTTCCATTCTTTTCCTGAACTAATGTAGTAATTTTTAAAATTTCAGATCCTATAATTTTCTATTTCTAAAATTTACGTTTCCATTTTCTTCCATCTGTAGTTTCTATTTCTAGGTTAAAAACTCATCACTTTTCATTGTTTTTTTTTTTTTAAAGTTTCCTTTCACTTCATAAAGCATAGTCGAAAAATTGCATTAAAGTCTCTAAGACTTCTAGCACTTAGGACATCTGTTGATTTTACTTTCTGTTGAGAATTGGTCACATTTTCCTGTTTCTTTGTACACCAAGAAATATTTTATTTTGTTTTTGACATTATGAATTTTGTGCGATACAGACTCTGAGTCCTGTTATAATCTGCTAGAGCAAAGGTTGGCGGATGTATTTGCACAGAGCCAGTTAGTCAATATTCTAGGTTCGTGGCCCATGCAGTCTCTGTGTAACTTCTCAGCTTCACTGCTGTAAAGGCATGCATTAACAATACGTAAATGAATGGACATGATTGTGTTCCACAAAAATTGTATTTACAAAAAAAGGATAGTGGGCCAAATGACCCTGCATGCTGTAATTTGCTACTCCCTACTATTTTCATTCTAGTTGCTTATTTCAGCCTGCGGCCAATTCATTTAGGTTCAGCTGTAAGATCTGTTTCAGCACCTGTGGTCAGCGGTTCAAATCTCAGTTCAGGTCTCCACATTTTTGCTATGTCGGCTACAACTTATGTGGACTTGTGCACAGTATCAAGGTATTATTTTTCTCCATCTTCCTCTGCTCTATGATTCTCCTGTACTCTTCAGTCTCTAGGACTTTTCTTTCTTTTTTATGCCATGTTTTCTCTGACCAGAAAGATAGGCTTTCTATTGATATTTTACTGAACTACATTGACACCATTTTCTTCATAATTGGAGTCCACGCCCTTAGAGTAAAATTGTGAGAAAACAAAACATAATGGAAAAAAAAACTCACTCCTTTGTTGTTGTTGAGTTTTGACTTCACTCCAAAATCCACCTGTATTGTTATTTTTTTACACATACGAGGGTCCAGGTACTTGTATGTCACATTTTCTCTAGAGCTTTTGGTTGTAATCAGTGGGAGGGATGGACAGTAGTAGCTTCAGCCACTGAAGAAGAATCAGACTCAGACAATTCACTTTTCACGCATACATCTACTTCTCCACATAGATCGGAAACATCCTGGGGAGAGGGACCGTCTCAAATTCTTCATTGCATTTCTCTCACCTTTGAGGAGAAGGTCTTGAAATATTAGTTCTTCTGAAGTATTGGTTAATTGACAAGTTAGCTTCTCAGGAACTCGAGGTTGTCAGAAATAAACTCAAAAGTCATGTATTCCAAGCTATTTATTTAACAGGTGAGGTCCAGATAGGTAAAATGGCCCATCCAGATTTGCACAGTTCATGAACATGGCAGAACTGGGACTGGAAGAAGGGCCCTCTGTGTGCCATTTTTTTATGAATGATGCTGTCTCCTCTTGCCATGCTCATGATCTAATCAGGAGAACAACATAAAAGAATAAAAGATGAGCTTTCCTATGAAAGACCAAGAAAAAGAAAACTGACTGAAAGAGTAAAAAATATTGGGCCTAGAGGCATTGCCTTTCTTGACGGGCACATAATTATAAAACTAATTTCGCTGAAAATGATAAAGCTGTATATAACACTTTTTAAAGTATATATATCAAGCACAGTTTTTATTACTTTCATATACATTGTCTCATTCTTCATTATCTCTGTAAGTGCTTTTTAATCCACATTTTAAAGATAAGAAAACTGAGACATAGAGCTATTAAATAATTTGTCCAAGGTCATTCAAGTTCTTTTTTTTTTTTTTCCTTGTCTCTCATCTCTAATTTTATTTTATTCCCTCAGTCAATCACTTGTATCAGGTTCTTTGTGTATCTTTTTTATTTTTTATTTTTATTATTTTAAATTAACTTTAAGTTCTAGGGGCTACCATGTGCATTAATGTGCAGGTGTGGTACCATATGCTATACTTATGCCATGTTGCGTGTGCTGCACCATCAAGCTCGTCAGCACCCGTCGAGTTCTCATGGTATGATCATGGCACTATAGGACTCGCGCACCACTGCGAAATCCCTCCCTCCTCCCCCTCCCCATGATAGCCCCAGTGCCTGCTGCATGTTCCGCGGCTTCCCGAGTCCAAGGACTCAATTGTTCAGTTCACCACCTATGCAGTGAGAACAAATGCCCAGTGTTTGGTTTTCTGTTCTCTGTGTATAGTATTGCTAAGAATGATGGTTTCCAGCTGCCGCATCCATGTCCTACAAAGGATCTTCAAACTCATCCTTTTTTATGGCGTGCCATTATATTCCATGGTTGGTATATGTGCCCACCATTTTCTTACAATCCAGCTGTCACAGCAGCATGGGACATATTGGCCGTTGCATTCTCACGTCGTTTATAGTGCCGCAATAAACATACGTGTGCATTCAAGTTCTTAATAATCAAACCAAGACATTTTTAGACACTATCTTTGCTATACTTGTCCTCAATCTTGGCTGTGTATTAGGATCACTTTGAGAGCTTTTAAAAATGTTCATGCTTAAACCACAATTAAATCAGAATCTTTTGGGGTGTGGCCCAAGCCTGTCTGTATGTATGCATATATGTTTGTATGTATGTATGTTTCCTTTTTTACCACTCCCCAGGCGACCTCGACTTGCAGCCAAGATTGAGAAATATTATTTTATTGTCTCCCATTATATATGATACATACTGGGAAGATGTGTGATTCTTTATGGACTAAAGGCAGGGCGGTTTACATGGTAACCATGTCAATTTCTTAGAGTTGGAATTAGGAAGGGCAACTAATTACAGCTACCTACACAGTGTACCAAAATTCATTTGGAAATACAGGGAACAGAAGTAGGCAGCATTTAACAGAGGATAAGACTGAAGTCTAGGCTGTATTCTGGACTCTAGACCTGGCCCCACTGTTAGTATTCTTACTCCTTTCACCTCTTTGTGACACTCTTTCTTTTTTTTTTAATATTTAAATTTTTATTTTTAGTTCTGGGGTACAAGTGCAGGATGTGCAGACTTGTTACATAGGTAAACATGTGCCAGGGTGGTTTGCTGCACCTACCGACCCATGTCTATGCCACTATTCCTAAGTCTGAGAAATAAAGAAGTTACGCAAACATTACACCTCGGTGTCCCTTGGTACCATTTTTCTAAGAATGGGTGACCATAAGTATGGCCTAGTATAACATTTTTAATTATTATTCTGATAGAATACAAACTTCAAGAGGGCAGGAAATGTGTTTGTTGTCTCTACTGCTTCTAATCTGAAGCCCAGAACAGAACTCAGCTCTTAGCACATGCGTGAATGAGTGAACTTGACTTTCTTTAAAATAGCAACTATGTGTTATTCATGTGTAACCCTCACAGCTCCTAGTGCAGTGTCTTGTTTATACTAAGCGTTCATTCATTTTCTGAATCCTGAATTTGACCAAGAAAGTCAAATTTAAATTTTATTGTTGGTTTGTTTTATCAGCTCACGTATTTTCTGGTTCACTGGCCCTTTCATTTGCATGGATAATTCAGAACTGACTTGGAAGAAGAACATTTTAACAGCTCAACTGTAGGAGTTTATACCTCATAAAATGCATACAATCCTCATTCTGTATTTTCCACTGAAGTTGCATCATTACTTATCTAGTCACTGGCAGAGGTTCTCAACCTGGTTGCTCTTTAGAGTCTCTGGCACCAACCCAGATAGAGTAAATAAAATTGGCTAAGGACAAGGTTATATTTCAAAAGATCTTCAGGCTATAAAAATGCTCAGTCCAGATTAAGAACAACTGTGAATGTGTTACAGATATGATTGCTTCCATACTCTTTTTCTTCTTTTTGACTAGAGTCAGGGCTATTTAATCCTTGTGTTCACATTGAACTGATTCTCCAGGAAGTTCAAACCTCGGCTTCATTAGCAAATAACAAAGGGCACCCTTGATGTGTATCTGTAGCTTCAAACCAGTTATTCCAAGATCCAGCTGTTTGTTCTAAGCTTTTGCTCAGACTCATTTCGTCGGTTAAGATCTACGATCAAATGGCTGCAGTGCTGAGACCCGGACAGCATGGAGGAGAAAGTTAAGACAGGAAGGTTCCAGGTTGTCCTTTTTCCACAGACTGACAATCTCCAGAAATCTGTCAACACTTCGCTCTGCACTATTTGGAGGACAGGAAACAAAGGATCATTAGATGATAATCAAAGAATATTGAGAACAGGTAAAATAAACACTTCACTTTGCATTCTCCTTGGTTCCAGAAATACTGGGCTAGAGCCTGGGGCAGTGGCTCATCCCTGTAATGACAGCAATTTGGGAGGCTGAGGCAGGAATTTGAGACCAGCCTGGGCAACATAATGGGATCCTGTCTCTGTGTTTTTGTTTTGTTTTGTTTTTTGTTTTTTTTTAAAAAAAGATCTTCATAAATACTGGACTGGGATGGACAAGTGAGCCCAATGGGTTGGGCAGATTCCTCAACAATCTCAGGGAAACTTTTCAACTGAGAACAGCATAAGCACTTATTCAGATGTCAGGGCAATCAAATCAGCCATTCTGGAATGTAAAGTGGTTACTTGTGCCTTCTGTAAATGATCCACCATGCACAACCTTAGTTCTAACAGTTGGTGTGAGCTGAGGAAGTAAAGCAGCTGGAAGTAATTTGTTCTCCTTCTTCCTTTCCCCCAGTTTAGCAAGTGTGAAAATCCAATTTCCTGAATGCTTTCAGGAAGATCTTGCCATTCCTTCTTCAGAACCATCTCCCCATCTTATCCACAAGGTTGAAGAGGCAGAAGAGGCGGCTGGCAGGTGGCTTTCCCAGTGTGAAGCCCTACAGGGGAAGGTCAGAGAGGGGATGATTCTTCTGGGGGCAAAGCCCAACATCTCCCTCTGTCACTGCTTGGGATTTTAAAATCCCAGATGGCGGGTATCCAATTGTTTTAAGAGCATCTTCCTTCTGCCCCCCAAACCTTCTTCTTAGACATACACACAGAATAAACTGCTTGACGTGACTTTCTGACCATCTCTGTAAAGGGAAGGGCCCTTGACACGCTATTGATGGTTTTCCTAAAGCTGTCAGAGAACTCCAGCCATCTTTTTATTTTACTAAAGCCAGGCAGTCTCTGAGATCCCAAGGCCCTTGCATCCTTCCCTCCCTCCTTGTTTCCTTCCCTCCCTCCCCCTCCTTCACCCCAGCTTCTCCCCCAGGTTTCCAGAGCTCTTGCTCTGCCTCCTGAGAAAATCTGAGAGAAGGAAAGGCTTCATCAGTCCTGTGACTATAAGTTACACTGTTACTTCCCCTAGCAGGAGCCTTATCTAATGGTGGGATAGGAGACCTGAAGGAGATAAATGTTTCCAGATAAGAACTGCAAGGCTAGAGATTCTCCCTGGGGCCCCTGAAGTCCTAATCTTGACTCTTCCTTTGTGTGAAACTGTATGGTTGCTCTGATGTGCCACTTCCTAAGGCCCCGCTCCCCACAAGGAAGCAGTTACTTGGCTAAACAACCTAACAGAAATTTCTGTATTGAGTAAGATTAGAGTCTAGGTAAATATGTATTCTGAGGATAGAACAGTGGAATCTCCTGTTTGTGTATTTTGCTTTGTCTTGCTTTCTGTTTATGTTCAAATGTCAGTTCTTGTGTGCATGTCTGGTCATTTGCCTCATTTCTAACTTCTTAAAGCTTACTCACACTGTTCATGCCACAGTCACTGCCATAGTGGTGAAGACTGAGGAATGGTAGACATTTTAAAAAACCGACAACTGCTTGAGAGTTATGACATTTTCTAAACTTTGTATATTATGGTTCAAAGTGTTTTCGAATCCCCTGCCAAACATTATGAGATAGTAGCCTGCCTTCCTTCTCCTGTCACTTCTTCCCTCTTTCCCTACCTCATCTTAGCCTTCCTTCTTTCTGTTAATGATGTTGTTTAATATGTAAAGAACTTTGATAAATGCTGGGGTGGGTGGGGCGGGGACACATCCAGTCCTAGATTCCATGATGCTTTATAGATCTTGACTATCTTAAGCTAACTTTTTTGCAAATAAATAAAAATGCTTTGGTTTATTTCACAAAATTTCTTGTGTATGTGTTTTTTATAGGTATGCAATATATAAATATATCTCTGTGTAAATATCTGAGTACATGTATGTATGTGCATACACGTGTTATATGTATATATGTGTATGTATGCATATGTATGCATATAGCTCTCCTACTAAAAATAATTTATCCTTATTATAGAAACTTGGGAACAATAGACAAAACAGAGAAAAAATAATCACCTATGGCTCCACTACACACAGCTAAAATACTGATATATTTCCTTCTAGCATTCAATTTTGCTAAGTCTCTCTTTTTACTTAGCAGATTTTAAGCAAAATACTTTACTTCTCAGCCCTCTTCAGTCGGATGTCAAGTCTTACACAGAATGTTTGAGAATGGGATTGGAATCTTCTTCTGCAAGCCAGGCTGGGACGGAGACCTCCCAGGACATGAATCTCCCTATGGGCAACTCCCCTTGAGAACAGCTGATCTTTCCCTTTTAATGATGTGGCCTATAAATATTAAACGGGAAGGGCTTGCACTTTTATCTCTCAAGCATTTTTTTAATGTAGAAAGTGTGTAAAGGCACATCATTAAGACCTCAGGGGAGACATTTTAGAGCATTTTCATGCCCACCAGGTTAAAAGTAAAGCTTTGAAAATCACCCCGCTCCATGGGATGTGACTAATCTCTCTCATGCAGATGTGCTGGGCCAAGCCTGCACCGGAGGAATTACTATATGATGGTGTTGACTGATGCTAAATAGCACTGACCACTTTTTTAAGATTTGACAGGATACGGAGAATGTATTAGTAATTCCCCTTTAATAAGGAATCATCTCTCTCCTTATGAGTTGGCACTTGTTCCTTTTTTCTCCCTCATTTTGGCTCAAGAGCATTCTTTTTAAAACCTTGAATGGGATCAGGTCACAACAGGGAGGAAATGCAGAGCCAGAGAAGTCTGCAGTGAATTTCCAGAACACTGTGGCTGCTCTGCCACCTCGCACAAATGGGGTTGGCTGTTACCTCCCTATAACTTTTAGAAAGCTCTTCTTCCCTCTCAATCTTTTGTCAGTAGTGACGATAGCTCTAAATATTATGTACCAGCTTCCTGGGTTCCTCGGTTTTCAGGCTATTCTCAAAGCCTTCCTTCTTTGTTTTCCCAAACCCCTGTTCTCTAACACTGTTGCTTGCCACCTCTAAGGTCAGCTTCATGCATACGCGGCCAGCACAGTCATACAGGGCGCTGCTCAGAAAGGCCTCACACTCAGGTTTAACGCTCTGTGAACTCAGGGTTTCACAGAGGGCATGCTTGGGCTAAGAGCTTCAGCTGAGAGCTCCCACCTCCATCTGCCTCTTGGTATCCTGGGCTGGGTGGCTGGGTTCTCTGTTTTCTGTTACCTTTTATGTGGTTCCAGTAACTGCTGGCCTTGGCTCTCGTTCCTTGCCCTAGCTTGACGGCCTTTGCTATCCTCTGCTGTCCAAGCTGGGTGTAGGGGAAGCCCTCTGTCAGCCTTCCTTCTGCCCCCAGGGGGCATTGGAGCAGGTTTGGCATGATTGGGTTTTTACCTACACCCTGTAGTCTTTTTGGGTAAAGCAAGGTGGTGGCCATCCTTGCCCTGGGTTGGCAGTGCCATGGTGCATTTGATGACTTGTTGGGGAGCAGGGGTAGGAGAGAAGTGTCTCTCATTTACCCTGAACCCAGGGCAAAGTGACACTCCCTTGGGGGTTGCCCTTTGCTATGCGAAGGGGAGACTGCATTTTCAGTTTGCACTGGCTCTGCACATTATGTAGCTGGTCCTGACTACCTGGCATTCACTCCCTTCTCCTTCCTTAAAAGAATCATGATTTCTGGGGTCCATGCAACCATGTTCACAGCAGAAGTTAACCTTGGCCATGGCTGCCAGATTGGGCCTGACTTGTCCAAGAAACCAATGTATTAGTCCATTTCTTTAGCCATGAGTTTGACTTCAAGAATGGAAATGTGACATAATTCCAATCACAGGGATTTGAGAGAATGTGTTTTGAAAATTTTTAGACAATTTTTTTTTTTACTTCAGAAAAGAAAAAGGCCAGTCTTTCCCTTTAGCATGGATGCTTTGGGGTTTAAATGTCATGGCTGGGCCTGATGCAGCCACAGTAACAGGAGTCAGCAGACAAAGCCATGCCTGGGAAAGGCAGAGCTGAGAGAAGCAAAGAGCCTGGCTTTGTGAGCTGCCAGCCTTACGGAGAATCACTGCACCTATCCCATGTCTGGACTAGGGACTGTCCTTTAACACCTGCTGATTTGTACCCATTTGATTTGCAGCAAAATTTACCCTAACTTACAACACCCATTCTTCCTCTTTACTTTCCACTTCTATTTTCAGTCAGCATCATTTTCCTGTTGTAAGCTCAGTCCTCAAGTAAGTTTATAGAAAGCTGCAAAAGACATACAATGCATATGTTTGTTTTCCTTTTTTAATTTTGAAATAGTTGGCAGTCTTATGATAGAAGGCTCAGAAAACATACCGGGAAGAGATGAAAATACATGCTCTTAATGCAAATATGTCAGTCATTTTCCTTAGATTTCATCTTTTCTTGTTTATATATACAAATGCTAATGCAAAAAATGTTTGATGTTTCTTTTTCTATTATTTCTTTCTTTATTTTAAGAGACAGGGGGTCCCTCCATTGACATTTTGGTGTTTCTGACATGACACCTCTACCTCTATCACCTAAAAAGATATTCTGAGAAGTAAGAACACAATAACTTGTATGTCTATACGTATAAGTTCTCTCTTATTAGAGGCTGTGTATATGGGGAGGGAGTTGATTGAGAGAGTAGGTCATGCTTACGTACATGGTGACCTGTAGTTATTTCTCCCTGTTTTAAGGGAGCCTCTCCCATGTCTTAATGTAATGTAATTGAAGGCAGAAATAATGTCTCATTCATCTTTGAAACTCTTTACTGAAAAGAGCTGAGTACATAGAAAGTGCCCTGTAAAAATGTGTTGGCTAAATGCACAAATAAATAAATGAAACAGTAAATGAATAAACACCTATTACTGCTACTGTTCTTATGATTTAATATTTTATTTTATAAGGCCTTTTTTCCCCTCTCACTTCTATAGCTAAGTTGTAAGTCTCTAGAAAATTGTGAGTTCTTCAGGGGTTGGGAAGATTTATTAGTGTCCCTAAGTGTAGGATCCAGTGTGTTACCATGCCTTTTTACTTAACAGATACTTATTGAGTGCCCACTTTATGCCAGGTACTACTCTAGATTCTGAAGATAAAATGATGAACTCAATAGATAAGGTCCCTGTTTTGAAGAAAATTAGAATCTAGTATGGGCCAACAGAAAATAGAATTTCAAAAAATCAATGAATTAAGAGGATAATTCCAGATCACTTGCGTTCTAGTTCCTGATATAATGGTAAAATTAGGAATATGACCAAGGCAAGTCATGGCTGAGGGGGAGAGGAGGAATAAAACTGTGGAAGTGAGTGAGCAAAGGAACTGAAAGACAAAGAAGGAGGAATAATGCATGTGGATGCTGAAGTCACCAACAATGATGACAAGAATAAAGATAGGGTGAAGACAGTATGCCAAGACATAAGAACTTCCATGAAAGGAAGAAATGATGGGCAGTTGGTGATGACAAACACGATGTGGGGTGGGGAGTGGCATAGCCTGACGGCACAAACTCCACAGGAGATAGAACAATGGATGGCAAACTGTGAAATAATTGTTTGGAAGTGGAAATGAGGAGCAAGACAAGCAAGCACCCACTCTAATCATCAGGTCCAGAGGTCTGTGTAATTTGACGGGTAGTAGCATTCTTAGGTAAAACTTTCATTCAGGACAACAGAGGAAGAGAACATTTAAGGAAAGATTGAGGATATTAAATATTAAAAAGTTTGCCAATGGAAAACTACGAGGTCAAGTTCCATAAGGTGCCTTGGAAAGGAGCGCTGAACAGTGGAAAGCTGGGTCAGTTTCATCGATGTTCAGTGTGGAGATGGATGTCCTGGTGACAGTGATGTTGCAGAGGACACAGTTTCAATGATGTGAAAACACAGTTCATGGTTTTCAATCAAGAAAACCATGATTCCAGACAAGATGGCTTAATTTTAAGCATAAGTTCTGGCTGTTTGGCTATCAGTTTAAGTTGGAAAATTTGGGAAGGCTGAACAGCTGACTCAAAATTTGTATTCATAACTATAATTCTACATCGAATTCAAATTTGTCACTGCTTTGTTGAGAAACAGAGTGGTATAGCAGAGAGATTGCTAATGTGGGAGGATTCCGAAACGTGGATTCCAGTTCCAGTTTTACTAACTAGCTGCATACACTTAGTAACACCACTTAACTTCTTCACCTGTAAAATGAGCAAGTTGGACAAAATGACCCTGGATTCGATCTCTGAGAGGTATCAGACTGGAAAATTGGTTGGTGTGGGTTTTAAAGTTGATGGTTCTCCTTAAACTCATTTAGTTTTATTTTTTCTGAAAAGCACACATTCATTATGAGCTATGGTTCAACAGTTAAAGTAGGATTTTTATCCCAAGTCTATGGATACTAGTTGCAAGACCTAACTCTCTAAATTTTCTCTAAACCCTGATTTTCTCATTTGGAATGTATGATAATAGTAACAATATAAAATAGTTATTATGAAATTAAATGGCAGAGTGCCTGGCAAATAGTGAACATTAACACATTTTAGCTGTTTATTAAAACGTGAGGAAAGTTTCTTGACTGCTTTCATATAAGTATTGAAAATATATGATAATTATTCTATGCTTCAATATTTTAAGATACTAAATCTTCAGCGTGTTGATGATTGGGTATACAGCCTCTGGCGTTTATATTTTCAGGTGAAGAGCAGAAATGCATCTAAATCAGGGTGAAAAGTCCTCTCTAGCAATATGTGAATCCAATGACTAAAACAAAGTTATTTTTTTCTGTTTTTCCTTTGTTAAGTTAATTACAAATGCAAAGATAATCAATTGTTCCCCAAACTAGTTGGTTTCCTATATTTCAGAAATAAACTTCAACATGAATTATCACTTTAAATTTTCCATATTTCACAATACAGTACAATTTCACAACTGTGTCAGTGGTAGTGGGACAAAATGGGTTCGTCCAATATTTCCTTTTGTTTTGACTTTGACAAACAACAGTATCTATTATAGAAATAAACTAGGTAGGATGACTAGAAAGATATAACACATTTGGATCAATATATGAAGCTACACTATTCATCATTTTCCACATAGGCGAAATGAGAGATTCTAATATTTTTCCTCCCTCCCACTATTTACCCATCGATTCATGCATACCACTGAGACACTGAGGATAGTGATAGTGATTGTTATCAAGGTTGAGAAGTCTTAAGAGAAAAAACAAAATCAGAAACAAAGAATGACTACCCTGGCCCACACATCCTTGAGAAAATAATAAAGATCAAGCCATATTTGTGTCCTCACTCTCTCTCTCTCTCCCACTATACACACACACACACACACACACACACACACATGCATAGATATATGGAGAGGGTGTGGTTTTGTGTTTGTGTGTGTATATACATATACATATATACACACACACATACTTTTATACATAAACATATATATATACACCCACACATATATGTACACACACTTTTTTCCTTTTCTCATTAGTATTTTAGTGTTTTGAGGAACAAGTAGAAAGGTGTCTTTAGAAATAACTTGGCTCAGTGTTAGTTATGAAGTTAGAAGAATCATGCCCATCACCTCTCTCCTTGATTGCCTGCTCATGCGTAATCCACCCCATTTCATCTAGGATACATTTTCTTCCCCAACACAACCAGTCCCTTTAATGCTATCTTACAGTGTGCGGTTGTTTTGAGACCAGAAAAAATATAAGCCCATCATTACTTCTGGAAACCTAACTCACCACTTGTGTTCTGAAGGATTACTGGAGAGGGTTATATGTGGATGGAAATATTATGGTTATTAGATCAAGACATAGCTAGACTGAATATTAATTTGTTTGACTATGCTAAGCTATGAACAGAAAATCCAAGAAAAAGCTTCCTATGTGTCCTTTTGTTTAATAAATATGCCTTTGGAGCTTTCTTATGCCTATGCAGGGGGAACATGGTAATGAACAATATAGAGATGGTCCTGGACCTTTCGTGACATGTGATTTTGTGAAGGTGTGACTTAATTTAGAAGATATATAATTTTTGTTGTTGCATGTGTGCATGAAAAAGGCAACTGGACCAGAAATTAGGAAAACTAGCTGGGAACACTAGTCCCAGCTCTGTTACTAAATAGCTACGTAAGTTTGGGTTATACAGACTCCCTCTCTGATTAGTCTCCCAATCAGTAGAATGAAGGAGTTTAACCAGGTCATCTACAAATCCCTTTACAATTTCTAAAATTCTATGACTCTCTGATTATTGCTATTTCCTGAGTAGTGCCACGAATATATTACCAGAGTAGATACAGTGCTTGTGCCTTTCTCCTCCTGCCCCATGGGAGCAGTGAGCTTCTCCCAACACATACAAGGAGCAGTGCAGAAAGATAAAGTTTGGGAAACAAAGGAGAGCCAAAAGTAGCCCGAGGAGCACCCACCAATCAGACCTGCCTCACAAGTCACATTTCAACCATGCAAAGAGGAAACATGGAAGTTCTCCTTTGATGGATACAGTTGACACGTGGCCCAGGAACAAAAAAGCAGAGGCACTGTCAATATGCTGTAAAATATTAATGCATACAATTTTGGAAATAAGATTTTTAAGCGGTGTTATGTCCACCAAGATTTTTCAATACCTAATCAACAGTTAAATCATTTGAAATAAAAGAGATGAAGCCAGACTAGAGAATTTAACCAACAATATTGGGATAACATTATTTCATTCCACAAATCAAAACTGTGATTTTCTTTTCTTTTCAAAACACATTCTGTTTGTGTGTGTTTATGCTTGTGTGTTTGTATGTGCACATACATGACTTAGTTGACAAAAAAAAAAGCTTCTTCAAAAATTAAAATCATGACACAGAGATTCTGAGGCAGTCAGGGATGACCCCAGGCTTGCCGTCCAATTCAAGGTCACTGGTGCTCCTGAATATGCATCCAGGCAGCTGTGAGTACTGCAAGCTAAGAGAACCAGAAAGGCAATAGGAAACAAGAGATTTAAATCTCTAGCTTTGCAGGCTGTTAAGTTAATTTTCTTTAAAAACAAAAAATGACTATATACCATGAATGCTGTCTAAGCCATAGATAAATTCAGTTGTTTATCTGGACCTGATGCTTAATGGATAAATGAGTCTTTTAAAAATGCAGATTCTGATTTAGCGTATCTGGAGTAGTACCTAAGATTTTGCATTTTAACCAGCTACCATGTGATGCCTGATCGGCTGATCTATGGGACACATTGAGTAACAAGAATTCTATAAATCCTGTTTCTAGGCAGAATTGCTTTAAGACACTTTCCTTATGCTCTCTAGGAGAACGTTTTTAAATTATATTTTACTCATTTTTTCCAGGACCTCCTACACCTCACAGAAAGGGATTTTTTATAACTAACCTGAGGTTTTTCTACTACAATCAGTCACATTTCTTCCCATGTCTTTCTCAATGAAGGATGGCTGGCTCTCTATCTTCTTAGATTTAAGGATAATGTCACAATATTACCCTGCCTCCTTCTCTGCCAGGATGATATATCCCAAGCTTTCTTTTATTTTCCTTTTTTTCTTCTTCTTCTTTTCTTTTTCCGAGTTGAATACTTTTTCAAATTGATTTAGAGATGGGTTTTGAGTGTTTTTTCTATAACTTTCCCAAATTGGTTGTTTTCTACTGTTTATCTCTTGCCTATTTTGGATACAGGACATTCTACCACTGAAGAGAGTCCCTGGTGACCAATAACACATCTATGCATTCCCAAGCAGCTATCATTTAGGGACATAAATGGAGGGATATATGGAGTTCCATTTATTTATTAAGGGTTCTGAGAAAATGCCAGCATAGGGATGCACCATGGTAACATTCTCCAGATGTTGAGAAGTCTGACTTGGTTTGGGGGCCCCTAGTGATTATTTCTCTTCTAATGTAATCATAGCACCTGAAGGGAATATTGGGTCTCCAAGGATGAACAATGCAAAGAAATCTTGAATTGAATGACCCCTATGGGTACAAGTCTAAGCTGACTGACCGTGACTGTGACGGTGACATTCATTTCCTGCCTGCTGCCAGTGCTGAAATCATGGTTAGACAGAAGAGCAGAAGTTAATTGCCTCAGGGAAAAGATCCCTGTGCTAATCGTCACATTAAAGTTCACATTGCATTAAAGTTTCTAGCTCAGGTTTATCCCAGCAGCTGGGCTCAGACGAGCCATGGAATCTCATGTCTGTACGTAATGACTCTTCTCCAGAAAAATTTTCCACTTCCGTTGAGACTGAAATGGGAAAACATTTAGTTTGAACTATAGTTTGAAGACTTCAGTGGGTCCAGGAAGCCTGGAGTGAGAGAGGAAACTTGATTTTGTCTTATGTGGGCCAGATCATACCAAGAGGGGCTGGCTCTCAGACCCAGAGATTCAGGTGGGCTAAAGGGTCATTTATTAGACCTGATAAAGATGATTCTGAATCATGTTTTCAACTCACCACAGCAGGACAGATAGCAACCACAACCAACTTAACAAAGAAACTCCAGGAAATATCAACATTTGATTGGTTTATTGGGTGGAAGGCAAGAGCTTAAGATCAGGAGTTATCTTTTTTTTTTAATAGATGAGGCCTGGCTCTATCACCCAGGCTGGAGTGCAATGGCGATTTTTATAGGTGCAGTCATAGCTCACTAGAGCAAACTCCTGGGCTCAAGCAGTCCTCCTGCTTCAGCCTCCTGAGGAGCTAGCATTACAGGTGTGCACCACCACGCATGGCACAAGTTATTTTTTATGAGCACTTAGCATATCAGAGCCATTCTCACCTTCCCTATAATCCATACCCTTTTACATCTCCTTCATGTTACATTTATTATACAAGGCAAATCTGCAGAGTAAAGTCAGCAAAGTGCTGCCAAGGTAACCTGGACTCTAATTATGAGTCCAAGTTAATCATTTAATAGTGCCACGTGGTCTCAGACAAATTACATAGTCGATTTAAACCTCAGTTTTCCAATCCTTAAAGTGGAAACAATAACATTTATTTTGCAACTTAAATTTTTATTTTATTTATTTTTTCAGCATTAAATGAAATTGTATGTAAAACAATTTTAATACTGTGCAGATGGCAGACACTTTGGAAATCTTCTTCAGATCTCATCTGTTTTGACTCCTTTCTTCTGAATCCTTCTAATCTGAAGCTGTTTAATTGTGTTCTGCTTGAGGTTTTTATATTTTGACTTAAATGTAGGTCATTTGTTTACCAAATATGAAAGTCAAGTCCCCAGGGATAATATTTCTTCATCTGTTGCTTTAAATTTCCCTGAGAGACCCAGATAGTTTTGTTTATTTAAATCCACTTTACATTTTGAGCTTCTGCTAGTGCCAGGCATCCTACTGGGCACAGGACATGGCAACTGTCAGGAGGAAATATGGTATTTATTAGAAAACTAGCTAATTATATTGTAAAGAAGACTCTGATAAACACCATAGAAAAGGTGGAATTAATGAGGAGGGAGAAATTAATTATCTAGTGGGAGTAATGAAGAGAAAGAAATTAATTCCTTCTTAGGAGGTAGGGGAAGACTTTTAGAGGAGGTGGCATTTATGCTAGACCTTGAAGGAAAGACCTCTCTTTCAACCTCTTGTTCTTCTGTACTTAAAAAGCAATCACTCTTTGAATCATGCTAAATTGCTAGTAGTCAATAGTGAAACCAACCCATAGCACTGCCTGTTGAATTCCTGCATCACTGCATTACGAAAAGAGCACTGGACAGTCCTGCAGAACTGTACTTCCACTTCAGGGCAAGGCATTCAGCCTTTCACTGCAAGTAGTTGTTTTTTTGTTTTTTGTTTTTCCTTGGTTTTACACATTGCTATGGTTTGAATGTTTGTCCCCTCCAAAACTCATATTGAAATTTCATTGCCATTGTAACAGTATAAAGAGGAGGCACCTTTTAGCAGTGATTAAGCCAGGAGGGCTCCACCTTCACGGGCGGGATTGGTGTTGCTATAAAGGGTAGGTTCAGTCAGACCCCACTTTCCCTCTCTTGCCCTCTTGCCTTCTACTATGTGATGGCATAGCAAGAAGGCTCTTGCCAGATCAGATGCTAGCACTGTGTCATTGGACTTCCCAACCTCCAAAACTGTGAGCTGATAAGTTTCAATTTTTATAAGCTACCCAGTCTCAGGTATCCCGTTATAGCAGCACAAAACAGACAAAGACACATTTCTTTGCAACTTCCTATACCTCAATGTAGTTTAAAACCAATTTTCTCTCATTCAGTAGAAGCTGTATTGCTATATGCCTCATATTCCAGAAGAAAATAAGCTTTTTAATGTAGTTAAACACAATACTATTTCAGCCATTATGTTAAAACAATTATATTATTTACTCATTATTCATCTTTATTTTTAATTAATTTATTAATTAATTTATTTTGAGATAGTTTCACTCCTGTTGCCCAGGCTGGAGTGCAATGGTGTGATCTCAGCTCACCGCAACCTCTGCCTCCCAAGTGCAAGCAATTCTCCTGCCTTACTCTCCCGAGTAGCTGGGACTACAGGCGCTTGCCACCACGCCAGCTATTTTTTTTATTTTTTAGTAGAGACAGGGTTTCACTATGTTGGCTGGACTAGTCTCAAACTTCTGACCTCGGGTGATCCACCTGCCTCAGTTTCCCAAAGTGCT
Source organism: Rhinopithecus bieti (assembly GCF_001698545.2). NCBI lineage: Eukaryota > Metazoa > Chordata > Mammalia > Primates > Cercopithecidae > Rhinopithecus > Rhinopithecus bieti. Next base: position 2,449,324 of record NW_016810565.1, read on the forward strand.
GGGATTATAGGCATGAGCCACATCGCCCAGCCTCATTATTCATCTTTAAATGTTTTCCTTAAACCCTATCAGCTCCTTCACATCTCCTGTCTGTTGAAACATACAGAACTGGACACAGGGTGCTGGGGAGGATGCAGCCAAGATTTGGAATGAAGAAACTGATTATCCTCAGCTACCCTTTGCTCAAGGCCCACCCATTTGTTCATGCAAACATAACCAGATACAAGCTGCCTTGAAGGAGTGTGACCCTATGCACTCTCTGTCAATTGACCTAAATTCCAAATTGTCTCAGTTAATAAAAAATAAAAATAAAACAAACAAAACTAGCCTTTAAAGTGTTTCTCTAAGTCCCAAGACTGGGTCTGCTTGCTTGCTGCATGGGTGGCATTGGGCTCTCAGCCTCAGAGCTAGCTGAGAAGCAAGATATGCTCCACTTGCCTCCTGCAGGATTTCTCCCTCCTGGGTTAAATGTGTTTAACCTTTGGAATAAAGCAATATGATATTCAAACATCTTCTAATGAGGCTCTTCAACTTAGGTCTTTGAGTTTTTATTCACCTGAGTGATTTCCCTTAAGCCTGTAAAAATAGACAATTGCCAGGTTTAATACCATCTCTTCTTGTTAAGAAACCAGCAACCAAAACTGTCAGTCAGCTAGGACACTGTAATTGTATTAGTGCTTTAGCCACATGAAAGCACAGACACACTGCTGCTCAGGCTCATCTGAGGTGTAGTTTTGGTTAACACCACTGACAGTATCAATAGTCTTTCACAGACTCTAAAAAGAACTATTTTCTGAACCTGCCGAGAGAAGTAGGAGGCTACTATTTCTGTACATAGGTAATATGCATATTTACTATGACTGTTCCAGGAGAAGAAAAACTAACCCCCATAAATAAATCCATTCCTAAATAACTACCTAAGGGAGTGTTACCTTTTAGGATAAACACTAAGGGGAAAAAGCATCCTGACTCTGTAAAATGTCCTGTGTTTGAATTGAAGAGCTCCAGAAAAGTCTAGTTTGGTCATGACATCCATTTGGGTCTTAATTTTGTTTGTGTTTTGATTTTGTTTTACTAGGAGAAGGGCTACTAATCTCTTTTCTCCCTAACAATTAAGGATATTGTGCACATTATGTAACACAAAAGATGTAAAACGTCTTTGAGAGTAAAAGCAATAGGAGAAAATTAGTAAGGCAAAAATACTTTTTACTTTAGCTCCCCAACTATTTCGATGAAGTGAATCAGACTTACCTTGCATTACTTTCTCTACATCCACATCAAGGTTTTGTGGATTGAGGACACCAGGCACACCTGAAGGATTCATAGTTGGGAAACAACGTGATGCTCGGAAAAATCACTGGGCTGATGATTCCAGATGGGAGAGAGGATGCAGGATCCTGGGCCTAGGGAAAGAGCAGTAGAGGTCCTGATGTCCTGCTCATTGCCTACTGCTTGGCAGTGTCTTTAGAATTAAAGCGACAGGAAGAAAGAATTATATAACATTTTTAAGTTAAAAGAGACTTTTACAGATGAACATCTCTAGAATAAGTCACATTGATACTAAAGTAACCAAGAGGGTTCTGTCCTAGGGGACTGAAGACAGTATATCTGAAAAAGGGTGACTACAGAATCGCAGTTCAGTGTTGTTACTCACATATAGAGCTCTTTACCCCCAACTTGATAAAAAACTGAGCACTATTTCTGGTCTTTGTCTTGACCCATATTTGAAGCCAAGAAAGGGGACATAATCAGTGTTTCCTCAGGGACACAGAATTAATGGGCCTGGCTTCAGGAATCCCTGAAGACAGCTTGTCCTGGTGATTGGGCTTCTTCAATCCTCCTACCGAGGTGCATTTAGGCCATGCACAGGGAACGAGGAGTTCAGTGGTGTTTTGGAGGCAGGGCTCTACGATTTTCACTCTGGCTTCCATCTGATTGGAATCACAGTCTGCACAGGTCCTTATTGGACACGGGTCTTTTCACACTGCAGAATTCAGAGAAGTACAGTACGGGCTTTGAAGAGCATAGAGTATAAACTAAAGAATAGGGCCTGGACTTCGGAGTCAGACAAATGTCAGGTCAAACCACAGATCTACCCATTATCCAGTCAATGACATATTCTGTCTTCATTTGTCAGTTGGTAACAATCATCTGTTTCCTCTGTGCTTGTGAGAATTAAAATGCAACCCAGCATATGTCTGGCACAACTAGAAAGTTCTGAGCAATAGCTCACTTCTCTCATGCAATCTTTATGACTGGTACACAGCAGGCACCTTGCTAATGGGAACAATGGTTAGAGCTGAATTTGAACAAGTTCAAGAGAAAATGTAATCTATGGTTAATAAAATGTTAATTTAGAATATTCCTAAAGGAGCAGGAAGCTGAATTCTCTAAACATGGTTAGTATTTTATAAAGTAACTCTTAAGATTCTACAATTTTTTGTTTTGTTTTTGTTCCTGTTTGTTTGCTTTTTTTCCTCCTAGCTGCTGAAATAAAGATAGTATCAGCATTACTATTTGCAAAACTTTATTCACAGCAGCGGCACATATCTCCCAAGCATCTAAGTAGCCTGGGGTCTTCCATGAAGAGTTGTATGCTTAATCAGCCCCCAATTCCTTGAGGAGGAACTTGAGTATAAATTGTTAAGGTACTTGCTTACCCTGGGAAATGAATTCCGTCTTTCTGGCATAAATGCCCCATTTGATAAATGAGAATATGAGGGTAATGAACAGAATCTGCAGTCCCTGTGCTTTCTTGTAGGAGGTAAATTACTAAGAGTGACTTGACCCCAAAACATGTCTTTCTGGCAACTCCTTCTCATTCTCTTCTCAAGAATGTCACTGTCTCCTTTCACTTCCTGATGATTTCCCCACAACCCTACCACCAATGGGTCCACCCATTCATTCCTTCTTTATTGATGAACAAGCTCTGAAGACTTAAACACAACACCTGTTCACAGAAAAGCTAGGGTCCCTTAACTAGGTAAAGTCTAAGGTCAACTCACAGATAAAAAACTATAGTGAAAATATAAATATAGCCAGCTCTGCAGCACCGCTGACTCTCACAGCAAAGCTAACGAGGTAGCTGAGGACAAGGCTTCTAGCCTGGGTCAACTTGGATTTGAGTTTCCTTTCTGCCATTTAATCATGATATGGCTTTAGGAATCTTAAGTCTCTGAAACTCATTTTTTTTAGTTTGTTTCTAGAGTGGATATCAAAATAGCAGCATTAAAAAAATTAACATTTAAATGAAAAAATACAGCAACATTACATATATACATACATATGAAGAGAGAGAGACATTATAGTGTCCCTCACAGCAAGTCCTTGATATGTCTCATTTTGTTTTTCTCTTAATTGATTCAATTAATATTTTTTATTATATGCAAGTGTCTGTCGCTAGCAGTTGGGATAGAAAGTATGGCATGGTTGATGTTATAATGGAGGAGAAAGGTGTTGCAATGATGGTAGAGTCTCAGAAATCCTCCAAGATTCCAGGAGGGAGGAGGGTAGAGTAGGTAAGAGTGGAGACACTGGCATGAGAGGATGCTTGTCAGTGAGGGCTAAAGAGGAATGTTGTACACATAAAGATATACTGAACATACGGATTTCAGGAGCTGCACGGTTTTTCAGACAGCACTGAGTCTCTTCCATCTTTTTGTGACCCAGATGTGAAGCGAGGCTTTATAGGATGTCCACTCTGGCTGTTGGAAAGTCCTGCTGGGTAGTCTTTAGAGTGCTTCTGGGATGATGCATCAATTCCACATCCTCCTGGGGTCCTTGGAGGGAGTGGTAGACTGGGAGGGGAAGAAGGAAGGACAAACGGAGATTAGAATCATAAGAGCTTCAGTGACAGCTCACCTTACTACAAGTTCCAATATCAAAGCAAGTCTTCTAATTTTCCCAGACACAGACAGGTAGCTCTGATGGTTCTGGAAGGTTCCCAGAGTACTCTGAGAAATAGAGAATTTGCATAATTCCTGATAAATCTTCTTATATTTTAGGGGTAAACATACCTGGGTTCCACTTCCAGATTGGCCTCTTATAGGCTGTGCAACCTTACACAAGTGTATTTAATTTCTTAAATACCCATTTTTCTCACTAAAAAATGGAAATAATGAGAGAATACAATGGGTTTATAATTTTTGAGATGCACAAAAGACATGATACTTTTGGTATATTTTAGTATCTGACCTTCAATAGATAGCAGCTATAGTAATTATTATTTATTTATTTATCTATTATTTGAAATGCCTATAGTCTGGCTCTATTAAGGAATCAGCCCATTTTAGAGATCAGTTCCATTAAGGATAAACAAACAGAAACTGCAGACTTTAACAAAGGAGAAGAAAAAAGGTTGGGACAGTTGCATGAGATGAGCTAGTCTAGTAGACTTGGTGAAGGGCCTTCATGCTAAGAGGAAGGGGTTAAACACTGGTGCCACTGGAGAGAATGGCACAACAAGGTTTGTGAGGAGAGGGGAGGGCATGCATTTAAACCAATAGACAGAGAAGATGCCTTTCACATTTCCTACCTTCGAAGTCTCTGTGGAATTGGAAGAATTAATGAACTAATATCTATAAAGTACTTGGAGGCTATCAAATAAAAGAACTATAGAAATCCCAAGCAGTAGTATCATGTTATTAAACATTTATTGAACATAGTACAGAATATATAGGAGCTATACTTTCTGCCCAGAGGGTTTAGAACCTAATTGCAATATTTTATTAATCATCTTGAGGGCAGAGGGAATTCTAAATAAACAATAAGTTTAACATATCTCCAAAGAACTATAATAGATATTGCATCTGATCGCCATAATTTGCTCCCTGATTTTCTGGAATGTAATTTTATTGTCATTATACAATACAAACAGTTATACTGATACTAATGATAATGATACAAATCAAATAAATTATATGCCAGACACTTTTCTAGGTACTCCGTGTATGTTATATCCAATCCTGACAACAAATTCTGAAGAATGGGATTAATATCCTCATTATAAAAATGAGTAAATTGGGGCTTAGGGAAGTTATCCAAGATTATAGAGCTAGAAAATAATGTATTTGGCCCTATAAAACAGCAGAGACAAAGATATTCTAGTTTATAGATTATCTATCTTTTCCCCACAATCTTTTGAGATAGTTGAATAGTCTAGCTGTATACAAGCACTATAACTCTAGTATCTGCCTATTAAATTAATAACTAAAAGTTCTTAACATAGACTCTATAGATACTCTTTAAAGTGTTCATGGAATGCTGTAAAATTCTTTGCAAATTTGTATTTCTAATGTGTTCTACATTTTTCAGAGGAGTGGATTTAGAAACTTCATTAGATTATTAAAGGAGTTCATAGTCCAAATAAGATTAAAAACACTGAGCCCATCTTGGGCCAATTGTGTGTATTGGACAGGGTCCAGAAATATGCTTAGCATGAACCCCATCCTTAACTTCATATATGGCTCAGATATCAAGGGAGTCAGGGATCTACATATGAATGAGAGATTCAACGTTCTTGCAGCTTTCCCCAGTTGATGTTTGTACTTCCTGTTTTTCAGTCACCCCTTGTGAGCCAGGGATATTAACTATACTCCCAAGGGTTGTACCAGTCTAGTCCCAGGCCCCTGTCAAATACCATCTCTTCTATAATATACTCCTTAACTCTCACAGAAAAGTTAATTACTCCTGCATTTATGTGTATCTCAGTATAAACCCATATTCAAGACATTATATAGCATTGCAATTAGGTATGTGTTTATCTCCTTCATCAGAGTCTGCAGTTCTGTAGGGCAAGAGCAATATCATAATTCAGTTTTTTTCCTATCTATATCATGGGACCTAGAATATAATCAGTACTCAACTAAAACTTAATGAATAGACAGGTAGTTAGACAGATGGATATACTGGCACATGAATATTCTTTTTATAGTATTGAAAACTAAGATATTGAGGGGCATGTGTTAGGACATAAGAACCCACTAATTTTCGGCCAAGTTATACGCAAACTTATATTAGTAAAATTGGTTATGACCATGGGAAGAAGATGCCTGTCACACATGAATTGATGCTTTCCTTTTACTAATGGTTATAGAAGAATAATTCAATGTCATAGAATTTTGCAAAGGGTATAGCTTTTCCATTTAGAATAAACTTAGGTGATCGGCTATAGTGTGCTGTAAAACTTATTTCAGTTTGCCAGTTCTCTAAAAAAGACACACTCCAGTTGACTTTCCAGCTCCTGCTTTATGTAACTTGGCTTAATAGAGCAAAAACTTCTCATGATCACAAAAGCCTAATATTAGCACCTCAGTAATGTATTTAAGTTGCCACCTACCCATATAGGCTGCTGATCCTTGGAGGAGCCTAATAGGACAGGAGAATTCCTGCTATGTTAGAGTGCCATTGACAGTGAAGAGGATAATAATCTTAAGCAATCTATCAGACTTACATTTAGTGAAAATTCATAGCTTGTTAGCCTGGCTAATCTCTGAGTTACCTGTGTTTGTACAGAAAATCCTGTTATCTCTTACCCTATCTATTCCTGTGGTGATCAATGGGACTGTATTCACAGCAGAAACCAGTCCCGATGATGTCATCCTCATCACCATGGGAACACTGTCTTTTTGCAAAGATGAGAGTTAAGTCCATCCTAACAAAAGTCCAAGGGCTCTCTTGAAATATGATGAGAATTTTCCAGTGGGACTTAGCTATAATCCATGAGGGGTGACATGAAAGAATAAGCATTTATGAATTTTACTGAAAGCCCATGAATTCTAAGACTTAAAAAAGAAAATCTTATCTTCAAATAATAAAGAGATAAAAAGAATCCACTTTTACAGAGGCAGTTAGGTGTTTACCCAATAGAATAATCTGTGTGTTTTATGCTTTCCTCAGGTGTATCAGAATAGCCTTCCAACCCTCCAATCTGCACTGCTGCCTGGCATCTCAGGAGAACCTGGTCCTAGAACAGAGAAATGTTTTCTGGACTATTTTGGTATAAATCTCTTATTTCTTCAGGCTGTAAAACAGAGTTGTACATTTACTACTCTTTGGTAAAGCCTACTGACTTCATGAATTTGTGGCTTATCTTTCTCATTTGTTCAGTGGTGGCTATAGTAAGAAAGTTCTGAGATTTTCGCCCAGGCAAAAAAATAAAAAAATAAAATAAAATAAAAAATTCTAGTGGCATGAAAGATAACTCTTTGGTTTCTAAACGGACATGTTATATATTCCTTGGATACAGTATCCTCTAGAGTAGGAGGCCCCAAATTCCGGGCCATGGACTGGTACTGGTCTGTGGCCTGTTAGGAACTGGGCCACACAGCAGGAGGTAAGTGACAGGCGAGCCAGTGAAGCTTCGTCTATATTTACAGCCGCTCCCCATCACTCGCATTACTTCCTGAGCTCCACTTCCTGTCATATCAGCAGTGGCATTAGAGTCTCATAGGACTATGAACCCTATTGCGAACTGTTTATGTGAGGGATCTAGATTGAGTGCTCCTTATGAGAATCTAATGCCTGAGGATCTGTCACTGTCTCCCATCACCCCCATTTGGGACTATCTAGTTGCAGGAAAACAGGCTCAGGGCTCCCACTGATTCTACATTATGGTGAGTTGTATAATTATTTCATTATATATTGCAATGTAATCGTTATAGAAATAAAGTACACAATAAATGCAATGTCCTTGAATCATCCCAAAACCATCCCACCTCCTTCCCACTCCACCCCCGGTCCATGTAAAAACTGTCTTCCACAAAACCAGTCCCTGGTGCCAAAAAAGGTTGGGAACTACTGCTCTAGAGGAAACCTCGTCTGTGGCAATATGGAGGTCACAGAGAAATATTTTGTTTTATACTTTATTCTGTCACTGAAGTTTCACATTCATGAGGAGTCTATTTGCATTTTCCATAATGTCAGAAGTCATGGATAAGTCCATGAGAAGCTGAGGATATGGGCATGATCTCTGTGTTGCATCCCTCAAACTTTCTGGCTGGTGGTTTCAACAGCCAATGGGGCCCTAAAAAAGTAGGCAGAGTCCTGTCCTTTGATGCTTGGAACCAATCACTCTGCTGTGGAAGTTGAGGAAAGGGGGACATAAGTACTAAATCCATGACTTCTGGGGTCATAAATCCCTGACTCTGAGATGCAAATATAAGAAAAATTTGACACTTCAGGAGTTAAAGGCACTTCTAAAGTGCAAGACATCATTTCCTCTTACATCTGAAACCCCAATGCCCCCCAGACTCAGGCTTAGAGAAGCAGAGTAGCTTACTTAAAATCCCAGAATTGATGGATGATCGAACTGGATTTGAAGCTGTACTCTGAGATCCATGCAAAAAAAATTTGAGTCCTTTTTAGTAAAAAGATTCAAAGCTGTTAAAGCTGCTCTTGTATTTTATCCAGACACCATTCTAGTCTGTGAGTTGCTTACCACATGTGCCTTATTCCCCACCTCACCACATGTTATACTTTCATCTTCACAAAAGACACTGCAATATCAATGACACAAAAGTTCATCTATTATTTTTCCAACATTAATAAGAGACAGGAAAGATCAGCAAAGTTACACAGCAGAGAAAACCTGAACTTTTACTTAGCTTCAGCATTGAATGCAGTGTAATTTTTGAAACTGATTAACTTTGGAAAGCTTTTGAAATTTTGCACTTACTTGGAGATTATAGGAAATTGAATTAAGAGGCTCTTTGACTCTCTGCTAGCTGGGATATAGATCAGGGCTCAGACTGGCTGCTGCCTTATGTTGGCAAAGTAAGTTAGGCAATTCATCCACAGCCTGCCTTTTGATCTGATAACATGGATGTAAGAACTCGTGATGGGTTTAGTCTTATTGATTGGGTGCTTGAGTGCTTGTGGGAACTAGGATGCTGTGATATCACAGGCATAGTTCAACACGTGGCCCATAGTGTTGCTAATAAAGAACCCTTCTAAAATGCAAAGCTGATTGTTACTCTCATTCCCCACTCCAACACTCTAGTAACTTTCTTTTCCATCAGAACAATGCCAAGCTCCTTTTTCTGACATTCAGGTTAACCACAATCTGGCCCCACTTCACACCTATCAGCTACCCTTTCTACTACACAGACCAGCACCTGCTCCTTTGCAAATGCCAAATTCTTCATTTGGGACTTTATACTCCTCACTTCTCCAGGAACTTCAGGAAACCTTCTCCCTGTCCGCCTGAGTTTTGTAGGAACTTTTTCTTTACTAACATAGCATCTTATATATGGTATTCAGCACACTGTATTGTAATCAGTGGTTTTCTTGTACATACCACTATAATTCCAAGACTCTGGGAGCAGGTACTCTCCTACCTAATCATATATTTATTCCAAGTATTTACCTTGGTATATTTAGTAAACTAGTAAATGAATACTCAGGGTTCGTACTTCAAGAAGACACTGGGGATATAAAATACACAACAGGACTTGCTTATCACAATTGTATAATTTTTTAATCTCAACTTTTGAAACCTAAGTAACTTATGTGCCAGGAAAAAACATGCACATTTGCTCTGGGCATATTCTATGACTTTACATTTGTAAACTGGCATTTGTGGTTCACTTTCAGGTACCAACTGAATCCCCAGGTTCTGAGCTACAGCAAGGCTGAAGGTGAATTTTTTTAAAAAAGGCAGCTGAGTATAGGCTCTAGAAGCAAACATGTTAAAATTCAGAAGGGTTGAACTGGTGAGCTGATTGGTGGGAAGTGATGGCCACGTCCAGAAACCAGTTAAATGTCAGTACCAGCATGTTGTGAATAAAAGAAACAGCCACACTGTTTATCTGGAAAATCTCCACAGAGATAGAAACTGGGCAGACTGTAGAAATGTTCCAAACAGCCATAGACCTTTAAGTATACTTTCCACCTCCAATAATGCATTGATTTATTTTTCCTCACATATCAGTTCCTTCCATAGATTTTATTATGTCTTTCAGGGTGCCACTATCTTCCCAATAACCTAAAAACATGGTACTTAAAGATTTGGGTGATCTCTTAAGGAGGGAAGAAGGCAGAAAAAAGTTATGGTTGGTATATGGTTGTTTACATCACTGGCTACAAGGAAGTTGCTTCTTTGCTCAGGACCAGAGGTGGTGCCTCACAGAAGTGTCGTTTCTTTGGATAAAAAAGATATATAGAGAAGGTGTGGTGCCCCTTGGAGATGCACCAGCAATCTGGGAGAAATAAGTACAAGGAAATAAGTACAAGGGGGGAGAATAAGAATCTTAAAAAAAAAAAAAAAAGAAACAAGATAAGCAAAGCCATATTTTCTCTCTCTCCACACCACATGCATCATCTATTAAATTAGCTGCACTTGAGGATATGGTTAGACAAAAGCAGTCTATCCACAAAATGCCTTGGAATGGAGCAGAAAAAGCAAAACAAATGAAAACATTAAATTAACTTCATACAAAGTGTCTCTAAAAAAATAAAGACATAAAATAGGAGTAAAAGCATTTAACCTCTGGTTTCTGGTCTGGCACGTAAAGAGGTTAGAAATTACTGTTCCATTCTAACAACATGTAAAAGTCTGAAAAAACTGAAAAGAAATAAGCAACTGTGCGTAGATCCATCACAGGGCAAACTGCTGCTCCTAAACTGCCAAGATCAACAAACAAATACAGAGAAGCACAACTTACTGGAGCAAAAACCCCGTAGGGGAAACCACTATGGGAATCACTGCCAAGGTAGGAAAAATCTAAACTGTAATTGACAAATTGCTTGAGGGTTAGTGTGGACAAGTCTGAGAGATTAAAAATTTTAGCTTCTTATTAAGTCCTGCCCTCAAGAGAAACTTTTTTATTTATTATTATTATTATTTTGAGATAGGGGAGTCTCACCATGTTGCTCAGGCTGGTCTCAAATTCCTAGGCTCAAGCAATCCTCCTGCCTCATCCTCTTGAGTAGCTGTGATTACAGACACGTTACTATGTTTAGGGGAAACAATTTAATCATGCCCTAACCTGCCAGTGTTTTTTCAAAGCCTGACTAACCTAGGGGAAGGAGAATGCCCCATTCCAGCTCCGTCTAGCCATCCTGCCTGACTTAACATGGCAGGAGGAACTGAGAAGCACTGGCAAAATTCACAGTCCAAGGGCAGAGGCTCATCAAAAGACTAATATCTAATCACAGAGCTATCAAACCCTTCCCCTCCCCCTGCATCTTACCATATTACTAAGGCCTATTTACAACCTCGTACATCATGTCCACCTTTTAACAACAGCAACAACAAAATTACAAAGCACACTAACAAGCAAAAACAGTTTGGAGGATGGAACATGCATCAGGACCAGAGTCAGATATAGCAAGACTTGGAAGGATCAGACCAGGAATTAAAAAGCATATAACCTAAGGATTTTAATGAACAAATGCAGACAACATGCAAGAACAGGTGAACACCATAAAAAGAGAAATGCAAATAAAAAAAAAAAAAGAAATGCTAGAAATCAAAAAACCTTAATGGAAATAAATAATGCCTTTTGTGGGCTCGTTAGTAGACTGGACACAGAAAAGAATCTCTGAGTTTGAAGATACCTCAATAGCAACTTCCAAAATTGAAGAGAAAAGACAAAATACTAAAAAAGAATTTCCAAAAATCATGGGACAACTACAAAAGGTGCAATATATGCCTCATGAGAACACAAGGCGGGGGAGAGAGAGACAGAGAGAGAGGGACACAGAGAGAGAGAGAGAGAGAGAGAGAGAGATTGATGAATCTAAAAAAATTAAAACAGTACTGACTGAGAACATCCTTAAATTATTATAAGACACAAAGCTACAGATCCAGAATGTGCAGAAAACACCAAGCAGAATAAATGCTGAAAAACCTACACCTAGGAATACCAGATTCAAACTGCAGAAAAGCAAATACATAGAAAAATATCTTCAAAGAACCTGGGTGGGTAGAAGGCCAGGGAGAACCTCTACCTACAAAGAACAAATATAAAAATTACATCTGACTTCAGAAGCCATGCAAGAAAAAAGAGAGTGGAATAAAATACTTAAGGTGTTGAGAGAAAACAACAACCACAAAGAAACAAACAAACAGAAATCCCCACCAACTTAGAATTCTGTGCCCTATAAAATTATTCCTCAATAGTGAAGGAGGAAAAAAGTACTTTATCAGGCAAACAAACATTGAGGAAATTTGTTGTCAGTAGGCCTGTCTTACAAGAAATGTTAAAAGAAGATCTTTACAGAGAAGAAAAATCATGTATGTTGGAAACTCAAAACTACATAAAGAAGGGATAAAAGAGGCATACCTCAGAATGAATACATGAAGGTAAAATAAAACTTTTATTTTCTTATTCTTAGTTGATCTAACAGATAGCTGTTTGTTTAAATAATAATAGCAACAAAGTATTTGTGTACATATGCACATACTTATGGACACTTATAGATACTTATATATAAGTGAAATGAATAACAGCAATGATAAAACAAACAGGAAAGAAGAATTAGAAAAATTTTTTTATTGTGAAGTACTTGTGGTATCTCTGAACTGGAATAGTGTTATTTGAAAGTAGACTTGGATCCATTGTAATATATATCACAAACTCCATGGCAACTATTTTAAAAAGTGAAAAAGAGAAATATAATTGACTAAGAAAGGGGAGATAATGAAATTCTATAAAATGATCAGTTAAAACCACAACAGGCAGAAAAAGTATGGAAGACAAAATAAGAACAAAGAGAAAACAGTCACAAACATGGTAGATATTAATCCAAACTATATTGACTTTAAATGTTAATGGCCTAAGTATGCCAATTAAAAGACAGAGATTGTTAGAGTGGATCAGAAACAAAACCCATGCATATGTTGTCTTAAGAAATCACTTTAAATATAAAGGCACATATATACTAAAAATATAGAGGTGAGACAAGATATATCAAGCTAATGCCAATCAAAAGAAAGCAGGAGTAGCTATCTTAATTTCAGACAGAGCAGCCTTGCAAGAAGATGTAATAATCCTTAATGTGTATGTGCCTAACAATAGAACATCCAAATATGTGAGTCAAAAACTGATAAAGTTACAAAAAGAAATAGATTAATTCACTATTACTATTGAAGACTTTAACATTCCAGCAGGCAAGAAATCAGTAAGGACATGGATGGACTCAAAATCATCAATCAACTGGAAATAATTGACATCTATAGATAATTTTGTCTAACAACAGCTGATTATGCATTCTTCTCAATCTCACATAGAATGTTTTTCGAGATAGATCACATTCTGGACCATAAAACAGATCTTAACAAATTAAAAAGAAGATATATCATATAGGATCTACTTTTAGACCACAATGGAATTAAACTAGAAATTGTTATCAGAAAATAGTGCGAAAACCCCAAAATACATGGAGCTTAAACATCATGCTTCTAAATAACAACTGGGTCAAAGAAGAAATCTTAAGAAAAAATTTAAAAATGTTTTGAACTAAATAAAAATTAAAATATGAATTGTCAAAATTTGTGAGATACAGCAAAACTAGTGCTTGGAGAAAAATGTATAGCAGTGGATGTATATATGTATTTAAAAGAGAAAGATCTAAATTCAGTCTTGTAAGTTGATACTTTAGGAATCTAAAAACAAGAACAATTTAAATCTGAAAAAAGTAGAGAAAAGACATAACAAACAGTAGCACAGAAATCAATGACATGGAAAACAGGAGATCAACAGAGAAAATCTACAAACCAAAAGCTGATGAGTTGAAAATTCAATTAAATTTAATTTAAGCCTTTAGACCAGGCTAAACAAAATTTTAAAATTATTAATATTAGAAATGAAAGAGAGGAAATCATTGCAAATCCCATGGACATGAAAGGATAATAAAGGAATATTATGAAAAACTCTATGCCCACACATTTTATAACCTAGATACAATTATACAATTCCTTGAAAGATATAATCTGCCTAAATATATATTTTTTAAAAAACACTCTGAATAAGCCTATATTTATTAAGAAAATTGAATCATAAATCAATAAACTCTCAAAACAGAAAGCAGATGCAGATGGGTTCATTGGCGAATTCTAGAAAATATTTAGGAAAGAAATTATACCATCTATTTACAATCACTTCAAGAAGATAGAGCAGAGGAACACTTCCTAACTCATTTGATTATGCTAGCATTTCCCTAATTTGAAAACTAGACAAATCATTACAAGAAGAGAAAAATACAGACAAATATCTCTCACTGACATAGATGTATAAATCTATACCAAACTAATAATAAATCAAATCCAATGATGTACAAACAGAAGAATCCCATACCATGATCCAGCTGAATTTATTTCAGGTATTCAAGGCTGGCTCAACATTTGAACACCAATTAATGTAAATCATCACTTCGCCAGGCTAAAGAAGAAAAATTATATGATCCTAGCAATAGATACAGAAAATAATTGACAAAATCCAACACTTACTTGTGATAAAAATTCTCAGTAAACAAGGAAAAGAGGGACATGCTCTTACTTGGTAAATAACATCTACAAAAAACTTAACAGCTGACACTGTACTTAATGGTGAAAAAGAAGATGCTTTCCAGGTAGTATGAGGAACAAGGAAGTCAAGGATGTCTCCTCTCATCACTGATTTTATTATTGTGCTGGAAGTCCTTGATAATTCAATCCGATAAGAAGAAGAAATAAAATGTACTCAGTTTGGGAATAAAGAAATAAAACTATCTTCCTTCACAGATGATATAATTGTATATACAGAAAATCCAAAGGAATTGACAAAAAAACTCCTGAAACCAATAAACAATTCTAGCAAGGATGAAGGATACAAGGCTAGCATACAAAATCAATCATTTTCCTATATACCAGTAATAAATAAGCAAAATATGAAAAATTAAAAAGACATGACCATTTACACTACCACTCAAAAAATAAAGTACTTAGGAATAAATGTCACAAAACACACAATAATCTATTTCAGAGAAAACGACAAGACGCTGATGATAAAAAATAAAAAATAAATATATGGAGAGATATTCTATATTCTTGGTTAGGAATCAGTATCATCCAGATGATTGTTCTTCCTGAATTGATCTATAGAGTCAATGCAATCCCAATAAAATCCCAGCAAATTATTTGGAAGATACTGACAAAGTGATTCTGAAATTGATATGAAGATGCCAAAGACTCAAAATAGTAAACTCCATGCTGGAAAAGCACTAAGTCAAAGGACTGACATTGAATGACTTCAAGGCTCACTCTCAAGCTACAGTCGTCAAGACAGTTTAGCGTTTGCAAAAGATTAGATAAATAGCTCAATGGAACAGAGTAGATAGCTCATAAACAGACCACATAAACACAGTCAACTCATCTTTGAGAAAGAAGCAAAGTCAATACAATGAAGTAACTGGACATCTACATAAAAATAAAATAAAACTAGACACAAACCTTACACCTTTCATGATCTACTCTAAAACTCCTAGAGTATAACATCACACAATACCTGGATGATCTTGGATGTGGTGATGATGTTTTATGTACAAGACTAAAGGCATAAGCCACGAAAGAAATAATTATATACTGAAGTTTATTACAATTAAAACTTCTGCTCTGCAAATGACAATGTGGAATGACAAGACAAACCACAGACTGAGCAAAGATATTTGCAAAAGACTCATCTAAAAAAATAGAGTTTCTAAAATATACAAAGAATACTTAAAACTCAACAATAAGAAAATGAACAACCTGATTAGTAAACGAGCAAAAGATCTTAACAGATGTCTTATCAAAAAAGATATATAGATGGAAATTAAGCATATGATAAAATGTGTATCATCATATGTGATTAGAGATTTTGAGAAGTTCAAGACTTCAGTGAGGAAGTAACTGCAAATGTGGTGGAAATAACAAGAGAATTAGACTTAGAAGTGGAGCCCAAGGATACGACTGGATTGCTGCAGTCTCATGATAAAGCTTTAATGGATGTGAAGTTGCTTCTTATGAATGAGCAAAGAAAGGGGTTTCTTGAGATAGCATCTACTCCTGATGAAGATGTTGTGAGCATTGTTAAAATGACAGCAAAACATTTAGAATATACCATAAACTTAGGCGATTAAGCAGCAGTAGATTTTGAGAGGACTGACTCCAATCTCGAAAGAAGTTCTATTGTGGGAAAAATGTTACCAAACAGGACTGCATGCTGTAGCAAACCCTTTCATGAAAGGAAGATACAATTGTTGCATCAACTTCATTGTTGTCTCATTTTCAGAAATTGCCACAGACACCCCAAACTTCAGCCACCCCCACCCTGATTGGTCCCCAGTCATTAAGATTGAGGCAAGATCATCTGCCAGCAAAAGGATGACCACTGTTGAAGTCTCAGATGATCATTCGCATTTTTTAAGCAACAAAGTATTTTACATTAAGGTATGCACATTGTTCTTTAGACATAATGCTATTGCAACTTAATAGACTACAGTATAATGTAAATGTAATTTTACTTGCATCGGGAAACCAAGAAATCCTGTGGCTCAATTTATTGTGATGTTTGCTTTATCGCAGTGGTCTCAAACTGAATCTGCAATACCTCCAAGGTATGCATGTATATATACATACCATCATACTATACAGCTGAGACTTAAGGTGCAATAAGGAATGGACTAGTAATATGTAAATGTTGTATTTTCTGAAAAAAGATAAAATCATATAACTGAAAACTACTAGAAAAAAGGACAAAATAGAATAATATTGACTGTTGTGTAGTTTACATGTGAGAGTCTAAAACTACTGACACTAAATAGTAAAAAATTAAAATCAAACTGTAAAATATTGAATAAGAAAAAAAGATTAGATACATGATTTAAAAGAATACAAAGGTCATTCCCAAGAAAATACAAATTTTCTAAATTCCAAAATATACTTTTAAAATAGCAGGAAGACATACTCAATAGAGAAAAACATTGTACATATAATATAAGCAGTAATCATATAAGTTATAATGCAGTGTTAAGGTCAAACATAACAATCATATGTTAAAGAAGAATAGTTTTGGCTCGCCTACTTATATAAAGTAGGTTTTCAAATTGGATAATAAAGTTAAACTCAATTATTCTGTACACAGGAGATATATTTAAACCATAAATATCTAAAATAAATAACATAACCACATTGAAAGGTGGGGAAAAAAGAACTAAACCAACCAATTTTTATCATAGAATTTTGACTATATGTTCTTAGTACTGGAGGAAATAGAAGGACAAACACATCTTGAACTTTTTGTAGGTTAAATATTTTTGTTGGTTGGATGTAGCAACTGTGAAAACTATTTTGTGTATATTTTAGAATTAAACAGATGAGTGGCTGTGTGTTGATATTGTTGGAATCCAGAGTTCTTACTGTGGAAGAAATATGCAAATATGCAAATATGGAAGGTGGGAAGGGAAGGAGTTGTGGGGTTGAACTAGCAATGAAAGTGGTGATGTGCTGGGGGCCCTGGGGCTCTGGTTTTAAGAAATTTTGCTTGGTTGAGGATACATTTCAGTGTATTCCATGGTAAAATCTTAAGTATATTTGTGCACTCGGTGCCTAAATATTCCAATTCTTCTTTATTACTAAGACATACCTGGGATGACCATATGTTTCCCTTCCAATATGGACATTTTTCAGAGTGAAAGTGCTATTATTATAATAATAGCTACCCTGGGTCTGCCTCAGGCAAACTGGGATTTGCGACTATCCTGCATATATTCCTCAGGCTGCATGTGGTCCATTTGGTTTCTTTATCCCCATTTAACAGCTTTCACCTTGATAAATACATGGGTAGTAAGGAAAGGCAATCCTGAACTAGACCCATCATATACACTGGGCCAGCAATTATGGGAGGCTTAAGCTATCCTGGAACTTACATATTTGGATTGGTTAAAATCTAATGCCCGTGATTAACTCATCAGAGACTGGTTTTCCTCCTTTGTAAAATGTGGGGAATAATAATTAGCTCTAGATTTCAACAAGATAATATAAATTACCTGGAATAGTTAATTGCTCTCAATAATTGCTTTTGTTTTTTTATTGTTTTTACTTTTGTTGTTATTATTTTTTTCCTTAACATCAACTTCAAAGGTTAGCTTAAAAACACAATCAAATTTTCATTAATAACCCATTACAGATCAGTCATCTATGAATTTATTTAAACCCCTTTAGGAACATTAATTCCTGTTTTACTTCTTAATGAATTCCATAAACTTTATTACCTGCTGTGTAACATGGAATTTCCTTTAAATTGCTTTAACTTAGCTTTTCCAAGCATTGATAGATTCCTTAGAGTTCTAAAATCCAAGTATTTTGTATATAAACCTCTTTTGATCTAATTTCCCTTTATGAAACTATTACTGTTGCCAGTCATAGCCTTTCATATTCATTGTAATTCTAGACCAAACGATTTTACTAGTATTGTTCAAAATTACATTTGAACCCAGAAATCTGAAACTTAGCTCTAGCTTCATGAACAAGATGGAAGAAGCAGGTCCTTGAAGGACAGAGTCCATTCCTTGGTCTCTCCCTTATGGTTTATATTACCATAGCCTTTAGAATAGAATTCTGAAGGTCTAGATGAACTTGGTCACTAACTCAATGGATTACATGAGAGAAAGTTATCCCTAACTAGGGATATTACTATATAAGTATCATGACACTACCACATCCATATGAATTCTCTCCCTCAAATCGAAGGGAGATTTCCCAGAGCCTTCCTTTCATTGCACCTACCTTTCTGATTTTAGTCTTGTTGAACTTCAAATAGAACATTGTTCCAAAGATTAGAACAGTAGAATCAGTAACATGCACTTATTGAGTGTGTTTTAGGGTTCAGTGCAGCGTTGTCTCTTTGTGAGAGAGACTCAAGAGAAATATGAGGTATGATGTTTATCTTGGTGGACCAAAAGTCTAACTGGGTAGACTAGATAAAGACACATAAAAGCTAGAAAACAAGACAGTACAGGTTACCTGTGCTGTACAAGTTTAGAAAGAAAATTAGTATGAGGAAGAAACTGATGGACCTCACTACTATATCCTGGGCAAGGGGAGGAATAATATAGGAGAAACAATATACATCTATAGACAGATAGATAATGTACACACGCATATATGCGTATGTCTATAATTGTTTTATCAAATATAAATGTATCTATTACTTTATAAAGATTTTTATGCATATGGTTGAAAATCACAGAATCAAAAATTTATAATTTAAAAGCAGTTCCTGGCCCCACCCCTCCTCAGTACCAATTCCCAGACGTGAATCCTTTTCAATAGTTAGAGATTTCTCCCCAATATTAGCCTCAATATTTCAAAAACATTTAAACATTTCTAATCTCTATTCTTTTAATTTTTCTATAGCTTCTATCAACTTCTTACTTTGTAAAAGGTTAACTTCAATTTTCACAACTCTAAATACATATGTTCTCTCACATAAAAACATACACTCTTACACATATACTCTCAAAAACTTTACCTTCTCACATCTTCCCAATATAGCTATGCTATAACTTTTATTTAAAACACATCGTTCTTTAGGCATTACTTACTGCTGAGCCACATTGTTTTAAATTTAACTTTCCTGTTGGAAATGTTGGTTTACATCTCCTTTCCTGCGCCTTCTTTTTATGTTCCTTGGTGTGGATGACAGAATCAATCTTCTCCCTCTCTTCCTCTCACTTCCTTAGTTTTCCAGGGACCTAATATCCATTTATATCCCAACATTATGTCAGCAGTATAAATATTTTCTCAGAATTGCCCATCTTTATTTGTGGGCGCCCTCTGTCTTCTCCAGTTCAGCCTGGTACTTGCCGGCTTACTCTGCGCCGGCTGTCCCCCCATTGCCTTTGTCATCACGCGGGAGTTCCCCACACCTCTCTCCTGTACTGGATTCCTCACTTTTTGGATATCATCTCTTATTGGTTGTTGATGTGCTTCTTCATTGTACTAACGCATGTCCTTCAGTAACCTCCTTAGAAAGACTACTTGGAGGCAAACTTTTGAGTACTCACACATCTAAAAACGTCTTTATCTTCGCCTCCTATTTATTTCATAGTTTAGCTGAAGGGAATTCTAGGTTGAAAATTCTATTTTCTCAGAATTTTGAAGACATTGCTACATTCTCTTCTGTCTTCTAATATTGATGTCGAGAATATGATTCCTGATTGTCTACCTGTGACATTTTTTTCTATCTAGAAATTTTTAGAATCTTGTCCCCAGGGTTTTTGAAACAATATACTTTTACATGGCTCTTTTATTTTTTCAGTCATTATTTGGAGTATATGTTGAGCCTATTTAATCAAGAAACTCATGATCTTTGTTTCTGGAGATTTTACTTTAACATTTTTCTTATTATTCATTTATTTTGTAGGTTCTTACTCTGTTTTTCTGTCCTTTCTTTTTGCTACTTACATCAGAATAAAACGTCAGTCGGATATAGATGAACTGCATTTTCTAATCATTTCTCTTATTTTCTTAACTTTATTTTATTTTACTCTTTTTTGTTTTCTAGGATATTTCTTTAGATTTAACCTCCAATCCTGAACTGAATTTTGAATATCTGCATTCACATTTAATTTTAAGAGCTTCCTTGTTCTCTGAATTTTTTTTCCACCTCATTTTCTTCTTATTTCAATGATCAATAAATTAAATCTTGTCCCTTTGAAGACTGCACATTTTTAAAGTTTTCTTCTGATCATTATATTGCTTTTCTGTCCTCCAGTTCCCTTTTTTAATATTTTTGTTTTTATCTTTGTTTTTTATATGAAAGATTTTCCTGAAATGTCTGGGATTTCTTAGTTGACCATTCACATTTGAAATGTGTGACTGACTAAACATCTCTTGCAAGTCTGTACCCCTAGAGGAGCTTCTGGGCTGGCAGGTTTTCCTGACTGGGGTCATTGTGTGACCCCTTCCCATTAGTCTGTGCAGGTCTCAGTTCAGTTTCTCAGAAAGAAATCTCTATTCTAGATCTCCAAACCTCTAATCAAGAAACAGGAGTTTCTTGGTTAAAGGGGTTAAACATATGCCCCAGATAATTTCGAGCATTACAAGCCTGGCTTTCAGCCTTTTGAGAGCCAAGAGGGCAGGAGAGCAGATGCAGCAGGGAGCAGTAGCAGGCTCGCAGTCCTCCCTTTCCAGGAAGTCAACTCTGTGTCCAGGAAGCAGTCCCTTGGGTGTGATGGTTCTATGTCTAGAAAGTATCTACTTCATCTCTTCTAGGAGTACATTTCTAGTCTTCTGTCTGGAAGAGGAGAGACAGTTTCCTCTTGGTGCTGGGTGGGAGAGAGGATCTGGGGTAAGGCTGCCAGGAAAAAGTACAGGACACAGTGAAATTTCACTTTTTATTTTTTTCTTTTTGAGATGGAGTTTCGCTCTGTCGCCCAGGCTGGAGTGCAGTGGCGTGATCTCGGCTCACTGCAATCTCTGCCTCTGCCTCCCAGGTTCAAGTGATTCTCCTGCCTCAGTCTCCTGAGTAGCTGGGATTACAGGCACATGCCACCATGCCTAGCTAATTTTTTGTATTTTTAGTAGAGATGAGGTTTCACCATGTTGGTCAGGCTGGTCTCGAACTCCTAACCTCAGGTGATTTGCCCACCTCGGCCTCCCAAAGTGCTGGGATTACAGGCGTGAGCCACTGAGCCTGGACTGAAATTTCACTTTAGGGAAAACAATGAACATTTTGTTTGTTTGTTTGTTTTGTTTTTGTATGACCCAAATTAAAATATATATTTTACATTCAATTTTATTTTGATTTTTTTCAACTTTTAGTTTCTGGGGGTATATGCACAGGTTTGCTGCATGAGTATATTGCATGATGCTGAGGTTTGGAATACGAAACCATGAAGTGAGCATAGTACTCAATAGGCAGCTTTTCATTCCTTACCCCACTCTCTTCCTCCTCCCTTTTGTCTCTGCAGTGTCTATTGTTCCCATCTTTATGACATTCAATTTTAATTGGGCATCTGCATTTTTTAATTTCAATAGGTTTTTGTGGAACAGGCGGTGTTTGGTTACATGCACACGTTCCTTAGTGGTGATTTCTGAGATGTTGGTGCACCCATTACCAGAGCAGTATACACTATACCCAGCGTGTAGACTTTTATCCCTCACTTCCCTCCCACCCATTCCCCCAAGTCTGTATTTTTGTTTGCTAAACCTGGCAACCTCAATCTGGAATGACTTTGGACTTTTCACTACTATTGTTCCCTTTAGGCCAATCTGCACCTCTACCTTCCAAGGTATCTGGCTGGAATCATTAATTTTTCAAGTTTCTGGAGTTCTGTGGTAAAAGACTGCATCTGGCCATTCTTGCCACCCGCCAACATAGGTTTCAGTTTTCTCTTAATAGCCAGCTAACATTTCTAGTTGCTTCCAGAGTTTCAGGTAGTGTTATTGTTTCTTCTTAGTTCCTCTGTACTTGAGGGTTCATACTTTAAAAACAAACAAACATACAAACAAACAAACTCTTTGCTCACATTTTGGTGGGATCTCCAGTGTTCTTCAATTCACTATGCTTAGTCAAGAATATTCAATTATATTATTTTTAAATGTGTGAGTAATAAGTCGTAATGAAGATCATTTGCTGTCTGGTTAAACAAAGCAGTTTCACCACATGCATGTATCTTCCCCTTCTTCCCTTTCTCCCTAAACCCCACTACACAATGCCAACATTTTCTTAAGGGTAACAATTATAGGAGAACAAGTTTCAACTAGTTTTTTGGAAGACAGAACAAATGAACCGACTGTCAAGGACTGAGAGGACAGAGGGAGCTCCAGCTTAGCACCCGCACATGGTGAATACTGTCAAAGAACAGTCCATTTGCCCACCCCACCCTAACTCTGCTTGTCCAATAGAAACACCAGGTGTCTTGGCAGTGGGAGATGATACGCTGAACTGACAAGAGGCTCCCTAGTTTAAGGTCCTTGTACTGGAAAGCCCCTCACAGACCTTCCCATGTGCTGGGTGTCCAGACGATGCTCTTCACCCCACCCCACCCTGACACAGGAATGATTATTCTCTGGAGATACAGAAATGGAAATGGAAAGGGCTTATCATGTGCCTCAACACAGAAGACAGCATGAATGAGGTATGAGGCCCAAAGTAGGGAAATGGTTTGAGAAATACCTATAGAGAGAACCTCAGGGCCCTTCCTTGATCTGGCTTCCAGAATTCTGCCTGGCATATATCTTCCCATCTCATCCGCATCCCTCATATAAGGGATTAGGAGATTTCCCGGAGACATAACAGCCCAGAGCAAAGATCTTCCTGCATGTACTGATAGTGACAGGTCTCCGAATAAAAAGGACAATTATTATTCAATGTATTTTAGTGACCCCAGAACTCAAGAGGCCCACACGTATCTACGCAGAAACTCACAGTCTGCCTTTTGTGGCCTTGCTCTTTAATGTGAACACACTTTTATGTGAACAAACATGCATTACCAGACTTCAGAACTTTGAAGAAAATCTTTGACTCCAAGAAAAAGGGAGAAAAGGAACTAAAAGTGAAACAATACAGAGAGCAGATGCACACAAACCCCCTTCAAAACATCACGATTAATGTTTCCTGAGAACAAATCGAAGATATTGAATCCATCACAAAAAGCAGGGTGCTGTTAAATGAAATAATCAAACCAGAAAGAGAAGTGGTAAATATAACTAAAGTAAGAATAAAAGGTGGAAATATAAAATTAAGGAAATCTTCTAGAAAGTGAAACAAACTAAAAGAAGAATAGTAGAAAGATAATAAAAGTAAACTAAGGATAAATGAGTCCAATATTCAACTAGGAGTCCAGGAAAAATAAAACACAGAGATAAAAATTACCGAAGAAATAATGTGAGAAAATTCTCAGAACGGAAGGATGCTTGTGAGTCTTCAGAGCTCTTGAGTGCTCAGCATAATAAATCATGCACACATGCACACACAGGCATGCACACACATGCACACATGTGCACACATATACACACATGCACACAAATGCACACACACATACACACGCATGCACACAAATGCACACACACATACACACACGCATGCACACATGCACACACACGTGCACACACAGGCACGCATATACATGGGGACATAAGCATATTATTTTGAAACTTCCAAACAATGGGGCAATAGGAGAGAAGAAAAATATGGAACCTCACACCAAAGATCTTGGATAGAATAGTGACAGATATTTTCATCAGCTATCTGATTTGGGATGATAATAATGTCTTAAAATCCTGCAGGAAAATAATTCCCAATCTAGAAGTCTATATCCAGCCCAAACAGCTCTCGATGTTTAGAGAACTGATTCTCAAATCTTTGTATGTATCAAGTCACCTGTAGGTGGGGCTTGACACTCCGCGTCTCTTACAGACTCCCTGGTGATGCCAGTGCCACCTGCCAGTGACCTACACTTTGAGTAGCAGGGTTTTAGGAGACGCCTGAAAAAACTAAGGGATCAAACCAGATAAGAAGAAGCCAAATAATCTTGGAAACAGGTGAATAAACACCAAGGGAAACCCGAAGATTACGGATATGCAGAAAGACTAGAGCTGTCAGTTCAGACTTCAAGAGATGGAGGGAGACGGATGTAGTTTTCACAGAAAAACACCAAGAAACTGATATTTTCAGAGATGTGGGAAGGAAAGTATTTTCAAGGATTGGAGAGATATGGAGAAGCTAGAAAAATAGCCTCAGGTGAACAGAAAATACACACATATAAAAAGGCATGGCAATGATTAATTCTAGGGAAAACAAAGCATTGTACAAGAAATCAAACATGCTCGTAGGACAACATGTGGCTCAGTATTAAACTGTGTGAGTCATTATTTCAATCCAAATTTCTGCTAGTTAACAGGAGGTTGGTAGGAACTGCAAGTACATATTGGTGGGTAACTAGTATACATGAAAATAAGTAGGGTCTATATAAAATTAGTAAAACATGAAACAGCAATGTAAGCACATTTGTTAAAAAATAGAGAATAACTAGCAAAAAAGAAGTGACTGATTCCTCTGAAAGAGGCTGCTTCTGGGGAGGAGAAGGAGATCGTGAAGGCGTAAGGCAAGGAGGGGCTGATTTGGGCATACACTTTCAGTATTATCTGACGTCAAATGTCCTATGTGTATGACTTTGATAAAAATTGAGCATGTGTAGTTCTAGTGACGGTAGGAAAAATGTTATTTTTGTGTTCATCCCACTGGATTGTGGCATTGTAGCTAATTCCATCATTTGTTACTCTCTGAAGGTGCCTGCAGGCTTAGGGAACTAGACACTGAAAACTCAGTGCCCATTCATTGCTAAGTCTGATGAGTTTGTTCTTCACGTTCCATTCATCTCCACCAGCAGGCAGACCTCTGGCCCCAAAGGCCCAGGCAAGGAGATCAAATCAGAAATGGCAACCTGATCTCACCTGTGTCCTTTATTCATTCTGACAAGCCACAGGAAAAGGTCACTTGGTACCTTTTAACAGGCCAGTCACTAGATCCAGGAGAGAGGATTTTTAGCAGTGAGGAAAAAAAATGCTGCTGTTCTGCAAAACTCCAAAAGTAAACAAAGACATTTTCTTTATAAACCATTTACAAAATGATATGGCAAGTTTGGAGCAAAAGAGACTGTGCATTTTGCCAAGGAACTGAGCCTCTTTTGGGGATGCTTTCAGATTTCCTAGCCATAACCACTTCATGTCAAGTGCCACACAGCCATTCTCAGATATACATACTACATAAGGAAGAAATGCAGTGAAACAGATAATCCCAAATACTTCTTAACCTTCAAATAATCATTTAAAATTTCCTTTAAAATTCACTTATTTTTCCAAAAGATTTCCTTTCCTTTTTTTTTTCTTTTTTTGGCTGGACTAATCTTTGTTAGAATACCCTGAATTTATGCCTCCTTTATTGCTTGTGTAGCTAATACCATGGGAATATGTGCAGTTCAGAAGTCTGTTGAAAATGGGAAAGAAGGAAAACTAGCCTTGGCTTGATAATTTGCTATAGCTAATTCATAAGCCACACATGAATGTCCATTCATAAATTACCTCTGTCTCTGCAATGCAGAGAAGTCTGATTAGGATCAGACTTCAGGTGAATCAGTATTTCCAACGTTTTAGAATCCTCTATATTAATGAAATGTTCAAAAAAATCAACTGTCCTTTGAATTTATTCACCCCCTCCATCCTTTCATTCATTCATCTATTCCTTCATTTCTTCATGCACTCTACATTTATTTATTTATTCAACAAATACATAGTGAGCACTACTATATCCCAGGATCTATGCTGGCTACAGGGAAAATAAGGAGTAAGTCAGTCATGAATAATCCTTTCCTTTATGAATGAAGCTTACAGGCTAGTCTAGAGCATTAAGCACAAGATTCATCTGGTTAGCTTATTATAACGCATATTCCTAGGTTCCATCTCTGTAGGTTCTAGGCAGTAGATATGGGTTTGAACACAGAAATGCGTTCTAAGGGGAGACTGAGGAAAACAATCCCACAACCTCACTTTACAAATCACTGGGAATAGAACTTCTCCAAATATCAGTGTAGAAGAGGTCATGGATTATGTGGCAGTTGATCTCAAGGAGAGTCTTATAGACATATGACACCATTTGTACATATTTGTCCCACTGCTGCCATTCTCTCTACTGCTGGACTAGCTGAGGCCAGTGTTCTGGAGCAGTTGTTTGAGCTCTCATGGGTGCTCCACAAGCCCAAAGAGTGTGTTAAGAATGGTGCTACATGGACCAACATAAGCTACAGCTGCTACTATACCATAGGGACAGCGGTTAGACTCTGCTAGCAGGGGCTGCCAGTGCTGAGACTGCTGCTGTATTAAAGCAATCTAACCAGGTGGTAGATGGCAATACCATGTGAAGGTGGGGGTAACACTACCATTTGAAGTGTCCTTCCCATAGAGTTCCCTGTGGATCTCTGCAGAACAAATACCAGAAATGTATTGACTGAAGCAGAGGTTCTCAAACTTTAGCAGGGATCAGAATCACCTGGAGGGCTTGTTAAAATCAGATTTCAGGCCCACATCTCCCAAGTACTTGAGTCAGTAATTCTAGGGGTCACAGTGGGGGTTCTGAGAAGTGGTAGTTCCAACAAGTTCCCAGGTGATCCTTGTTGCTGGTCTGGATTAGGAAGTCACGCATGTTAACAGAGTAGACTTCAAGGTGCTCCATCCCACGCGGCTCTTTGAAAAAGACCTGCCCAGATGCAAATGATTGTAGACTCTGGAAGTGCCATTTGCAAAAATAAATAGTAAACAAATGAATAAATATGGTGTACCTTTTGCAAAAATGATACTACTTTCTTCAGGAAGAGAGGCAGAGGCAAAATTATAAAGCCCACATTCCTTGCATTTGCTGTTTCTTTTCCAGTATAGAACCCTGCAGGTTGGGAACTATTTATCACGATTTTGAGTAAAACCAATAGGTGCAGGCCTTTTTCTATACCTCAGCTGAATATGAAATTATACTTGGAATTAAACTATACTGCAAGTTTGATAAGATATGTCTTTTACTTTCCTGTTTGCTTTTAGTTTTAAAACAGTAATAAAATAACCTTAATAATAAACCTAACCCAGACTCATTTTAACAGCTAAATAATTTCATTTCCTAATTATAAAAGTAGCAAATGCTCATTTTGGAATATGCAGAAAGTTATAAGTAAGGTATGTTTTCACTTAAACATTTGATATATTTGAGAAGAATGTTCCTGCGTATGACGTTACGTCATAAGCATTTTCTCATAGCATTAAACTATTCCTTGGAGAAAGTAATCTATTCATAAAGTGTGAGAAGAAAATATGGCTGCCAAAAATATAGTTGTATCTGTGGAGGGGAGACAAGGTAAAGTTGTAGAAAGAAGTTAGTTTTTATTGTTTAATCAAGTTCTACAACAAGACATTCAGAGATGGGAACAGAACACAAAGTGCAATTTCCAAAAGAACAGTTGTCCTAAGCTGACATAGCAATGTAAACAAATAATTACTTTTCATCTACCTACAGTTCCTAGATAAATTAATAAACAAATCTCCCTACTCTTAGTCTAACTTTTGCTGCTCTGTTAGTGAGTAAATATTACATAGCTACCTCTTCTATCCTAAAGTTGTCTTTTCAACCATACATCTTTACCCAATAAATATATTTTTTAACACCTTGTGAAACCACGAATCAAGCCATTATTTGAGCTAGTCAAATAAAATATTTCTCTTTAATTAATCAAGATACCCTTTGTTAGTGATTCTCAAATTTGGCTGCGCAGCAGAAACACTGGGGTGCTTTTAAAAAATTGCGAAAGCCAACAACGCATCCCTCAGAGATTCTATTTTAAATAGTATGAGGGAGTGAGAATGAGAGATATCTGGACTAGCATCATAGGCCTCACCTGGGAATTCGTTTATAAATTTAAACTCTCAAGCTCCATTCTGGATCCAAACAATCTGAAACCCATGGTGGGACGCAGCCATCTGTGCTTTAACGAGCCCTAAAGGGGGTTGTTAAAACACAGATGGCTGCGTCCCACCCAAGGTTTCACGTGATTCAGATGCCCACTAACGTTTAAGAACTATGACCTCAGGCCATCAAAGCATTTCGATACATTTTTAAAAGGCCAAAGTATTTGTTTGACTTTACAAATTATCATTAACCACTTAACAGTCAAGAGCATTGACTTTGTGGCCAGATTCAGTGGGCTCACACCTGTAATCTTAGCACTCTGGGCGGCTGGGGTAGGAGGTGGGATGATTTCTTGAGACCAGGAGTTCAAGGCCAGCCTGGGCAGCACAGTAAGTCCCCATCTCTACCAAAAAAAAAAAAAAATTAACTGGGCATGGTGGCATGTGCTTGAGCCCACTGGGAGGTTGAGCATGCAGTGAGCTATGATCACACCACTGTACTCGCCAGGCCTGGGTGAGAGTGAGAACTTGTCTGAAAAAAAAAAGCATTGACTTTGCATGAGGCCTGGTACTGACTGATTGTTTTACATGACTTTATATTGATCCTTTCATCAATCCACCAAGGAGGTACTATTATTCCAGTGATTTCAATGAGAAAAGAGACACAGAAGTCAAGTTATTTTCCAAGTGCCTATAGCTGCTAAGTGATGGATTTAGGATTTAGGATGTAAATGTGAGTAGTGTAATTCTAAAAACTCAAGCTCTGAGCCTAATGACAGCATCACAAGAACTCTAAATATATGCCCCAATTTTGCCCACCTTCTGGCAATAGTTACCTGACCTCCACACTACCAAAACGTTAATTGTGGTTTCAATACATAACCCTTTTGAGTAACCGTCTTCATCAGCACACTTTAGAGGGCTCTCCAGTCAGGGTCTCCTTGCCATTTGGAGTGTCTTGGTCAGTGTACCAGGAAACTAGAGGTGTCTTTGTGAAAGGGGAAAACCATCTGAAGTTCTGATGGAATGACCTCCATCTAGACCATGCATACCTTTGGCAGGGTCAAAAACACTCTGGAACTAGAGCCCTTTGCATTTCAGTCCTGTGTCACTTAAAGTTCTCATACAGACTTGACCTTGGTTTCTGGACTCGAACTTGGATCTTTGGCTCATGAGCCGGCACAGTGTTGTCCTAGATAGCTCTGAAGAGATCTGGGTAGTAATCCTTTTGATTCAATAAGTGGTATAATGTAGGGGAAAGTGCCTTGTAAGTAGTAAGCTCTGTATAACTGCAAGGCATTGCCGTAAAGAACAAAAGAGCATGCACCACAAGGGAGAGACTTAAGCAATTAGGAAAGAAAAAGAGTTTGGCTTATTTAAAGAAAGACAGATTCTCTACAAAATAACTTCAGGTGATGAGACGGACGCCTTCCATCTCCTTTTTGGCAAGGCACAGGGCACGAGGGAAATCATCCTGTATCTTCGGGTCTCAGTTCAAGTTCTGTCCTTGATGTTAACATTTTTATAACTGGATTTGACAAGTCTTCTCTTTCTCTGATTTTCTGAGCTACCACTGCAGTAAAACATTGTCGTCCTATATCTACAATTTTCTCCCCAGAAAAATCCCTAAGTGGGCTTTTTTCCTCAATATCATTTCCTCCTTTTCTGTGACCTAGAAGCACATTCTCCTCCTTACCGACTCAAGAGGCCCATCTGTCTGTCCTCTCATGAGCCTGTGAGTTGCTTCTGGTCCCCACTGGACTGTGTCCTGCTATGCTCTCGATTATTTAGACCTGGCTCACCTGGGGCTTTCAATGGGCCAGTGGTTTTCTTACTAGTGGGATACTTTGTGCTTAGGCCAGAGAATTGCTTTCCAACAATTCCTTCACAAACAAATCCTTCAAAATACAGCTGAAAAAAGGAAAAAATAGCTATGGTAATACCAGAACATAAAAAGAAATGACTAATACAATTTAAAGCCAAATTGGGAAAATGATCCAGAAGTGTGTCCCTCCAAAGATAATTCTGTGTTGCTGTCATCAGAATTCACCTCGAGCTTTATCTTAATTTTCCAACTAGGCTTGTTTTTTTTTTATTATTATTATTATAGCGGTCCAATCAATATCAGCCTTTTATTGTATCTCAGAGCCGTGCTATAATAGATTACTGAAAAGAATCAAAGAATATTATTATCAGTCCAATACTTGTGTTAAATCCTTATAATAAATAATACAGTCAAGAGAAATACCATGATAATTTCCACTCAAGGTGAAAAATGAAAAAATAAAACAAATTTTGCAAAACCATTCTGTTCTATGAAGGTCAAGGCTAGGCAGATTGCATCCCATATCCTTCCAGGGTAAACGACCCTTGAACAGATACCTGGTTGCGTGAATTTCAAGCTGGCAAAGGGTTAGATCACTTGCTTATGGATATAACACAATGAAATATAGAAGCTTGCTTTCTTTGAAACTGTAAACTTTAATTTTATAAATGGAAAACTTGCAAATTTCAATTATTCATGTGAAATAATTTGTCATTAAGGCATCTCCCGGGAGGAGCAAGGGATAGAATGGTCAACCCTTTGTCTAAGGGAGCTGCAAACTTGCACTGGAAAAGAAAAATCAGGCAGGCTAAACAGAGAAGATGGGCAAAGTCTCTCTCGTCTTCTAATGTCTTTGCTTTTGATCCAATTCAGTTTGTGTTTTTAAAACAAAATCTACCCCTAGATTCCATCTCTGCTTTTATATGGCAGCAGAAAGAGAAGCAATCACTATGGACAC
The DNA here is from genome assembly GCF_001698545.2 of Rhinopithecus bieti. NCBI lineage: Eukaryota > Metazoa > Chordata > Mammalia > Primates > Cercopithecidae > Rhinopithecus > Rhinopithecus bieti. The sequence continues at coordinate 2,480,518 of NW_016810565.1, forward strand.
TGAACATGTCATGTGCTGGCTGAAGAGAATTCTGACTTCTCAGATAAGTGATTGGATTAAAGACAGAACATGTTTTTGTTTCTGTTGCCCTTGTCAGCTTTTTACTCAGATTGCCTTTCTTGTTTTCCTTTCACTTTTTGCTTTTTACCTTTGGCATTCCTTAGTTCTTCGTTCAGCGGCCAATCCTTGGTCATAACCTCTCACTTGCCTGATAATGAGCTAGTCTTTTTTTTTTTTTTTTAATACTTTAAGCTCTAGGGTACATGTGCACAACGTGCAGGTTTGTTACATATGTATACCTGTGCTATGTTGGTGTGCTGCACCCATCAGCTCATCAGCACCCATCAACTCGTCATTTACACCAGGTATAACTCCCAGTACCATCCCTCCCCACTCCCTGCTCCCCATAATAGGCCCTGGTGTGTGATGTTCCCCTTCCAGAGTCCAAGTAATCTCATTGTTCAATTCCCACCTATGAGTGAGAACATGTGGTGTTTGGTTTTCTGTTCTTGCAATAGGTTGCTGAGAATGATAGTTTCCAGCTGCATCCATGTCCCTACAAAGGACAGGAACTCATCCTTTTTTATGGCTGCATAGTATTCCATGGTGTATATGTGCCACATTTTCTTAATCCAGTCTGTCACAGATGGACATTTGGGTTGATTCTAAGTCTTTGCTATTGTNATCAACTCGTCATTTACACCAGGTATAACTCCCAGTACCATCCCTCCCCACTCCCTGCTCCCCATAATAGGCCCTGGTGTGTGATGTTCCCCTTCCAGAGTCCAAGTAATCTCATTGTTCAATTCCCACCTATGAGTGAGAACATGTGGTGTTTGGTTTTCTGTTCTTGCAATAGGTTGCTGAGAATGATAGTTTCCAGCTGCATCCATGTCCCTACAAAGGACAGGAACTCATCCTTTTTTATGGCTGCATAGTATTCCATGGTGTATATGTGCCACATTTTCTTAATCCAGTCTGTCACAGATGGACATTTGGGTTGATTCTAAGTCTTTGCTATTGTGAATAGTGCCACAATAAACATACGTGTGCATGTGTCTTTATAGCAGCATGATTTATAAGGTACTTCCACCCATCTTTTCCCAGTGTTTCAGCATTCTAGTTCACCCACTATTTTTTGGCCATATGTTTCCTGAGCCAGGATCGACAGCTCAAATATAGGAATGAATGATTTCTGCTGGTGCACCAAGTCAGATTGGTGACACCTTCTCTTGTCCTGTGCCTGGAATCCATAAGCACGGTAAAGGAACTATAAATCAGCCCCTGTTTACCCTGCTTCATAGTGCATTCAGATGGAATTTTCTTTCTAAACAAACAGCAAATGTATTTGGGTTAAAAACTCAGACATTAGAATGAGGAATTGTGTTTGCATAAAGACAGAGAGACAGGTTCTGATGCTAAAGAAATATTAGGGAACTAGGCTTTCATTGAACAATGATGATATAAACTCTCCCATGACCTTTATGCTTTATGTCCGTTCCATCTTTTCAGAATGTACTTTGGGATCTCTTGTTTTTATCCCCTCCCATGCTGCAGGTGCAGCCTGGTGGCTGCTGCTGGGAGCAGTGTGGTCATCCTCATTCCTCCTTTGAAATATGGGCTCAGCCTGGAAAGAGGAGGTATGCTTAGGCTGTTTATGCTACTTTTAAATCTAGGCTTTGAACATTAAAAACAAGCTTTCTGGTATTGCTTGAGGTCCAGTCTAGATCATTTCTAAAAATCACATGTGAAGGGGCCTAAAGCCCTGCATAGAAATTAAGTAGAAATTAAGGAATAGTCATTTGCTTGGTGTATCCCTCTGTGAGCTCAATTCACCAAGGGAACCTGAGACAACAGCAGAAAACTAGTGAATGTTAGCAGTTTCTTCACCCTGGCCTGAATTTCATCTATCCTGTCTAGCTGGAAATAAGTGAAAACATGGCAGCAGAAAAAAAAAAAAAAGAAAAGAAAAGAAAACAAGAAACAAAAACAACCAACTTCTAATAGCCAGAGATCCTCTTTCTAGTTTAGACCTCATCATTTGCTAAGCAAGTCAATTTGAGGAAATCAGTTGGTGTTTCCACTCTAAATGTCACGGTTACCAAATAAGGATAATGATGTCCTGTTGGAATTGTTCAAATGAAACCAAGAATGCAAAAATAGTCAGGAAATGTAAGGTACTGAAAATTACTAAGAATCATGGGTTTTATTTGACAACAATGTGTCTTTCCTATTAGATGATAAATCTCCTTGAGAGAAAGTATTTGCTTGATACTTGTTTGTACCCCATAGAGGGATGGGGAGGTCCGGGGGTAGGCTGGTCCAGCACCATAACATCATAAGCATTCAATAATTACCTGTAGATGGATTGCCCATCTTCATGCTCTTGCTGAATGGGAATATACTCAATATGATGTTTTTACTTAAGGAGGAAAATTTCAGGCAATTATTTAACAAGATGATCAGGTTGATGCCAGAATTTCAGCTGTCAGCTTCATCTTCCTTCTAAACTAAAAATGACATCCTCCCTTCTTTACTTGAACTAAGTTTTCTGCAGACTGTAGAGCAACTCCAGTGGGTGTGGTTATAATGAGGCATCAACTCCCTGGGGCCTCAGGCATTGGTTCTGTGCTCAGGCTTTACCCCCTGGGTGTGATTCCATCTTCATAACTTCCTCCTCTTCTCGACTCAGCCCCATCCCAACAGTTCAGACAGTCTTACTGCTTACTCATTTAAATAAAATAATGCATTTTAAATAATTGCAAAATTGCAAGTTAATTATGTCTTGTATTTTGTAAATGCAATTGTTTCAGGCACTTTAATCCCAGCCTTTCCTGGGAATATTAGATTCGATGCTGCTGTCCTCAGTTCTGCCTCTGAGGGCAAGCCTACTGGAGAGCCCAGTGCCAACAGAGGATGCAACTCAATTAGCTCAAATCTTTACAGTTTTACAGCCTGAGTGGCGAGAGACAAATCCCAGAGGCCCCTCTCAGGAAATCAGGATATGCGCAACGATGCAAGAAGCCTCAGATTTACAGGGTCACTTTTTGATTACTGTTTAGTATGAGGTACAAATAGCTTTGAAGAAATGAAACCCCAGCGCACCCTTACTAAGAGTAGGATGATCAGGCCCCCTATAATGGTGGTTGATACATGATCTACATAGGTCGCTGCAAGAAGATTGCTAATTCCATGGGGAAATTTGTCTAGAATCAGTTGAAAGAGGGATTGCCCATCTTCATGCTTTTGCCTATTTTCTGATTTCTAACATTACCAAAACTGAACTAAATGCACAGGTATTTGAAGAACTTCCTAGTTTTCTTTAAAAGTGATGACACTTACGAAAACTTTAGCATACTTTCCAACTAGTAAGCAACCCTTTTTTGGTTCTTACAAAGCACTCCGTAGTAAGCTAGGCATGTGTGGTGGGTATCCTTAAATTAGGTAGTCAAGGACCTACACTATTTGGGGAAAAAAAGATAAATAAAAGGTAAATAATGAATGAAGGCCAAAACATCATGACTATGAAATTTTACAAACCCCCTTTGCCCAATAATAAGGATTGTTATTATTTCATTTTTTTAAAGTTATTGCACATACCCTCTCTTAATCCAGTGTATAGCACAGCACTTAACATGTAATAGATACTCAACGACTGTTGGATAAATATATGAATAAATGATACATAGTGTGGGGCAAACTAAAAGTACTCAATGATATAAGAGCTGCAGGAAATGATTGGTACCCAAAGTAGAATAGTATATCCAGGAGTTGGTAGAGAACTGGCAGAACATCATGATACTGCTGCTTAAAAAAAAAAAACACAAACAGCTTCACTGAGATACAATTTACATATCATACAATTCACCCATTTAAATTATGCACTACAATATTTTGTAGCATATTCATAGGCTTGCACAACCACAACAGAATTTTAGAACATTTTAATTTTTCAAACAAGAAGTCCCGTATCCATTAATCATCACTTTCCATTCTCCCCACCCCAACCCTGGTTTTGGCCATTGATGATCCTCTTTCATTATAGATTTGCCTAACCTGGACATGCCATACAAGTCAAGTCATAAAATATGTGATATTCTTCCATTTATCATGTTTTTAAGATCCATCCATATTTTAGCATACATTTTCTTTCACTTTTTATAGCCAGGCAATATTCCATTTACGTGTTCACATTTTATTTATCCACTCATCAGATGATGGACATTTGGATTATTTCCACTTTTTAAATTATTGTGACTAATGCTGCTATGAAAATTTGTATACAAGTTTGTGTAGATTATGTTTTCATCTGTCTTGGGCACATACCTAAGAATGGAAATTCTGGGTAATATATTTAACCTTCTGAGGAATCACAAAACTCTTTTCTAAAATGACTTCATCATTCTATATTTCCATCAATAACATGGGCATTCCACTTTCTCAGCATTCTTGCTAATATTTTTTAAGGTCAGTCTCTTTGATTATAGCCATTCTAATGGATATGAAGTGGTATCTCATTATAATTTTGATTTGCATTTCCTTAATGCTTGATGATGAGCATTTTTTCATGTGCTTATTGATAATTTTTATATTTTCTTTGGAAAAATATCTATTCACACAGTTTACACTTTTTTAAAATTTGGGTCATTTGTCTTTTTATGGTTGAATTGTCCAAATTTTTTTATATATTCTTGATGAAATCCCCCATCAGATGTATAATTTTCAACTGTTTTCTCTGAGTTTAGGTTGTCTATTTATTCTCTTGATGGTATTGTTTTTAGTTCAATAGTCTTTAATTTTGATGCAGTTCCAATTCATCTCTCTTTTCTTGTTTGTTTTTGGCACTATTGGGGTCATATGTAAGAAACTATTGCATAATTCAAGATCATGAAGATTTATGTTTTCTTTGAATAATTTTATGGTTTTAAGTCTTACTTTTAAGTTATTTATCCATTTTTGAGTTAATGTCTGTGTATGGTGTTAGGTAGGGGATTCTAAGTTCATTATTTTGCATGTGGATATTCAGTCGTTCTAAGGCAATTTGTTAAAATAGCCATTCTAATGAATTTTCTTGGCACCCTTGTTGAAAATCAATTAGCCATATGAAATGGGAAAACTCCCTGACTCCCATCGCAGAATATGCAACAGGGGTGTGGCTCATCTGTTCAACCGCCACGTTGTCAGACCCCTTACAGGAGGGGGAATACCTAGAGGGGCAGGTGCAGGAGCCGGGGTGAGCACTTTTGGGCTCCGTCCCCACAGTAGCATCTAGGGCTGGGTGCCTGTGACTCCTGAAGTCCCAGTGGGCACGTTACAGTGCTCTTTTATCTCTGCCATCTGCAGACGGCTTAAGTGTTAACCAGCTCAGTGCCCTCTTGGTACCCGGGTTCTTGTCTTGCATCCAGGAAGAAGCAGGTCACACGGACAAATGAAAGGATGGTAAGTGCTGAGGATTTTATTGCCAGATGGAAGTAGCTCTCAACAGGATGGATGGGGAGCTGGAAAGAGGATGGAGTGGGAAGATGATCTTCCCCTGGAGTTTGGCCGTTCCGCGGCTGATTTCCTCTCAGACTGTCCCCAGCTGAACTCCTCTGGACATTCAGACGGTCCTTCTCTTCCCTCCTTCTCTGCCTCACTGCTCTGCTACTCTGCAGCTATTCTGTTCCTCTGCTCTTCTGCTCATGGAGCCTAGGGCTTGGAGTTTTTGTGGGTACAGGATAAGGGGGCGTGATGGGCCAAAAGGCAACATTTAAGCACAAAAGCAAAATTGCCTGTTCCCATTTAGGGCCCTGAGTTTCCAGGCTTAAGGGTGGGGCCTTTGCAGGGAAGCCACCCTCTTCCACCCAGTATTTCCCTGCCTCCTGTCCATATCACATGCATGTAAGCCTTTATTTCTTGACTCCTAATTCTAATCCAGTACCCTATTTGCGCATCCTTGTACCACAGTGTCTTAATTGTGGTAGCTTTGTGGTGAGTTCCAAAATCATGAAATGTGGCTTCCTCCAACTGTTTACTTCTCTTTCAAGATTAGTTTGCTTATTCTGGGCCCTTTGCATTTACCTAGGAATTTCAGGATCAGATTGTCAATTTCTGCAAAAAAAAAAAAAAAAAAAAAGCCAACTGGGATTTCGCCAGGGATTGTGTTAAATCTGCCAGTCAATTTAAGTAGTATTGACATTTTGACAATAGTAAATCTTCTGATCAATCACCATGGGATTTCTTTTCATTTATTTAGATGTTTTAAAATTCCCCCAATATTTTGTAGCTTTCAGTATATGTCTTACACTTTTGTTAAACTTATACCTAAGTATTTTATTCTTTTTGATGCTATGTCAAATATAATTTTCTTAATTTCATTTCAGAATGTTCATTTCATTGCCAATGTAGAGAAATACAATTGATCTTTGTGTATTGATCTTGTATTCTACAGCCCTGCTTAACTCCTTTATTGGTTCTAATAGTTGTTTTTGTTTATCTCTTAGTATTATGTATTTATCATGATGCTTCTTAAAGCTTCTACCTGGGTGGAACTCATGTCATGATGTTAACATTCCATTTGCCAAACCATCTTACCTACATAAGCCTCAAGTGTTTATGCACTCATTTTATTTTGTCACACAGAATATTGACAGTAGGGGTAGTCAATGGTCAAGATTTAATAACATTAATAATTTTATTATTTTATCAAATTCCATTTTATGTGGAATTTTTTATTTTATTTTATTTTATTTTATTTTATTTTTATTTTTGTTAGATGGAGTCTCACTCTGTCACCAGGCTAGAGTGCAGTGGCACGATCTTGGCTCACTGCAACCTCCACCTCCCAGGTTCAAGTAATTCTCCTGCCTCAGCCTCCCAAGTAGCTGGGATTACAGGCATGTACCACCTTATGTGGAATTTTTTATAAGCACCTAGCAGCATTGCAATGATGACATACACACAGTTTATTTCTACCACATTGATTCATGCCTTGGTTCAGTTTTACCCCTTACAGATTAGAATAAATGCCAACACAGTGACAAAGGAGAATAATATTTTGGTATTAACATTAAAATAGTTTTCAAATAGTGGGCCCATTAAAAGAACCTCAGAGACTGCTGGGTGTCTGCGGACCCAACATTGACAAGTGAGAATTGCTCCAGTATACTTTGGGAGGTTTTAGAAGAAAGAGAGGAGGTTCTTCAAGATGACCAAAGGTGTGATACTATATGTGGAAGTAAGCAACATGTGTTTATTTGGACTTTTTAAGAAAAACAACTTTGCTGAAAAGAAGACTGCATATTTTAAAAGATCCTGTAGAGAAAGAAAGAATGAGGACAGATAAAATATTCAGAGGATATTAGCTTAGTATAGCAGGGAATGAGCAGCCTTGAATGGTTGGCAATAATGTTCAGGAATCTAGAGACTGATTTTTTTGTTTTTGTTTTTGCTTCATTGGTTTGGTTTCTGACTCCTGAATCAAGTAGAATTAAATGGCCTCAGAGTCATCTTGTCATCCATTAACCCAAGTTTAAGGCCCTTATACATATATGTAGGTGTTCAGCCCATGCTGTATCTTAACTGGCTTTAGAACTTGACTTGGTGAGTGATGGAGGCCCCAGGAGTAACCCATGTGCTGTAAGGACATCCCTCTGGGCCACTGACAGTTATGGATTCATATTATGTTAAGGCACAGGGTAGTTAATTCAATTCTAAAAATAAGCAAATACTTTAAAAGGAGTTCAAAGATGCCTAAAGCTAGATAATAAGGGGCATTCAAACCTGTAGTTCCTCCCCAAAGGAAAAAACAAACTCAGAACTGTCAATAAAATGAAAAAAGCAGACATTTTAATGAGAGAAAAACACACTACCATCTTTAAAGAAATAAAATCCCATTATATTCCCTGTAGGGCTATAGAGATCAAATCGCCTGATGTTGTCCAGCCCTGTGGATTTGATCTGGAGCTTCAAAGCTTTGAAAATACTCATTCCTCTTTCTGTGGCATAGTCATGCCTTAACCCATCAAGACGTATAAAGTCTCCAGAGAGACACTAAGACAGATAGTGGGAGAGTGGAGAAGACTGTGTTTTTCAGCTTCTTCCACACTGAAGATGTAGGAAGGGGTAGATTTGCGGCAGCCTATCCACCAACCATGAAAATCCAACCTTTCTTATTGATAAAGGTGATGTCTGGTAACCCACATTCTGCACATCCACGGTCTCTCATTCCACTTCTATTTATCCACTTTTAAACTGACTATTTTATCAGGTAAGAGAGGTCATACTCCAGGGCTCTGACTATTGATCTTGTATTTCTATTTGTGTATGCGTAGTTAGGTAGCCTAAAGCTATGCATTATTCTTTAATGTGTTAATAGCAAATTGTACCTATCTGGGGGGAATGGGCTATGTCTACAAACTAAGGTAGTGGGCAGATGAAGGCACTTACGTTTTCTTGAGTAGTTTCCCATCCTTACTTGGTGACAACAAACAAGATCGACAATGGGTATATTCCTACAACATACGATAACTATGGAGAGCAATATGTCCAATGGAGTGTTCTTGAAAAAAATGTCCCTCTAAAACTAGCATGCTCTTAGATTTTTCCTTTGTGTCCATGTTTCCCATCTTCCTCTCATTGGTTTGTGGTATGTATTTAGCCTAGTCACACTCAGAAAGATGGAGATGGGACTTCCATTTTTAATCCCTCTATGGTTTTAACTGTTTTGTTTTGTTTTGTTTTACTGAACTGGATATAGTAAAAAAAAAGAAATATAATTTCTTAAGCCTTTTATTTTTCTGAAGAAGCAAAGATTGCTTTGCTAACCTAGAGACCTAGGAGACTCACAAAATCAAATAATGTATTTCTCAGCTCCTCTGGGGCCCTTAATTTAGGTGGAGGCAGTGGGTATAATCCCTAATATATTTGTTATAGGCTAAAGATATAAACTATTACTATGGAATAGTGGCACACCATGGGGTTTTGAGTCAGAATTTCAGTGTTGTTTGCTACTTTCACTTAAATAATCTAAATTTCAGTAACTCAAAAGTAAAAATGAGGTAACTGATACATATTTGAAAGATTTGTTCTGGTTAAAAAAAAAGACGATGTGGATCAAAAGGCTGGTAAACTAAGAATAACTACAAAATCTATGTTGTTAATAATTTCTGAGGAAGAATTGCAACTTTGTATGAAACCTAATTTATCCTCCTCACCTAAAACATTCAGTGGGGCTCCCAGGTAGGCAGCAATTACCATGTGAAAGTAAATGACATTTTTGTTTGCCAGTCCTCAGCATTGTTTTTATGCATCGTTTGACTCACATGGAAGCTAGGATAGGAATGTCCTGATGAGGACATTCTGAACCATGCATGCACTTAGGGCTTAAGTGTATGCTTGATAAAATTGTGGGCCCCTATTGGGAGTTCAGGGCCTCTGTGAGGAAATCTATCATGGGGAAATGAGTTAGGCAAAATAGATGGACGTGAAAGCCAGGCAGAAGAATAAAATAGTGTAATGTTTCAAATCACAATATGGTGGCTTTTGTTAAATTCCACCCAGACTCAGCCCTCCTTGTGTTCTGTGTGTGCCTTAGGGAAGGAACAGTTTTGTATCTGAAAAGTGTAAATGTCAGGGCCCAAGCAAATGTACTGAAGAGTCTCTCTCTGAAGGCAAAATAGAGGAAAGAAAGTTGTCTTCTAAATTGGGAGTCAGGGGTGGGAAGAGCAACAGTAGCCTGAACCGGCAACAGTGGGAGCCCTGGGGCAGCCCTACAGCATTCTGCCTGGTGGCCACCAAACCACCACATTGAGGACAGAGGTTCACCAGAGAATGCTGTCTAAGTCAGGCCATTCCCATTGTGTTCTCAGTAGCCACAGGAGAGCTGTCGGTACAGCCTGGGAGATATTTGCACCAAGATAGAGGTCCCTGGAGAGATCAACAGCTTAGAAGTTGGGGGCAACATGACAACAGCAGCTCATGCCAAACAGAAAACAGTGGGCTGTAGTAGTCAATGGAAGAAACATGGGTTCTGGCCAAGAAAGTGTCCAGAGAATAGTTCTGAGCAGGGTGACAAATGAAGCAGACACTCAAGAAAAGATTCATGATTAATACTCAGAGCAGAACGGAAAGCTGGGTCTTAGCCTAGACAGATAGGACTTCAGAGCACAGATGAGACATCTACAGAAGACTGACTGTATATTACCAGGGCAAAGCCTCAAAAGTAAGCATTCAGGTCATCCAGGTGACGTAATATTACACAGACATCAAATAATTAACTAATCAATTAATTAACATTAAACTCAGCCCCACCAATGTGTACTGTGCACCATTTATGTAAAGTCACTGTGAAAACAGATTCAGATAAAGAAAATCATGTAAATTAATCTATCTTTCCTCTCCTAGAAAGAAAACTCCTGAGTTCTCAGACCTAACCTATCTCAGATGCTGCTTCATCTCATTGAGTGGAACAGTACCCAGTAGACAGTAAGTACTCAATACGTATTTACAGAATGAATAACTAAATGACCAGATGAAATCACAAGGCAATGTAGTAAATAAAACAATGTGAAGAGGAAATAGGGAGGAGAGAAGAATATCTATTGAGAAAATGAAGGTGTCAGGGAAGCTTTGCAGAAGAGATAATGAGTAAATCATTTTATTTTTAAATAATAATTTGCTAGATAGATAAGTCAGTGTCAGAGCAGGAGCTAAAAAATAGAGCATTTTATGCACATGGAATAATGTTCACTAAGGTATACGTTTAAAGAATTACTAGAGAAATTACCTAAGATCTTACTCATTAAAGAACTGTTGATTATTGCAACCCCTGAAATAATGAGAGCCAACAGAAATCTTTGGGTAACTATTTATTTGTTGACAAGTCACTAGGATGAGAAAAGCCCATGGAATTCATTAATAAGATTGATTTATTTGTCCTGAGCACTCATTTTAATTCTTTCAGTTTCCTGGATGAACCCCTTCAGGGAAAGAAAATGGTTTTTACAGATCCACTGAAAATTGCCTTGAGGTTTGAAAAGGCCAAGGTGTCTAAACATCCAGTCCTGGGTCTTCAGATTTGGTCAAATCCTCCTGTGCATTAAGTTACGCATGTGATTTTCTAAAGTCTAGATGTAAATTATGAGGACTGACTTTCCAAGAAGGCTTTTCTTCCTAAAAGGATTTGGGGACATTAATCTTCCTGTCTTATAAGGTACCATGATTGATGTGGTTGGCCCTGTAGCATGCAAGATTACTAGCATGGACATTCTTGTTCACCTTTCTTGATGTGACACAGACTTACTTTTCTGGAAAACGCAAGTTAATAAAGATTAGATCCTGCTCCCAAGTACAACTGCTGCTGACAAAGAAAGAAAGTTCAAGCTCTGCTAATCTCATTGTCAAATTTGATTTGATTTATCTAGAAAGGTAGTTGAGCTGGAGACATGGCCTAAGTTAAAGTTGGGGAATTCGCTTGTCATTGTAGCTTTCTCTAGTCAGTTACTTTTTTCTGCCTTATTTATGTAAGTATAGACCAACATTGTCTCTCAATCTGCAACTCTGGAAATGTAGAATAGAAAAACCTTAATTATAACCAATCATGGGAAGTTAAAATTGAAGCCAAGACATGTTGCTAAAGACTGGACCGCAAAGATAATGTTTAATCATGTCTGAAACTCGGTTTGATCTTGATGAAAGTAGAAAGGTGGTAGGAAGACAGAGTTTTAACTTACTGCTTTAAAATTCTGGGTGGAACTGGCTGGCCTGGGTGCCTCATGCCTGTAATCTCAGCACTTTGGGAGTCAGAGTGAGTGGATCACCCGCCGTCAGTAGTTTGAGACCAGCCTGGCCAACATAACAAAACCCTGTCTCTACCAAAAATACAAAAATTTTCCAGGCGTAGTAGCACACGCCTGTAATCCCAGCCACTTGGGAGGCCCAGGCAGGAGAATCGCTCAAACCTGAGAGGTGGAGGTTGCAGTGAACCAAGATTGCGCTGGTGAGCTGAGATTGCGCCATTGTACTCCAGCATGGGTAACAGAGAGGGACTCTGTCTCAAAAACAAACAAACAAACAAACAAACAAAATTCTGTGTGGAACTATGTACTCAACAGCACCACGTATCAAAACATAGCCCAATTTGGGGACCTTTTGAGATGAACGGGAATTTCTGCGATCATTTTTAATCCCTTTTGTTATCTCCAAGATATTAAAGATTATTGACAGTTATTTCTTCTGTAGAATTGTTGTTCATAGTCATACCATAGGATGTGTTAATAATGACTAAAATTCATTAGGATTCACTGGCTCATGAAAACAAAGGAGATCCACTAACAATGATTAAAATTTTCATCGCCATCTACAAAACAACACAATTACTTGAACCAATCTCTCCAGGCCAAAGTCTTTCCCTCTCATTACCTGGAGGCCATAGGGAGTACTTGTATGGCAGACATACCTGACAGCAATATCTTAACTTAAGCATAACCTGAGAATTACCCTATGATCTAAGAAGAGTGTGTTGTTGGTTCCTAGCTAAGGAATCTAGGAGTGGTCAGCCTGAAGATTCATTCCTTATCTATGAGAAACATCTGAATGCCCATCCCATCCCAAAGTATGTAGGCCACACGGGTTGGAGTCCCTTTGTTTTGGGATGGTTGCCAGGTGGAGTTTGCTAGGGGGAGAGTGCTAAGTGAAAATGCTATATAACTGAATATTTTTATGATGTTAATACTTTATTTTTTTATTTGTTTTCTTTCTTTTTAAAATTATTATTATACTTTAAGTTCTAGGCTACATGTACACAACGTGCAGGTTTGTTACATAAGTATATATATATACACCATGTTGGTTTGCTGCACCCATCAACTCATTTTTTACATTAGGTATTTCTCCTAACTCTATCCTTCCCCAGGCCCCAACCTCCCAACAGGCCCTGGTGTATGATGTTCCCCTCCCTGTGTCGATGTGTTCTCATTTTTCAATTCCCACTTATGAGTGAGAACATGTGGTGTTTGGTTTTCTGTCCTTGTGATATTTTGCTGAGAATGATGGTTTCCAGCTTCATCCATGTCCCTGCAAAGGACATGAACTCATCCTTTTTTGTGGCTGCATAGTATTCTATGGTGTATATGTGCCACATTTTCGTTATCCAGCCTATTATTAATGGACATTTGGGTTGGTTCCAAGTCTTTGCTGTTGTGGATAGTGCCACAATAAACATATGTGTGTATGTGTCTTTATGGTAGCATGATTTATAATCCTTAGGGTAAATACCCAGTAATGGGATTGCTGGGTCAAGTGGTATTTCTAATACTACGTTTTTCATAAGGGATTGTGGTTCTCCTATCCACCCCGCTGCCAATGGATTGCCTTATATGTAAGTCCCCTCAATAAACCTTTGTCTTGTTCGCTGGCTCTGGTCTCTTTTTTGGCCTCTCGAGTATGGTCCCTTCTCTACAGAAGTCAGTAGGGGTGCTGCACCACAGTACTTCACACCTCTTCACCAGTAGCCCTGTGGTATTTTCCTGAAGCTTTCTCCAGTGTCACATTGACTTAGGTAACCACTTTATAACCAGGAAATGCTACTTAAGAAGAAGATTAAGACCTATCCATCTTTTTATGTGGTAAGATCATATCAATTAAAAATGATGAAGAGCTTTTAATAGTGTCTGTAAGCCGTTGGGAGAACATTTGTTTTTACTTTACTTATTAATTTCTTCTCATTGTGTGTGTGTGTGTGTGTGTGTGTGTGTGCATATTGTTTGGTTTTGTTTTTACCATGAAGGCCCTTAGGGTTTTCCATGATCCTACCAAGTACCCTAAGATAATATTGGCTGTCACCCCGTGAAGAGGCAACCTCATGCATCGTATGGAGATGGGGAAGTCTTTTGCCATTTCGAAGGAGAACGATCATGGGTAGGAATTGTGCCAAACATTTACCTATTTTTTCATTTAAAGATTAGAGCTTAAGAAGAAGCCTGCCATCCCTAGTTAATTCTGTCTCTCATCTTTTATCTTGTTCTCACACTAACTCATTTGTGTGCACATACACAGACACTCATGGATAGACACACAGGAACACATGGTACTGGGTGAATAATAAGACAGTTTTCCATAATCCAAGTAAGAAAACCAGGCTCACCCCTTTATAGGCTGTCCTTTTACTATGAAATTCTTTGTGCTTTATCCCACTAATGTTTCCTTTTTACTTCCTGCAATCTCTAGATCTCTAGCTTATTTTTTTTCTTCTAGGGCTTAAATTAGCCTTCTGAAAATCCTTAAGGTAGGGAAAAAAAATCCTCCTCAGGAGAAGAAGTGAGGACCTTGTATCCCTAAACTTTGATGAAAATTCTGCTTCCCAGGCAGCAGTCCCAGGCTTACAAACAAGCTGTAACACCGTGAGATGCACCGGAGACAGGCCTGTCTGTTCCCCCCACCTCCCCTTGCCTGGCTACATATTTCTAACCAGGTTTCACTGCCAATAGAATGCTTCTTGGGTATCTAACCAGGAAATGGAAATGTCACTTAGAGGTTAAAGGCAGCAGGAATTAACAACTGTAAGATATTTAATGGCAAGGTCAGCATTTGTGTACCAGAGAGATGGGTATGAGGAGAAAGGAGTAGAGAGTGGGGGTAGCAGTGAAATCTGCCCAGTTAATTCATCTCCCCCGACTGGCATATTGTTCTAATGGAAACCTACATCACTGGCGCCATTTTCTCTGAACCCACAATCAAATAAGAAGGAAAGAAGTAAATGATTGGTATTCCTATTTTACTGGTTTAAATTATTTTAATATGACTTACATTATTTTACTATCAATACTTATTATTGCTAATAGATTTTAAATTATATTGTTAAATTATTATTGTTCATTTAAGGAAAAAAATGGCATCATGCCTTTTCTCCGAGATGGGCGGAGAGCCTCCGGCAAGCACCATTCAAATCTAATTTATACATTTGTGGAAGGATGAAGCCAAGACTTTCCTCAGGCCATCAACCTAAACTGGATTTCAGAGATGAGAATCTCACTTGTACAATTCAAAAGGCAATCTTTGTGGTGTTACAGCTTTAATTTTTTTAAAGCTTTGACTCTTCACAAGAAACTCTTTACCTTCTACTTTGTTTTCTGTCTCTCGGCTTCGTTCTTCCTTCTCCCAGAGCACATGTCTATTTATACCGCCCCACACTGGCATGAAGGTACACTCAAAAAGACTGTAACCCAGATAATAATTGTTGGTTGCAGATTATTCAATTATGACTTCACTTATTTCTCTAAGGATTACTTAGGACTCTTCTTGGCTGCTGTTTGGTTCTTTCTGCAATCATTGCAGGCAAGAGGGTAAAATGGCAATGCATTAAATTTTTTTTAATAAAAATAGAAATGAAAGACAATCCCTGTAGACAATCCCTTCATTTCCAAATAGAGGGGTGAACTTGTAATAGCCAAAGAAAGCTCAGTAGTCAGGAAACTAATAGCCTGAGAGTAGGTGACACTGCCATCCAGATCCACAGAAAATAACAGAAAAGCATCTGCATTGAAAAGGACTCCCAGGAATAAAAAAGGAAGTATGATTCTCCTACAGGATCCATCAAGAAACTTTTTGCTCCAAGTTACTGAGGCCCTTTCAGTAATCCTGATGAGCAACATGAAGGTGAAATGGCACAGGGAAAATGAAGTTATAACAAGTTAGAGAAAATGTCTGCAAAATTCAAAATTTGCACATTTCATCTCATCTTAGTCATGCTCCTACTGTGTGCTCTGGGAAAAAGGAAATTCTTCCTCTTTTGCAATGTTCACATCTTTAGAAAGGTATTATAGGAAATTAGCAAATTTTAAATTGTCTTTCTCTCCACCGTCACTATCCTCTCTACATTTTATTCACTTCCTAACTTCCATTCCTTCTGCTTCTGTCTTGCTTTTATTTTTCCTGAGTTGTCTTCCTTTGCAGACTAGACAATCTGCAAAGGCAATAAAGGAAATAAAGGGATCATCATTACCACTGCTGGTAAAAAGAGTGAGCTCACAGGCTGCATGAAAGTCAGAGTTGATAACGATTTAATCAAGCTGAGAAAAACAAGGAAAGACTAGAATGCTAAATAATTATCTATAAACGTGAAGTCTTGCATACTGGTAAAAATCAATTGAATTAGTAAAAGATAAAGAAAAAATTCCTTGGCTAGCAGGAGGTGAAAATGATGTGGCAATGTTAGCTGATGTTAAATGTAATAGGAGTCATCAGTATGATGTGTCATTGTGTAAGATAGAACAGAGTCTGGAATAAGGGAGGTAAAATCTCATTTTGCTCCATGCTAGTCTGACTGTATCTAGAGTACTCGGTATATATTGTGAGCATAACACTTTAAGAAGACTCAGAGAGAAGAGGTGAGATTTTATAGAACAGTGAACAGAATGGACACATGAAAGAGGAATGTTCTACCTGATAATGAGAAGACATACCATTATGAGGAACAGCCAGAAGCCTGACAGCCGCCTTTTA
This sequence comes from Rhinopithecus bieti, assembly GCF_001698545.2. Classification (NCBI taxonomy): domain Eukaryota; kingdom Metazoa; phylum Chordata; class Mammalia; order Primates; family Cercopithecidae; genus Rhinopithecus; species Rhinopithecus bieti. The sequence continues at coordinate 2,496,997 of NW_016810565.1, forward strand.
GGTTTTCATTACTTCCAGGGCTGAAAAGCCAGCAAACTGGTGCTACTCTAAAGAGTAGAACTAAGGCCAGAGATAGGCAACTCTAAATTTCAAAACGCCATTATTTAAACTACTTGGATCTTTGAACCTAATAATCCATGAGTTTAAGAATGAGGTTTTTGCCTTTGTTTTCCCTCTGTGTCTTTAGGGAAATGGGTTCATATATTTATACCTCAGTTTTCCATCATGGAAGTGAGAATCAATGAGCCTTATTTATGGGTTTTTTAAAAATGTATATTTTGTAAAATATTTTGAAGTGCACAAAATGGTATGTATATGCCAAGAATTAACACCGGCCTCTGCAGTTCGCCTTAGGAAACTAGAGAGCTCTTAGGGTTCCACGGAGGTGGCTGGGAAGGCAGGAAGTAATGAGAAGGTGCTCTCCACTCTTCAGGCGCGTTGCCACTTTTCAATTATTTATGCAGTTTAATCCTATTGAAAAAGCACATTTTGCAAAGAACACCCTCAGGTTCTCTGCATGCTGGAGCTGGCAAAAAGTAATATGGGAAAAATGGGAGTGAGGGTTATGCTTAAAGGAGCTCGTCTGCCCTTCCTCAAGACCCTTAATATTAAAACAGGCAGGTTGCTTAGCTAATAATAACTATGCTCAGGACTTGTCATCTTCAAAGAACTTTAATAAATCCTCATAACACCCTGGTGGGCTGCAGAAGGTAAGTGTTATTATCTCCATTTCATATGAGGAAAACACAGGCACAAAGAGCGAAGGGAAATGGCTTACGGAGATAGCAAGCATAAAGTTAAATTTAGCACTAAGGAATACCTGAGGCCACATGCCTTCCTGCGGCAGTCCCTTCAGTAATGAATCTGGGACAGAACATGTGGGGCCACTCTTAAGAGCTATAGAGCGGGCAGGTGGAAAGCCATGGCCAGACCAAAATGTGTAACTTGAGACACACAAAGGGAGAAAAGGATAAAGAGTTAAAAATCTAGGACAGGAAATTTCATAGAAAAGGAAGGGAAATAAGGACACTCTCCAGTTTTGGCCTGAACATATGCAATTATCTGCCTCTGAAGCCCTGAGATGCTAGGCCAAAATAAAACAGAACAAATAAAATAAAACATTAGGATAACTTCAAAACCTTAGTTTCTACATAAACAGGAACTGAGGAGGAAACTGAAACATTGGGCTGCCTAGGTATATGATCGTTACAATGTCTCCGGGTGGATGGATGAGTGAGGGGAGCAGCTGCTACTTCTAAATCTCTTGCTTCTGCTTCTAAATCATGGACTTCCCCTATGATCTACCTAACAATGTTGGACCCTGCAATTTCAGCCTGTGAATTTTATGATACTTCTTATATGCTGTTTTCAAGCTCTCTTAGTTTGCTTTTTCTTAGATGGAGAAAAGACTCATTCGAGTTGATGTTGATAGTGGATATCACCCCACCAGAGACTGTGATCATAAGATTAGAGCTTGGAGACCCCAAAGAGCATCTGGTCTTCTTTTCAAGCTGAGGATACAGAAAGCCCAGGAAAAAAAAAAAAAAAAAAACATGATTTGCTGAAGGTTACCTACATAGTAAGTAAATGCATGAGAACGGGAAAACAGGTATTTTGCTTTCTGTGATCACTCTTATCAGAGGAAATTCTTACGGCTGCACTTACGACAGCTGCATTAAGAGTCTGTACAATGGAAAGCTTTGCAGAAGCTATTAAACATATGCAGTCTAAGGAAATAAGACGCAGAGAGACGGCTTCAACTTATCCCTTATCTATAAGTTAGCAGTATAACTTTCAAGAGCTCCAACCGCCAAAGCTACGGTCTGCTTTCTGAATTGGTGAAACCACAGTGAAAAAGGAGAAATAAGAGTGTACAGTTTTTGGTGTGTTCTTTTGGCTTTCACATTTATCTAGTCCAATAGATTCAACAAGTATTTCATTGCAAGTTGAAAGGTCGTGTACAACTGTGAAGTGTATTTTCTCAGCCATTTCTCTGAAATAGAGTAAATAATGTTAAGAGAATCTCTCAAGGATCATCTTGTACCTTCCAAGTTTCTAAAATAATATATTAAAAAAGTAAAAAAAAAAAAATCAGAAAAGACCAACCTTATCCTAAGGAAGAAATTTTAAATAGGACTTAAAATGGAACGTAAAATATGTGTCCATTGGCTCAGTGCACTTAGAGCAATTGCCCCCAGCTCACCTGACATGATTTGATGTGTGTGTTGGAAGTGGAAGCGTCAGAGAAGCAAGAGAATAAAATCATGAAAATTTCATATTTGGACATATATGAGTTGTGGGAAAGAATAAACTTTATTTCTCAGCAGTCCCAGGTAGAATGACAACCAACACAGAAAAGAAAAAAAGATTGCAGTCACCATGCTAAATTGAGTTAGGGAGAGCAGAATTTGACAGGATAACGTGCATCTGTTTTGTGTCTGAGTCAACTGTTTGTTTTAGGTTCAGGAGGGAGGCTGGAAGATAGGTTTAGTCTGAGTGGATTGGTTATTTTTCACTCACACGTTTGTTTCAGAATGAAGCATCACTCACTGCCTCTGCAAATGAACACACTACGTGAAACTCATGTCTCCACTTCCCAGTTCTCACACGAAATAGACACTTCCAAAGGCAAGTTATGTCTCAGGGGCAGTGGGCATACAAAGACCTAAGAAGTGGCCCATGATGAGTGTAAGATGGCCATGGTCACGTAATGCCAGGGGCTCACTGACAAAGGAGATTCCTGTCCACGTGATTCTCATCAGGGGCCTTTCTCCCTTCCAACAGTACCCACTCAAAATGTTTAGTATGCTTCATCTACTACAAGAGTCCAGTGAAAGGAAGAATCAGGTGACATCTCTGACAATTCCCCAGATGTATGTCCTTTCCTGGAGTCTTATAAGACCCACTGTCTTATAAAGAAATGCCACTTTAGGAAACTATACATTTCTAACATAATATATGCATCGTCACCTTCCCAAACCAACATGTCTTTTTGCAAAGGACATTAAATTGAATCATACATTTATTTTGAAACTCAGTAGAGTTGGGCTGAATCGAAGAAAGAAACATTTGTCACAGGGTTTAAGTGGGGTTTTCTTTTTTTTGTATTTTCTATGGACTGATTTGGACTGATTATCTATTTTTTCAGGCTCACTATCCTAGAAAAACCATATTCCAAAAGCCAGTCCACACCTTACATGCACTCTCAGCACTTGACTCAGTTCTATTTATTCTTAAAGTTTTCGCCCTTCTAAATGTCTCTGATTTAATTGCTCCCTTTTTTGCCTTCCCATAATATTTTGTTGATACAAGTGTCATTAATGTCAATTAAGTAAATGAATGAACTGACCAATGAGCACAATGACATATTTTAATATGAGGGTAATGACTTTGGATTCAAAAGATCCTGAGTTTAAATTCTGGCTTTACCATTTAGGAGCTCTTTGACTGTGAGTAAGCCCCTTGCCTCTCAGTGCCTCAGAACCCTCATCTGTAGAATGGGAATAAAATAGTTACCCTGTAAAGTAGTTATGAGATTTAGGTGTCATATACAGAAGGCACTCAGCACAGCTTACTTAAAAAGGGCTCAATAAATGCTATTATTAGCTTACTGTATTATAGTTAATTGTGCATGCAATTTTATTTTATAAGCAATAGAGAGTCAGTGAAGCTTATTAAGCAAGGAGGTGGCATTAGAAAGGTGTTTTGGAATCCAAACTAGGAAATAGTAAGGAAATGAAGAGCTATCAAGTAACCTAGATAAATAAGCAAGAACAAAATCATACACTTAGTTATATCACCCTGGCAAAATGAACACAGCCTGAGTGAAAATGCCTAATAATTAGCAAAAGCTGTTCCTCGGATCCTTGCCATCTCCTCTGTGAATGAGGATTGGAGAACAGGCCAAAGAATTAGAAGACTTGGTTTGTGCTGGTTTTCTCCTACTTAGCAGCTGTGTCCCTAAGGAATCCACCTAGCCCAATGACTGTTCTTGGTTTCTGGGTAGCTACTCTTTCCTCTATTTCCTGTATCTGAGCATAGAGCTCAATATCATTGCATAACTTGAGCTGAAGACATCCTCCACTCTCTCTGTCCCAAAAGTTCAGCAAAAGCCAGTAATATGTAACCCCCACTGCAAATCTCTAATTCTCCTTAGTTGTACTTCAATACTGGTGATACAAGACCAAAAAAAAAAAGATTAAAATTATGAAGATGGGATATTTTACAGGTAAAATGTGATGCTTCCCTTCTGTGGTCAAATCATAGCATTCTTTTTCTAGGGAAGCAGGGAATAGATTTGAATAGGGCATTGTTGTTGAGCAGATTGCCTTACTATTGCTGAATAATGGAGAGGAGAAAAGGAAGGCAGAACAAGTAGAGACTTAAAAGGAAGGATTGGAGTTAGACATTATGGGGAATGCCTTGAATTTCAGTATGGACATACAGATAGGCTACACAGAAAAGTTGTGAAAATCTTCTTCCCTAACATGCTGAAGAATAGGAGAAAAGAGTCTCATACCTCAACAATTTCAGGTCACCAGGGTCGATGTTACTACAGCATTCTGAAAGGCCGTTGGAAGCCTCGATCTTCTGTCTCTTTGGATGTAAACCTAAGAATAGAAACTACATTTTGAGTGGAAAATAAACTTCTACTGTGAACTCCTATAGTCTCAGCTTGGGCTCTGAGAATCCAGAAGAGGTATCACACTTTGTAGGTTTTTCACCACCAATGATGTGCTGACACTACTTAAATAAAACCAGGGCCCCTAAGACTTCATTACTCTGCTTCCAAAATCTTGGTGACCTTCGCTGGCAACAGGATGTGGATCACAGGGAGCTGAAGTAACCCAATAACACAGGCATCTTAACCATTTTAGGAGAGTGAAAACCATTTAACCCCCAATGTAATGGCTGTGGTGTCTGTCTGAGAAAGAAAGAAATTGGCTTTAACTTACACTGCATTGACCTGCGAGAGAAATAGAAAGGCAAAATAGGAAGGCAAAATTGTTGAGCACCTCTCAGATCTACCTGTTAGCAGTTTGTGACTTTAGACCCAAGAAGCACTGGCATGGAGTAAATCTAATCACATTTAGACACAGCCCTATAGTAAATAGAGGGAAAAAGAAAGATATTACAGGACTATAATCTTCTTGGAGCTGTAAGCCGAAAAGGAAAATCCAGTGAAGGATGATGAAGTTAGCTGCCCTGCTTTTAAACACAGAAGACTTACAGAGGTGAACATAGCCTGTACAAGGCCAGTGTATATCTGGTATTGACAGGGCCTTGAGTGGCAAAGTCTGTGGAACTGAAGGTAGCCTGTAATGCTGCCCTAGTTTAGCAAGGGCTGGAAGCAGCTCAGCAGAGAGCCTTGGGCTGAAGCTGCCTGTATTTGTCACCTGCAAATGATTACAAAGAAGTAACTTGAGAGACAGCTGTCAACACCTGCCATATTCCTTGCCCTGTGATCCTCCTGTCTATGTCGTTATTGGCACATGATCTCCATCTGCAGGCTATAGTGTCATCTTGATGGCAGCACCAATCCTGTTCTTTGTCAGTGAGGAGGTAAAAGCACTAGATAAATGCTCAGTATTTGGCATCAAGGTGGTCACGTTGCTGGCTCATTCTGACCTTGCACTGTAATTCTGGAAGTTTGATCCTAATGTAGTTCTCATACTTGCTACTTTTATGATTATATACAGTCATGCACATGATCATAACATGACCTAACGATGGGGATACATTCTGGGAAATTGCACTGTTAAGTGATTTCATTGTTGTGCAACATCATAGAGTGCACTTACACAAGCCCAGACGGTACATATATTTATATATACATTTTTTAAAATACGGAAAACCAAACATCCCAGCACCATTACTAAATACCAACAATTTCCCCTACTTGATCTGCAATGCCAATATTGGGTTTCTCTATATGCTCCATTATAATCTTATACAACCACTGTCATACATGTGGTCCATTATTGATTGAAATATCTTTATGTAGCATGACCACATATATAAATATAACATATAATAATGTGTATAAGGATTATATATAATTATGAGATATAGTACTGTATATTACACATAATGAAAGCAGTCACTCTGAGAACTAAACTATTATGTATATTATATATGATTATGTTATGATTTTTTAAAGTTATATATAATTATATAATACATAACTTAATATATGTATATATAATTTGCATTTATATACTTATGTAGTACTCAATAGTTATAAATTATTTATATACATTATTTATATATACTGTATGGATACTTATTAAGGTTTGAATGTGTTCCCCAAAGTTCACGTGTGGAAACCTAATCCCCAATGCAAGGCTGTTGAGAGGCGGGGCTTTTAAGAGGTAATTATGTCACAAGGAATCCTTATGAATGAATTAATGCCATTGTTCCAGGAGTAAGTTATCACAGGAGTGAGTTCCTAATTTAAAAAAAAAAAAATGAGTTTGGCATCCTTTCTCTCCCACAAGTATGCTTTTTTGCCCTTCTACCGACTGCCATCAGATGATGCAGCAAGAAAGCCCTCACTATATATCGGCCCCTCAACCTTGGACTTCTCAGCCACTAGAACTGTAAGAAATAAATTCTCATTCTTTTAAATTACCCAGTCTCAACTATTATCTTATAGCAGCACAAAAAGGACTAAGACCATATATATATATACACCCACACATATATATATAAAAACACACGTGTATATATATGTAAATATGTGTGTCTACATATATTTATACAAACACACACACACTCAAGTAGAAGTACGTATCTTGCTCACGTAAATTTTCAAGCAAGCAGCTGTCATTCAAACAGTGGTTGGAGGATCCCAGCTCTACCTTTTTTGGGCTCTATCACCTTGAACTGTAGCTTCCAGTCTCTGTATCCATCTGCAACAAGTCAGCAGAAGGCAAAAGAGCAAGAAGAGCTGTGAGGAGAGTTTTTATGGACCAGACTAGGGTGAGGGTCTTTGGTTTAAAATCCTGCCTACATTCCTTTAATGTTTATGTGCAGTTTTAGGTGACAGCTGTATCCACTCCTGCAAATATTTTTATCCTTTAGTGAACCACATTTTAAAGGTATTCTTGGAATAGAACCTGGACCAAATAAGTGAGATTTTCATAAACTGCCTTTGTTCTTAGTTCTGTGAAATATTCTGCTATGATAAATAGTAAGCCTTATTACCATCCATCTTTTCGGTTTAGGTAAAATCTGTGAGGCCTCTCTCTCTGTATGGTTTTGAAAAGGGAATTTTCCCAGTGCCTAATTTTGTGAAGTACTCTTCTGACTGTGCAAAGAGAAAAAGCAACGCTTCAAAATGGGAATCCAAGAATTCTGTTTCAAATTACACTTATTCACACATTAATTATTGTTACTATTAATACTGTAGTATTTATAGAGCATAATTTATTTGCAAACACTTCATAAACACTAGTTTCTAAACAAAATAATGGATTAGCAAATATTAATTACAAAGTCATTAAATGGAAGAATAGTTGAATGGGGACTGCAATTTGAGGTTAGAATCCCCATTCTCGTTGGGGTTTCTTTCACGGACACTCACTCTATCTCTTTGGGTTCTGTAACTTCCTTACTTGAAAAAGGAGGGCTATAAAATCTCAGTGATAAGAATCAGATCCTGTTTGAGCACTAACAATAGTCCACATTAAGGGCCTGCTACATATTCATAGCCTTGGAGAGTGCAGATAAAAATATGACTTTTGAAATTTTGATTTGTGATCATTTCTGAATCCATATGTACTCATTAAATGCCACTGAATACATTTTTAATAATGAGGAGGAATTTGACAAACGACCTGTCTGAGCTGAACAAAGAGATTTCACACAGTGCATTTCACACAGCAGAGAAAATACCCAGAGAGTGTTAAAATCCCATTTGTTAAAGTATATTGTATTATGTTCAAACTATCCATTTGAAGACTGGTTGCTTATAATAATTATTGTCATGGTGCCTTATATGCCTATCTTAGTGACTAATGGGGAAATTGACCCCATATCTGCAAAATAAATAGGTTTGATGCGAATTTTGAGTCCACACACTTCCTAGCAGTATTTTTACTGCAAGGGAAACTGTTCTTATTGTCACATTAAGCTCTCCTTTAGAACAAGGTTTCAACATTTTCTTTTTGTATTTGTAATCTCTTTGTTCTATAAGAATTCAAATCAATAGAGAAGATAAGAAGTGACCTTCACGTAAATTAAGAGAATAAAAAAGGAACTTGTATTAATAATCAAGAAAAAAAGAGAAAAATCAATATTTATTGAGTTGTTTTGTGCCAGGTACTGTGCTAGATATTTGTGCCCTAGGTTATTTCAAGTTGGGGATGGCAAACAGAGACAAGTTTATTTAGTTAACTTTCCATTATCCAACGGATTCATTTGTTGACTAGTATTACTGTTATTATTGTTGTGACATATTATGCATTTTTAAATTATTTAATTACAGTCTGGTCTTTCTTCTTCTATTAGAAAGTTCAGAACTCTTCATCCTCATACCTCTCAGCTGATAATTACCTAGAGAATGTGAATATTTAATTTATAATGCTTAGTTTATAATGGTGTAATTCAGAAAGTATACCTGCAAAAGAAGTAAATCAAGGTGTGGTCCAAACTCAAATATAAACTTTTTTTATTACTTCATATTTGAATTCTCATCGATGATGCTAAGTTCTATTAGTGTGGCTAACCAAGAGTTATCTGTAGAGATTACTGTATTTCCACCAATTTCGTCTTTTGGGAAGCAGAAGAAAACCACATGGATCTCAGTTATTTAAAGTTCATTTTTAGCAAATAGCAGATATAATTCCAAAATAATTGAAAACTGGTAAAATACAGAAGGCAATGTGGTAAATAGGATAAATACAAAGAAATAGGACTGTAGACCTAGGTAGATGCTTGGAGATCATACGGTCCAGCTTACATTACAGGTTAAAAATTCAGAACAAACATGTTAAATGATTTGCCTAAAATCAAACAGCAGGGGATACCAAAGGCTAGCATTCTGAATTTTTTTAAATAGCTGATTAGTTTTTTATTTCCCTAAACACAACAATAGGCAGATATCTTGCTGCTTTATTAACTCTTATTTTGCAAGTATCAAATACCAAAGGAAAATGCATTTTACAGCTAGTAAAACCATATCAGGCTATTTTGGTTTTGATCCTCAAAATGTGAAATAACACTAGAGAGAATATAGTGAACAAATAAGAAACTTTGTCCCAAGTTATGGAAGCATTGAAAAAAGTAATAGTTTTTGTACTGGGTAATACCAGAACAAAGAGAACAAAATCTCTTATTTATTTTAAAATATTTAATTGACAAAATTGTATATATTTCAGATGTGCATGTGATAATTTAATATATATATACATTGCATCATGATTACCTGAGAATGCTGTTTCTCTGCCACATCTCAAAAAGCGCTGGTTTATTTGTGAGACTGTATTCCTTCGTGTGGAAAATACGGTGAGTATAATCTTTTGTCTTTAGTGACATTTCTAGATGTCTCCCTTCCCCATTTCCACCTGAAACAAATGAATAAACAAACAAACCTTTATGTTAAAGGCATTGTCCCTTCCTGATTGCTTTTTAGTAACCTTCTCTGTCTTTCTGAAGACTGGACTTTTTTTCTTTAACATTCAACATCTTCAATTGCTCTTTAATATAGCTCAATACCCTAATCCCCTCTGTTTCAAAGGCCTTTGCTACAATCAGCCAATCAGTCCCCTGACTGCCGGTTCTGAAGAAGAAACTCACACTCAGACTCACAATGCTTATTCTAGTCTCTTACTCAACAATCAACACAGAAAGCTTCTGTGACCAAATGTGAAGCATGGGGTTTCCCCACACACCAGTCAGTTCTGCAGCAGACACCAGTTGGTGTAGTCCAAGTCAATTCTGACATTATTTACCTGGCAATAGTGTCAGATCCCACCTGCTGAAGGCTCAGTCCCACAAGACTGCCCCACTCTCCATCAGACACCAGTCTCAAGTCTGGGCCTCAGGGACTTCTGACTGACTTCTGACACTGGCTCCAAGTTAGGGCTCCCACAACCCTCTTCTTTAGATTTCATCAATTTGCTAGATCAGCACATAGAACTCAGAGAGACACCTATGTTTACCAGTTTATTACAAAGGCTATTACAAAAGGTAGAGATGAAGAAACACACAGAGTGAGGTAGGGAGAAGGGGTGAAGCACTTTCATGCCCTCCTCAGGCCCACCACCCTCCAGGAACCTCCAGAAGCTCTCAGAATCTAGAACTTTTGGGATTTTGTGGAGGCTTCATTTCCTAGACATGATTTATTAAACCATTGGCCATTGGTGATCAACTTAACCTTTAGCTTCTCTCTCTTCCCTGGAGTCTGGGGAGTAGAATTGAAAGTCCCAGCCCTCTCATCCTGCCTTGGTCGTTCTGGTGACCAGCCCCATCCTGAAGCTATCGATCAATCACTAACACACAAAAAGACAGCACTTTCAAGATTCCAAGGATTTTAGGAATTGTATGCCAGGAAATTCGGTCAAATATCAAACAGGCCGGGCGCGGTGGCTCAAGCCTGTAATCCAGCACTTTGGGAGGCCGAGACAGGCGGATCACGAGGTCAGGAGATCGAGACCATCCTGGCTAACACAGTGAAACCCTGTCTCTACTAACAAAATATAAAAAAACTAGCCGGGCGAGGTGGCGGGCGCCTGTAGTCCCAGCTACTCAGGAGGCTGAGGCAGGAGAATGGCGTAAAAACCTGGGAGGTGGAGCTTGCAATGAGCTGAGATCCGGTCACTGCACTCCAGCCGGGGTGACAGAGCGAGACTCCGTCTCAAAAAAAAGCAAAACAAACAAACAAAAAAAACCAAATATCAAACATACGTTTGTCAATATCACACTGGTGTTTCACCTTTGTAATCTTTATACCAAGTATTCCTGTATCTAATTCTCACCCTGCTGCAGTTCATATCACATCTAAATCTCCAATCCATGAACACAATCAGTTCTCTCTATTCCTAACCTCCCTCCTATCTTCACTGTACTCTTTGCCCAGCTTAGATTTTATGATCCATCATTAGATACAACCATTATCTACTATCCCCTCCCTCCTTTCTCTCTTCTACTCCAGTAAAAAATCCAGCTCATCAGAACTAACTTTCCATCTTTTCTGTGCCTGCACCCAAGCAGTTAAATATTACAAGAAAATGGTTTGACGGGGATGACTGGATTAATACTAAATTCATAAATACTAAGCCATAATAGGCAGTAAACATGTTGAAAATCCTACTTTGGCAGAAATTTCGATTTTGTGTTCTTTGACGCGTGCTTTCTCCTCTCTTCTTACATATATCCTGCATGCCACACATCCTGGCAGTTCCTGGCGTTGCCTCACACTTCACTGAGGAAATAAAACCCATCAAGCAGGAAATCCTTTACTTCCTTCCACCGAAGCCTCAACCATCTCCTCCAGCATTTCTCTTGTTATGCTGGAGTGATATTTCACCTACTGTTAAATGCTGGCTCCTCCACTTGTGCCCATGATCTTGCACCAATTCAAGTTCCTTATTCCTTCAGTAATGTTTTCTCCCATTCATTTATTTATCCAACAAATATTATTTGAGATTCTATAAAATATAAAAATTCCTTTGGCTTTATGGAGACCACAGAAAGGAACCTGTATTTTGTTTCTTTCATGAGTTTGACCAGGATGGTGGCATGATGTGATTCACATTTTTTTTTTTTTTTTTTTTTTTTTTTGAGATGGAGTCTTGCTTTGTCACCCAGGCTGGAGTGCAGTGATGCAATCTCGGCTCACTGCAAGTTCCACCTCCCAGGTTCAAGCAATTCTCCTGCCTCGGCCTCCCAAGTAGTTGGGACAACAGGTGCGTGCCACCACGCAGGACTAATTTTGTGTGTGTGTGTGTGTGTATTTTTAGTAGAGACGGGATTTCACTGTGTTAGCCAGGATGGTCTCGATCTCCTAAGCTCGTGATTTGCCTGCCTCGGCCTCCCAAAATGCTGGGATTACAGGCATGATCCACCTAGCCCGGCCGTGATTCACATTTTAAAAGATATCAGTGCTATTGTTGAACTATAGAGTTAGAATGAGGAACAAAAGAAACATCCATTGCCACAGAGCAAGGAAGAGAAGACAGTGGCTTGGACTAAGATGGCAACAGTTGAAGTGGTGGGAAATGGTAGATTCTGGAGATATATAGATAGGTATAGACAGATAGATATAGAAACATAGACATAGATTTTTTGAGACAGGCTAGAGTATAGTGGAATGATCATAACTCACTATAACCTCAAATTTCTTGGCTCAAGCAATCCTTCCATCTCAGCTTCCCAAGTAGCTAGGAATACAGGCACACACCATCATGCCCAGCTAATTTTAAAAAAATATTTTATAGAAATGGAGTCTCATTACTTTGCCCAGGTTGGTCTCAAACTGCTAACCTCAAGCAATCCTCCCACCTTGGCCTCTTGAAGTGCTGGGATTACAGGCATGAGCCAGTGCACCTGACCATAAGATTTATATTTTGAGCTAACATCAAAATGACTTGCTGACAGCAGAGAGATGTGTGTGTGTGTGTGTGTGTGTGTGTGTGTGTGTGTGTGTGTGTGAGAGAGACAGCGAGAGAGAGAGCGAGAGTGAGAGAGAGATGAATTATGAATGCAACCTAAAGTTGGGGCCGGGGAAATTGGGTGGAGAGTGGGATTGGTTATGCAGGTGAGGAAACAAAGAGGAGCAAGTTTTGTTGGGGGCAAGAGTGGGGAATCAAAAACGTGTTAGGCTAACTTTGGAAGATCCATTGGATATCCAGATGGAGATGTGGAATAGATGTATGTACATATCAGCCTACCTCTCAGGGGAGACAGAGTCCACATACAGATGCTGCTTAAAGTTAGAGATCTTGATGAGATCAACCAGGAGACAAATTCTCTGATCAAATTCTCTAGACTCATTTCCTCTACCTCCTCAGCTATCATTTATTAAAAAACTAAGAATGAAGAAATAATCCAAACATATATAAAACTGCAAAAAATAAGATAATAGTCAAGCAACCCCTACCAAGATTGAAAGATATTAACATTTTTTTCTGTATTTTCTCAGATGTCTCTCTTTTAGTTTTAAGAATTAAAGTATTACAGAAATAACTAAAGGTCTGTTCTACTATATTTTGCCTCCCCAATCTAGAGGTAACCATTTTCCTAAAGTTGATGTATATCTTTCCCATGAACATTTTAAAATTTCATGTTTCTATACACACTCACAATTTTTTAAACACTATGCCATGTCTTTAAATTTTTGTAAATGATATTTATGCAATTATTAGTAATAATTTTCATTAATTACCGTTGTTATTACTATTATGCAATTATTGACAATGCTCTTTATCTCAACATTTTGTTTTGAAATGTATTCATACTGATATAGATTAATTTCTTATATTTTACTTCCTATCTATATTATATCATTGTTTGAATAAGATAATTTTAGCCATTCCATGTGGATGGACAGTCAGACCATCTCCCTTGAATCTCTATTATCCCAGGGCTTCAATGATCACCCTTGCATATGTCACTTGTGCATGTGGGCGAGTTTCTCCAGGGTACATACTGAGAAGTAAAGAGCCAAGTCATATTGATAGGTATACTCCACTTCTCCGACTCCTGTATTTCCAAATTGCCTTCCAAAACAGGTTTTCCTAATTTACAAAGCCTCCTGAAGTATATGTATGAGAATTCCTGTTTCCTTACATGCTCAACAGCACTTGGTGTAATTAATTTGCTTAATGTTTGCCAATTTGTTGAATATGAAAGGTTATTTTGGTGTTGTCTTTTTCTCTTTTCTTACACTTCTGACTTTCTGTCTTGCCACTCCACTAAATTGTCTGCTTTCAGCCATCAATGATTTCTATGAAGTTAATAAATTGAATGGAGCATTCTTCATCTTCCTGTAGCTCTACAGGCCAACAGCATCCAACTTAGTTGATCACTCCCTGTTTGAAACACTCTCCTCTCAATCATATGGAGAGAATACATTCCCCTTACCTCTCTGACAGATCCTTCTTAATCTCTTTTCTCACTAACTTCTCCTGTTCTGCAAGGGCTGACATAGGCTTTTATTATTTTTCTACTATTCATTCTTAAATGATATAACCCTTCCCCATGACTTTAAATACCCACTTTATAATAATGCCTACCAATGATACTGTTCGGCAATTCTGTTTCTAATTTTTGCTTGATATCTGTACTTTGATGTATAATAAATACCTCAAACTCAGCATGTTAAAAAATGGAACTCTTTATTACCAGTTCCTTCACCACCTAGACTTCCCCCAAAGTGTGTCTCTTTCAGTAAATGACCCATCCTCATCCATTGATTTACTAATTCAAAAGCCTTGGTGTCAGACTCTGCACTTCTGTTCTCTCAGCTCCCATATCTAATTTACAACCTGGACATGTTTTTTTTCCCTCCAGAATGCATTCTGTAACACTCCACTTCTCTCCTTGGTCTCTGCCACCACTTCAGTTCAAGTTTACCACAATCCTTAAGTTTCTGTTTCCTCAATTCAACTACTGTCCCATGAAAGGCCATTTCTGTATGACAGCCGGAGTAGGATTTTAAAATGCAAATCAGATTATGACCATTTCCTGTTTAATGTGTCCAAGAATTTCCTATTTCACTTGTTGCACTTAGACTAAATTTAGCATATTTATGGGCTTAATCCTTCTGTCAGCTTCTCCGACATTATCTCACTCCCCATTCCCTCCCTCTCACCACGCTTCACTCACACTGGTGTTCCAGCCGTTCCACAAACACACTCTCTCCTGCCTTAACACAAAGGTTACTGCTATTCTCTTCCGTCAAGATATTGTTCATATGATTTGCTTCTTATCCATCAAGTCTCAATTTAAATGTAACTTCTTCAGAGAGATCTGCTTGAACCATAGCATCCCAGGGCAGCGGGAGTGAGAAAAAAGGAAAGTGAAGTAGGAAAAGATGGGAGGCGGATCCAAGGAGATGTGTTGCCCTGCCAACCACTGCTTCTCTGCTTCCTGACAGTGAGGAAACACAGCTCCACACTTGCACCTGCTTGGCCACAGTGAACATTGCAGAATTGGCTGGGTATCAGAGGGATCAGAGGATTAGAGTTTTTGCCCTGTTTCCTCCCGTCTTCTCTCTCCCACTGGTCCATGTTCACTTTGCAGGGAAGCTAATCCTCAGCACTTCTGATTTATGCCACGGAGCCTTTTGGCGTCAATACAGGGAGCCAAGCCCCACATCCTGCCTTGAATTTTACCTGAGTTCTGGAAGTGGCAGGAGATGCTGCAAAGCCAAGGCATGTGCCTGGAGGCGTCTGGAGATAGCAGCCCGTGGACTCACATGGAATTCAGCGTGTGGTAGCATTTTCTGTGTCATAGAAGTGCTGAGCATGTGAGACACAGGTGAGACCAAGAGAATAAGAACAGTACTTCAGATGTGTCAGATCCACGTTGTCAGTTTTATCTCAGGTACCAACCTTAGATTGTAAGTAGAGGTAAGTGGCTGGCACACTCACAAGGGTTTTGCTTAAGAAAGGGAAGAAATAAAGTTACCCAGAAGGAATGATGAAGAAGCCAGGACTAGGAAGAGTGGAAAGCTCTTACCACTCCTCGTCCTAAAAGGGCAAAGGGAGGGGACACTGACTTCAAAACCTGGTGAAAGCTGCAGCTATGATAAGCCATCTACCAAGTGCTGTAGCCTCTAGGAAGATGGTAATTATTATTGGAGTCTTGGCAGGGCAGGGAGGGAATAAAAGGGAGTAATAAATACTCTCTAGAGCAGCCATCCAATCTTATACCAGTGTCACTCATTGGCCAACTCTGACCAGAAGCTGGAGGGAAAGGGAAACTAGGGCAGTTGTAAAGGTGAGCATCTCAAGAAAAAAAGTGAAACAAGGAAGAGTGAAAAAGTGGATCGGGGATGGAGTGCTAACAGAAGCATTCCAGTATAGGAGGACAGACTTTAAGTGACAAGTGGACAGGATTCATTTATTATTCATTGATGGTCCTGCCACCTGGTACAAGTTCACCAGGTTATTTTATTTTGAATGAATGAATGAATGAACTTAGAAAGTATGCTTCCAGTCTTCAGCTTTGCATATAGAAACTGTAGAAATTGTGGAACTCTATAAGGCTCAAATTTCATATTTCCCTGGGAAAACAGAGTTGCTGAAATAATATATACAAATAAATTGCGAGTTTTCACTTCTGTCTCCAGTATAGAAACCAAAGTAATCAGGATTTTAAAAATGTAAAATTCAACACATCAATATAAATTGTACATTTTTATTATAAATTACATATGAGACATATGTGTGTGCATGTAAACACATGTATGTATATCTATCTATCTATCTATGTATCTATCTATCTATCTACCTATCTGTCTATCTATGTATCCATCTATCTATCTATAAAGGAATACCTCACAGAGGTATTGGGAATTGACTCCAAACCACAGCAATAAGGCAAATACTACAATAATCTATCACATACATTTTTTGTTTTACCCAGGTTTATGAAAGTTACAATTACACTATACTAACTCAGGAAGCTTGTACTAGCATTATGTATAAAAAGAACAATGTACTTGCTTACCCTCACTTAAAAATCTTTATTGCTAAAAAAAAAATACCAATGATTATCTCAGATTTCAGCAGGTGGTAATCTTGTTGCTGGCGGAGGGTCTTGCCTCAATGTTGTTGGCTGCTGACTGATGAGGGTGAAAGTCACATCTTACATGGATGGCAGCAGGAAAAGAGAGAGAACTTGTGCAGGAGACTTTTCTTAATAAAACCATCTGATCTCATGATACTTATTCACTATCATGAAAACAGCATGGAAAAGACTTATCCCCGTGATTCAATTACATCCCACCAGGTCCCTCTCACAATACATGGGAATTATAGGAGCTATAAGATGATATTTGGGTAAGAACACAGGACCAAACCATATCATTCTGTCCCTGGGCCCTCCAAAATGTCATGTCTTCACATTTCAAAACCAATCATGCCTTTCCAACAGTCCCCCAAAGTCTTTAATTCATTTCAGCCTTAACTCAAAAGTCCACAGTCCAAAGTCTCCTCTGAGACAAGGCAAGTTCCTTCTACCTATGAGCTTGTAAAAGCAAAAGCAAATTAGTTACTTCCTAGATACAGCAGGGGTACAGGCATTGAGTAAACACAGTCATTCCATATGGGAGAAATTGGCCAAAACAAAGTGACTACAGGCTGCATGCAATTCCAAAATCCAGTGGGGCAGTCAAATCTTAAAGCTCCAAAGTTATCTCCTTTGACTCCATGTCTCACATCCAGGTCATGCTAAAGCAAGAGGTGGGTTCCCATGGTCTTGGGCAGCTCTACCCCTGTGGCTCTGCAGGGTACAGCCTCCCCACTGGCTGCTTTCACAGGCTGGCATTTAGTGTCTGGGGCTTTTCCAGGTGCAGACCCCCTCTGTGTAGCGGGTCCAGCCCCACATTTCCCTTCTGCACTGCCCCAGCAGAAGTTCTCCATGACAGCCCTGCCCCTGCAGCAAACTTCTGCCTGGACATCCAGGCATTTCTATACATCCTCTGAAATCTAGGTGGAGGTTCCCAAGCCTCAGTTCTTGACTTCTGTTCATCCACAGACTCAACATTACATGGAAGTTGAAAAGGTTTGGGGCTTGCACCCTCTGAAGCCACAACCCTAGCTGCATCTTCACCCTTTTTAGTAATGACTGGAGCAGCTGAGATGCAGAACACTAAGTCCTAGACTGTACACAACATACAGACCCTGGGCCCGGCCCACAAAACCATTTCTTTCTCTTAGGCCTCCAGGCCTGTGATGAGAAGGGCTGCCATGAAGACCTCTGACATGCCCTGGAGGCATTTTCCCCACTGTCTTGGGGATTCACGTTTTGACTCCTTGTTACTTATGGAAATTTCTGCAGCTGGCTTGAATTTCTCCTTGGAAAATGGGATATTCTTTTCTACTGTGTGGTCAGGTTGCAAACTTTCCAAACTTTTATGCTCTGATTACCTTATAAAACTGAATGCCTTTAACAGCATCCAAGTCACATCCTGAATGCTTTGCTGCTTAGAAATTTCTTCTGTCAGATACTCTAAACAATCTCTCCCAATCAAACTTTCACAAATCTCTAGGGCAGGAGCAAAATCCCACCAGTTTCTTTGCTAAAACATAACAAGAGTTACCTTTGCTCCAGGTTCCAACACATTGCTAATTCTCATCTGAGACCACCTCTGTCTGGACTTTATTGTTCATATCACCATCAGAATTTTTGTCAAAGCCCCATTCAACAAGTCTCTAGGAAGTTCCAAACTTTCCCACATTTTCCTGTTTTCCTCTGAGCCCTCCACACAGTTCCAACCTGTGCCTGTTCTGTTACACATTCCAAAGTTGCTTCCACATTTTGGTCTCTTTTCAGCAGCACCCCACCCTGGTACTAATGTACTGTATTAGTCTGTTGTCATGCTGCTGAAAAAGACATACCTGAGACTGGGCAATTTACAAAAGAAAGACATTTATTCAACTTAAAGTTTCACATGGCTGAAGAGGCCTCACATCATGGCAGAAGGAAGGAGCAAGTCATGTCTTACATGGATAGCAGCAGGAAAAGAAAGAGAGCTTGTCTGGAGATCTCCTCTTAATAAAGCCATTAGATTGCATGAGACTAATTCACTATCATGAGAACAGCACAAGAAAGACTTGCCCCCATGATTCAATTACCTCCCACTGGGTCCCTCCCACAACACATGGGAATTCAAGATGAGATTTGGGTGGGGACACAGCCAATCCATATCAAACCCTCAATGTTCTCCATGAGGATTGGAATCAACTCCTAAACTCTAGGAAATGTTTACCTTTTGACCTCCTCTCATGAATTATGAATATTTTTAATGACGTCTTGAATGGTAAATTTATTCTGGAAGGTTTTCAGGTTACTTTGGCCAAATCCATAAGAGGAATCACTCTGTGTGGCAGCTGTAGCCTTACAAAATGTATTTCTTGAATAATAAGACTTGAAAGGTTGAAATTGATCCTTGTTCTTTTATCCATAGGCTACAGAATGAATGTTGTTAGTAAGCATGAAAACTACATTAATCTCCTTGTATATCTCCATCAGAGCTCTTGGATGACCAGGTGCATTGTCATTGGGCAGTAATATTTTGAAAGCAATCTTTTTTCTTAGTAGCAGGTCTCAACATTGGGCGTAGAATATTCAATAAACCATGCTTTAAAAAGATGAGCTGTCACCCAGGCTTGATTGTCCTATTTATATAGTACAGGCATAAAAGATCTAGTGACATTTTTAAGGGCCCTAGGATATTTAAAATAATAAATGAGCATTCGCTTTGACTTAAAGTCACCAGCTGCATTGCGTCCAGATAAAAGAGTTAGCCTTTGTCAGCTTTAGCTAAGGCTTTGAAGCTTTGAAGACAAGCATTGACTTATTCTCTTTAACTATGAAAGTCCCATATGATCTTCTTCTGAGAAAAGGCTATTTCATCTACATGGAAAATCTGTTGTTTAATATAGCCATCTTCATCAATGAACTTAGCTATGTTCTGGATAATTTGCTGAGGCTTCTACATCAGCATTTGCTGCTTCACCTTGCACTTTTATGTTATGGAGATGACCACTTAAATCTCATCAATCAGCCTCTGATTGATAGATTCAAACTTTCCTTCTACAGTGTCCTCACGTCTCTCAGCCTTCAAGGAAGTGAAGAGAGTTAGGATCTTGCTCTGCATTAGAACTTTTCTTCAGGGAATATTGTGCTGGCTTGATATTTTATCCACATCACTAAAACATTCTCTATATTGTCCATAGGGCTGTTTTGCTTTATTTTCATTTGTGTGTTCACTGGATTAACACTTTTAATCTTCTGTGGGAACTTTTCTTTGCAGTCAGAACTTTGCTAAATGGAGAAAGAGGTCTAGCTTTTGGCCTGTCTAGGCTTTCAACATGCCTTCCACACTAGCTTAATCATTTCTAGTTTTTGATTTAAAGTGAGAGACATGTGAGTCTTTTTATCATCTGAACAGTTAGAAGTCATTTTAGGTTTATTAACTGGCATAATTTTAATATTGTTTTGTCTCAGAGAATAGGAGGGTCCAAGGAGAGGGAGGGAGAGGGGGGATCATCAGAATGCACCCAACATTTATCAAATAAGTTTGCTACCTTATATTGTTCCCAGACTGAACCACGGCTTGGGCTATTTATTCTCGCAGCCCAATAATAAGATGCAGATGAACTGGGAAAGAAGAGAGTTTATTTCTGTAACCGAGTACAGGGAGAAGGCTGGGAAACTATTTCCAGACCAATTCAAAATTAAGAGGTTTTCCAGAGCTTACATATCTTCTAAGCTATATGTCTGCATGTAAGTGTGTAACTTCTTCTAATCTGTAACTAAGGTTTGAGTCCTGAAGACCTTCCTCTGGAGCCTCAGTAAATGTACTTCAGCTAGACAGGTCCAGTCGCTAGGGTGATTCCCTTATCTTGTCTCCTGGTAAATCATGGAGGCCTGGGGAGTTCCTTCAGACCCCAATACAACTTGTTTGTGGAGGGCTGGGGAGTTTCTTCAGATCTGCAATAAAACTTGATTAATCCTAAACGAGTCCTGTTAAGAATTTCTTCATTATGTTGCCACGCTTCAAGGCCCAGGAAAGGCCTGTGCAAAACTTGATGGGCTTTTGTTACATTCCAGCCTTTGTATAAGGGCACTGGCTCTCTCAGCTGTAATACCTAACTTCACCACTTAGTGCTGAAACAGTTGTCATGGAGGCCTGCCTCTTCCACTACTAGTGAGACCTGTCCTGCCACAATATGGGCATATCTCATGGTATCCAAAAACAAAATGGGTTTTGAGAAAAGTTAGTATTTGTGTTTTCTATTATGAGCAATGTAAGTTTCTCCAATTATTTAGGTCTCCATTTATTTAGGTCTTCTTCAATGTCTGTCTATTTTATACTGATATAATGATTTCCACAAACGTCTTGTACATGTTTTGAAAAACATTTTTCCAAGGAATCTTATGTTTTCCTTGGAAATGGGCTTCTTTTTTCTCAGTTACATTGCATATTCTAACTGTTGACTTTTCTACATTGTTCTTGTACACTGATTAACAATAATCAACTTTCTAAAATTAATTTTAATAAATTTATCTGTAAATTCATATTATTTGAGAGTAATGATAATTCTATTTCTTCCATTCCAATAATTTTTGTACTTTTACTCTGCACTGACCAGAACCTGAAATATAATGCTGTTTAGATGTAGCAATCGTTATTCCGTATTTTAAGGAAATTAAAATGTTATCTTAAAAGTTTTCAATTTTTAGCTTCAAAGCTACCTTGGAGATAGAATTATATGCAGTCCAAATTACAAGAAGAGTTAACTCAGATTCAGTCCTGTCTCCTCTAATTTTTAGCCAGACATATTAGAAAAGTGAGGCACAGAGGGAATGATACTGGGGAGAAAGAGAGATAAAGACAGAGACAGAGAGATAGAGAGTCAAAAAGCCAGAGAGACAGGGACAGAGGGAGACACACATAGAGACATATAGAGACAGAGAGGCAGAGACAGGTGGACAAAAGAGAGGGAGAGAGAAATAGAGAAAGAGAGAGAGAGAGAGAGAGAGAAAGACAGACAGAGACAGAGACAGAGACCGGTTCTCTGTTTATCTACAGATTGATAAGAAGGGTAACATTCTGTTGAATAAGCTCAACTGCTTCTGGAATTGGTGATTATTTCAGAAAGGAAAGTGGATACTTAGAAAGAGGACAATAGGCAGAAGGAGGCAGAGAAATGAGAAAAAGCTGAGGAAACAATCACTTACTAGTTTGGTTGTTTTTCCAACTATTCTCTTTCCAACATTTATATTCTAGCATTGCCACTTGTTATACATCTTCCATTTCTGTCCATTCCTTCTTCACTGTGCTACTGATTTCTGTTCTCCTTCACTCACATGACTTGGAAAAATCAGGCAAACTCCATCCTGGGACAAGGGGAATTGACATCTGTTATACCAATAAGCAATCAAGGCACCTCCCAGCACCTGCCTTTGGTCCTGAGAAGAAATAACCCTATACAAATAAAAAAAACCTCTTATATTCAGTATTTGTAACTATTAAATGTTCCCATTATTTGAATTTTCCAGATAGCTAAGGCTTCATAATTTAAATATACCTTATATATATAATCATTTTGATGGAAATCTTTCTAAAATGTATTGCAAACTTATTTTCCTTACTAAACAGAATATTCTTGACATAAGTTAATCTTTTCTTGATGACTCAGGGCCATTGGTATGGCTCAAATATAGATATGCCCTCAGGGATGATTGCGGAACTAAGGGCTGTGTGGCTAACACTTACTGGCCGTAGGCTGCTAGACATTTCCAGTTAATGTATCTTCTGTCCCTTCTGTTTCTGACACTTGTCACTTTTCAGTGCGCTTGCTTCTAACAGCACCCCTCCTACTTTTCTGCTTCTAATTTGTTCTCCACTGTAACTTTGGAAGAACTGGTGGTTGCCAGGGGAAACCAGGAAACCAAGGTTATGAAATCAGTACTCTGAATATCCTTGGCTGTGGCCTGGGGAGGGTTTTATCCTCTGCTTCCAGAATAGAGAAGAATTCAGGCATTAGATAATTTTCTTTTTTGAGGTCCAGAGGTCTTGTTGGGGGTACTTAGGACATTTCACTTTTGAAGCTGTAGCAAAAGGAAGATAACCCTATTATAAAGGCTTGGAAATCTTTGAATCATTTGTTCAGGAGAACAAATACGGATTTTTTTCTTTTTGTGAAGTGTTGGTGAGGGCTCAGTATGTCCTTTATATAGGGATCACCCTAGGTTGAGACCCATATTAAGTATAATTAGTAAAATAGAGCCATGCACACTCTATCAACGTTCTAAAAAGGGGTCCAGTCAGCAGCAGGCCCTGGTCAGAAATGTTTCGTGAGGTCAACAAGTCTCATAAATGCAACTGCGGGTTACCTCATTTGAAGAAAATAATGGATTATTTCAACTTTTATTTGGCTGTTAGACATTTGGAAATCTTAAAAGAAAACTAAAGATTTAATTTCTTGAAAAGTTCTGGCCTAGGTGCAGTGGCTCATGCCTGTAATCCCAGCACTTTGGGAGGCTGAGGTGGGCAAATTGCCTGAGGTCAGGAGTTTGAGACCAGTTTAGCTAACATGGTGAAACCACATCTCTACTAAAAATACAAAATCATTAGCCGGGCATGGTGGCATGTGCCTATAATCCCAGCTACCAGATATTCAGGAGGCTGAGGCAGAGGAACTGCTTCAACCAGGGAGGTAGAGGTTGCAGTGAGCTGAGATCTCACCACTGCACTCAAGTCTGGGCGACAGAGTGAGACTCTTGTCTCAAAAAAAGAAAGAAAAACAAAGAAAAGTTGTAGAAGGTAGGTCAGCAGAACTGGGGGACAGCATGTAAGCTCAAAGTACCATTTTCGATTAATTAATTTCACAGATATATATATTGCTACCAACAATCTTCTGACATTAATGTGGGATTTTTTCTTGATTTAATTCTAAAACTCACAAAATAATGAACATCTGAAGACTTGCAAAATAAGCCCCAAATATATAAGAAGTAGAATTTGATCAATGGGTTATTCTATTCTCTCTCATTCTTATTTTTTCTATCTCCTTCTGACTCTGCCTGTTTCTCTTTGCTGTGCTTGGACACAGTACAATGACAGGAACCTGGTAATATTAAGAATTGGATGTTGGAGGTGAAATCTAATTAATTAGGCAGTGACTGATCTCCTTAAGTACAAAATCTGGAAAAACTGACAACCAATTGACTCAATGCTGTGTTGATGCTGAAATAATGTGAATCTCTCCCATCTAAGGTATAACTGGACCTTTAGAATAAGAAGGGGCTGATGGCTCAGGGAAATGTCAGATAGTACTTTTCTAGCAGAAATAGATGTACCCAGTAGGTGATGAGAAACAGGTAGTGTGTATAACACAATTCTCATGCTGGCTGCTACTTCTGCCTCTGGCTAGAATGAAAAGTCAATTCTGATATGCTTCTTATGAGGCCAAAGTTGTTTAACTAAGACACTACAAAAAAATTATGATCCCTGTAAACGTTGAGCAATATGGTTTCCAGCTTTTTCCTAATGACTTCCTCTCGTGCTTACCTGATGGGTGGAAGTTAAATCTCTAAGGTCCATTTTATGTCCTTAAAAGGGTTTGACAGCCTCGATTACCTGGGATGCTGAATCTGTTCCTTGTGTTCCTTTAGATCCAGGTTACTTCTTTACCATCCTGCTTGGTGACATGGGAAGCTGATGTCTATGTACTGCATCAAGAAGTTCTCCTGTCCTTTGGCTTCTTGTTGATTTGGGCTAATTCCGGGGACTAGCAAGGGATCAAAAAGCTGGAGGAGAGTAAAATCAGAGTATTTATTCTCTTCTCTTCCTCCATTCCATTTCACCACAGCTTGGCTGTTTCCTTTTGCTGAGAAACCCCCTCTACCCAGGTTCTCTCCCCTGTGGCAACAGACTGTTCATCTTTTGCTTTTCATCCATTGCAATGAGAGCTGTGAGTTATTGCTAACCCTGGGACACTGATCATCCTCTTCTGTTTTCCCATATTCCACTCCCCATTTTTGTAAAGTCTCTTTACTAAAACTCTTTCATGACCTCCTTTGAGTGCGTTATTTATTTCTGCTGGAACATCTGGCAAAGGTGGAACTACAGAGAGGGAGGTTTCATGGAGAAAGAAGATGGAGGCTGAGGACATAAAACTCGTGGAACTTGCTCTGGTGGAGAAAGTCCTAATTATACTAACACTGAGAAATAGGATGTAGGACAATCATTGAAACAAAAGGCAAACATTGAAACAAATGATGATATCTTCACTGAGCATAGTATAGTGAGTGACACAGTATAGTGACAGGATATTTGAACTAGTCAGAAAACCTAGAGCCAAATCAAAACTCGACCTTTTTATCACTGCATGTATTTTAGAGAGTCACTTAATGTCCTTGAGGTATTTGTTCCTATAAAATTGGCCTAAAGAATAAAAGAGCTAATGAATGAGGACGCATTTTACAAACTACAAGACACATACAAATGTTCGTTACTATTGTTAATCTCATAGATTCTCCATTTCTCCCCATTCTTTTTACAGCACGTTCCAAATTGTATTCTGTGGAACACTGGTTATGACAGAGACTTAAAAAAAAAAAAAAAAAAAAAAAACCAGCCTGGGCAATATGGTAAAACACTGTCTCTACTAAAAATACAAAAAATTAGCTGGGCGTAGTGGCGTGTGCCTGTAATCCCAGCTATTCGGGAGGCTGAGGCAGGAGAATCGTTTGAACCCAGGAGGCAGACGTTGCAGTGAGCCAAGATTGTGCAAATGCACTCCAGCCCGGGCTACAGAGTGAGACTCCATCCAAAAGAGAGAGAGAGAGAGAAGGGGATTTAAATCCAAAAAGGTCTGAGAAATACTGCATATCCCCGTAGTCTCTTTAGAGATTCATAATACAACTTAGTTTACTAGAGAATCTGAAAATTATGGTATTAAAATTACTCAGTTAATTTAGTTTAAACTATTTAGCAATTTCCAAACCAACGCACCAAGAAGGCCTTCATGACCTGGAATTTGTAGGGCCATTTGGTGGAACTAGCAGTTCATGGAACATACCTGGTAAATGCTGTCACCTAAAGATTTCTCTGTTTACCGCGGATCCATGGGGCCTTCCCACTCCAGACTAGGCTTCACAGGTGCTTGTATTATATGCACTCAAATCCTTAAACCTCAGGGCCTCAACCCTTTCTTCTCCCAGTAAAAAAAAAAAAAAAAAAAAAAAAAAAAATGTGGCCGGTCGGGCGCAGTGGCTTACTCCTGTAATCCCAGCACTGTGGGTGGGAGGATCACAGGTCAAGACATCTAGACCATCTTGGCTAACATGGCACAACTCCCTCTCGACTCAAAACACGAAAACTAGCCGGGCGCGGGGGCTCGCGAGAGTAGACCCAGCTACGCGGGAGGCCGAGGCGGGAGAATCCCGAGAACCCGGGAGGCGGAGCTTGCAGTGAGCCGAGATCACGCCACTGCACTCCAGCCTGGGCGTCAGAGCAAGACTCCGTCTCAAAAAAAAAAAAAGCAAATGAATCGGTATGGTATCAACATAGATTTAACATTAATTCGATTTTCACTCATTTTTAAAGTGATTTTTTAATATACAGAAAAACGGTTTGCTACATAGCTCTCAACTCACTTTCAACAGACACGCCAAAGAACAGATGGTCTTTAAACAGCTATTTTCCTGTGGTAACGATGAGGCTCTGGCGGGCCTTCCAGCCACTAGGGAATATAAATTTAAGGCTACTTTCTCCGAAACATTTTGGATATAAAGAGAGAAAACAGAAATTGCTGGTGGTGAACGTCTGACTTGTGTCACCGAGACACTGTTTGTTCAAAGTGAGGGTTTTTCTTTCCTAAATAATCTTCTTTCACTCAATACATTTCTATTTCAATAGTTTCCACTGTTTCTGATTTTCTCAGAAGATTGTCGGCATTGTGATTTTAAATAGAACTAAGCTTTGAGGTACAAATGAGAGCAAAAACAAAGACATATTTAAACTTGAAGGGGGAATACCTGCGTCCCTACATCTTTTGATTTCTATTTTATTGTGATAAGAATACTTAACATGAGACCTACCCTTGTAACAGATTTTTAAGTGTACAATACCGTATTTTTAACTACAGACACAATGTTATACAGCATATCTCTGTTAATTTAGCACTACTGCAACCTTATACCTGTTAACTAGCACCTCCCCATTTTACTAATCTCTCTTTATCTACTAGGCTGGATAAGCACTATGAAAACTCTTCTGATTGATGATGGAATTGTCTCTGCAATAGTCAGATAATGACCTGAAATTTCTGAGATTCCCAAAAGATTTTTCTGGGAACAACATCGCAGGTAACTAGATTTGTATTCAGATTCATTTAGTGTAAGATTATGGGTGCACTTCACATATGCCAATATGGATAGTAAATGCTGTTTATGGGAATTTTCCAAGTGAAGATTTTGCAAGGAGTATTTGGACGTTGATGTCATTATGTTTCATAATTTGTTTTTTCCGCTGATTCTTACCCACTCATCCATGAGAAGCAGCAACACTATGAATTTTTCAAATGAAAACACCAAGTTACCTGACTTATATAATACCACTATTGTACTCTGACAGTAGCTTTTCGAGGTCCAGGCATAGTCCAGTATGATTCTTCTTTTTCCCGAGTCCACTGTGAGTGCTTATCCACAAAAATAAGCTTTTAGAGAAAGGCTTGCCACATTCTTTAGCCTAGAGGTGGATGCTGTGTTCAAAAAATAACACAAGACCATCTACAGCAAGAGAATTCAATAATTCTTTGACTACATGGGACTTGTATGCTGAAGTGCTTGTGATTGGGTGAAGTGTGAAATAGAGAGTCACTGATTTGCTGTTCATTATGGGAAGTAACGAGATATGTTTATCACTAAGCAGACAGAAAAGACCTTATGGATTCGAAAGGAAGTAAAATACTTGCTTGTCTTGGAAATGTTGGCATATCTTTAAGTGAAAGCTTGGTCCCTAGCAGGTCTGGTGGGAAAGATTAGATTCATTTCCCATTTATTCCAATGGTAAAATAAAATCTTGAATATGAACAGGGAGGTTTGAGATCTGAGACCTGGGCATCATTTTATACAAGGAACGAGTGGTCCACGTCTCAAATAGTGACTCATCTTTTTGTGACAATATGATTTACCTTTAGAATATCAACAGCCATCTGTTTTCATTAACTGTCTGATTTTGGGATGTGAAGTATACAGTTTAAGGCCTTGCAGGAAGCAATTTTATCTTTCTTTATTCCCAAAGACTGCTGAATTAGAGCACACAGGCATTTTGCTTTCATAGTCATTGCATTGAAATAAGCTTGTGCTGAAGACTTTCATTTAAAAGTGATCACTGTTTTAATTGTAATTATCAAAACTAAGTTATTCTTAAGTGAGTATTTATATGTATTCATGCTATAGTGGCAATAAAGATTTCACTGCATTCAACTAACAAGATTAAAACATTGCCAAAGCAAAACTGGGTTAAATAGCCCTAGTTACTCCCTGTTTTCTCTCTCTCTCTTTCGAAAAACACATATCGATATTTATATCTACACATACACATACACATATCACCTACAAACACATATTCATACGTTTCTCATGACATCTCTTTTCCTACTCAATACTTATTGTTTCATACCTGAATCCACCTAGAAACAAGCTTCCAGTGTTCCCCTAAACAAGAAAATTCTAACCAATATGGAGAATCTCTCTGATTGTATATGCAGTTTTTCATGTGGCTAATAAACTTCACAAGGGAGTTTTTTTATTACTTCATGTGCTGTCCTTGCAGAGGGTGCCCAATTGGTTTAAAGCTCTGACCTTTAAATACCTCTTTACTCACCCTGCTTAGAGGAGAGGAAAAGTGGCTTTACCTAATAGATAAATTTGGGGAAAACAATTTAGGCATGCTTGGTTCAGCTCCTCTCCTTTTCCTTTTGGGGACCTGCTTCCTAACAGAGCAGAAATTGACCTGTCCTCCTATACAGTCATGCTCTGCATTGGAACATGAGATGCCCTTCACGATCTAGCGCTCTCTGAGAATGGGTTAGTGCATTATTTCCAGGGTTTAGTTAGTAAGCCCTTTAAGCCACATCCTTCAATTTTACTTTATGATGAAATTTCCCAAATGAGGTTCCATAAATGACCAAAAACATACTGAGACAGAAAATAGATTCTGGGGTACAGAACCTAAGGCCCATTCACCTTGACTTCCTAAAACAGCATCAAAAGGAAAACCCCACCTCTCTACACCAAAGTAACAAAAGGATCAGAGGCTACTCCGTTTGCACTGTGTAGCAGACGAATAATGGAAAGTACCTCTGATTGTTCCCCTCCTGCAACCAACCAGACTTGTCATGGGCCAAGTCTTCATATGTAACTTTGAACTTCACTTCAGCCTCTGATTGGTGCCCTCCCATGACCAATCAGACTGGTCGTAGGCCATTCCTTCGTTTACATAGGGTATAAACAAGTAACCAGTAGGAAACTTCTTGAGGGTATTTAAACCCCAGAAAATTCTGTAAGCAGCCCTCTTGAACCATTTGCTTGAACCTATTCCTACTTTGTGGAGTGTACTTTAGTTTCAGTAAATCCATGCTTTTATTGCTTAATTTTTCATTGCCTCATTTGTGTGTTTTGTCCAGTTCTTTGTTCAAAACACCAGGAACCTGGACCACTCATAGCCAACACCCTCCACCGGTAACAATATCAACATATTATTTCCCTCAGGACTTAGGGTGGCTGGATGGGATCCTGTAATTACTGTGACTTCATACCATTCATCACCGGTCATAGGAAGCCTCATTTGCTTATCTATGTTTCCATAAAAATATTATCATTTTCTATATGTGCCCTCAGGATTAAAACAAGTTGGGGAAACAAACTTTTTATTGCAATTAAGATGATATATTTCTTTCTTCCTATGCCACTCTTCTGTCTTAATTTGTTCGGACTAGAGCAGGGAAGGCAACTGCTCTTTATTGAACTGACTCAGAGATGTCCACTTTGGTTTCTACAGTGCAATCTTCGTTTAGGTTTTCCTCCTCCTTGAGACATTTTTCATTTTTCTCCTGATAAGTCTAGTCTTAATTCGGTGAATATGTTCACTTTGAGTGCTCTCGTGATGTTCAATGCTTTCTTGCCTTCTCTCTTTCTTACCTTATTTTCCCCATATTCATAACAATTGGCATTTTCTGTATTGGATCACAGGCTCCACCACTTGTCTGTACTTCTTTATAAGAATTGATATTTCTCAATAAGGTGTATGGTGAATAACACGGGCTATAGAGTCAGATAAACTTAGTTTTAATTCCCAATCAAACACTTCATTTGACATTGGACAAAATCTATAATCTTTCTAAAACCTCAGGTTTCTCATATTTCATTGGAGACATTAATGGGGCATCCCTCTTTTTGTTGCCAGGATTAAATGAAATTAAGTGTATAAGTGTAATACTTAATATGATTTGTATTTGATAAGTATTATCTGTTATTGTTGAACAAGGATATGCTAAACATTAAAAATTTAGAGACCCTAGGAATATGCTGTATCTACTGCTTTATTTTAAAACCTTTATAATTTTGTTACATCATAGGTGATTCAAAGTCATAAATAACATTAAAAATCAGTGTTATTTTCTGTGGTCCAGTTATAAAAGATTGGCATATTGACAGAAAAATTGTAAGAACTGGCTAAAAGGTTACAATTCAGTAGTCCGAAGTTGTTAAATGTAGGGGAAAACAACGTTCCATACTTCAATCGTTTCGGACAGTATCACCCTCTTACAGAAAACTAGAAAGATTCATGTTGATAATCTTGATCATGAAACATAAAGAACATGTCACTGTATTCCACGTAAAGAAAACAAAATGCTAAAGCATTTTAGGACATTTTAATCAAAATAGTCACAAAACTGTACAGAAAGGTGGAGACTCCATTTCTATGGAAACTAACTCATATGAAACACTCTTTCTCTAATGATACCAATGAAGGAGGTATTATTTGAAGAATAACTTCTATACCTGTATTGCTTTTAACTGTTCGAAAGACTTCTGTATTTATATATCTTATTTTGATCTCACAAATGTATGTGGTATTTGGTCGGTTATTGTAATCTTCATATGCAACAAGAAATGTAGATAGGGAGAACTGAACAGAGCACTTAGAGGCATCTGCAAAGATGGCACAGTGGAGAAGTTGAAGCTTCATTTTTCTGTTAAAGATGCTATTATTATAATTATTGAATAGTTTTTTTCTGGTGAACCATATTTTATTATTATTGTCTTATTTTTATTTGGGCTTTTTTCTTCTCTCCGTCATTTAAGATACCATTCTATTTTATGGAGAAGAACGTAAATTGTGTCTTGTTTAGTGAAGTGGCCATGTTGGTTGAATATTTTTAATGTGATGATATAGAGACAAATAATGAAGACAAAGTTTCCACTTCTTGAATACCATATAATGTCTATATACTGGCTCATTTACCCCTCACAATAGTTTTGCCAGACTAGTATTATTATCTCCATTCTACATATTAGACAAACACAAAAAGATGAATCCAGGTTCTGTAACCTCAAGTCCGAGTTTTTTCTAACCTCACTCGTTGTCTTCCACAATGAGTCTCTGGAGTGGCTTTTAAGAATAACCCAAAGTCTGAACAGGAAAGAGTATTGAATTCATCTATAAATATCTTTGGCTCACCTGCAAGAAAATGTGAAATCAAAAGGAAGCATACGTGAGAAAGCCTGATACATGCTATCAAATTTGGAAAATGTTTCAGCTTTTTCAAGGGGCGCACTCAACACACAGAACAGCCTTCAAAAGTCAGTAGAACCTGATCTGTAATTGTTCCCAAGAATCCAACAGGAAGTATCTGCTGTCAAGGAATATTTGCAGAGAGTTTTCAGGCACTCATAAACCACAGCACCATCAATCCCATCCACCCTAGCCATAACCTTTTAAGGGAGCATGCTGAAGTGCAGTTAATCAGATTATGGTTAGCAGAGAAAAAAAATATAAAAGACAATGAAGAACTGATCAGGGTGAGAATAAAGGGCAAACCCCAATCAGCTGCCTTATTTCACTTCCTTTCAAGGACATAAATATCACATAACAGTCTCTTTATGTCAAAGGAGCTAGGGATCTAGAGAGTCTGCAGTTCACAGAGAACCAGAGACTCCTTTCTCAAATTATGCTTTAGGATCCACCAAATATCTAACTATTCTAATAAGACACTTTCTTTCAGGCAGTTAACATATGTCATTTTCTTACCATGAACAACATACTTTTGTTAAAGGCTCAGGTTATTAGTTCAGAAAACAAGACGGCATTGCAATTTCATCAGTCAGTCTTAGTGTACTTGCTACCTAAATGGGACTCATGCTTTTTTGGTATTACTGATTATACGGATAAAGAAAATAATTGCTTAGAATATGATTCAGTATACACTCTACTATTTTAGTCAACTGGTCTATCACTGAGCTAAGGAACAGGAACCAGATGAAGGAAAAACTGAGATAGAGACTTTGCCCTAGTGGATTTAACAGTTTTTTTTTTTGTTTTTTTTGTTTTTTTTTTTTTTTTTTTGAGAGACAAGTCTGACATCAATGAAGTTATTACTTACACTGATGCTGATGGAGAGTGAAAATGTTCTTTCTCAGTAAATCACAACCTAAATTGGACAAATAATATACTGTGTGAAACAACTGGAAATGCACCCAAGTGAACTTATAGTAGCATCCTGGTATGACTAACATAATGAGAGTTTCAAGTCATACTGTGACATGCTGAAGTGTTTTAGCAGAACCTTTCTGGAGTAAGTAAATGTTCCATAGAGGGATATAATTCTGTTAACTGCCCAATCTTTTGATCTTGCTTCACCTGATGGTCTGTGGGTTCTCTTGTCCTTTCCAGTCCTTTGATAGAGGATCTTGAACAACTGTAATAAGGAGTGCTGATATCCTAGACCTAAATCCCTTAGGTATAACACCTTCCACTGCTCAGCATTTGAGAAAAGTGATGTCTGTGCCTGTCTTCCTGCCAGCTTTCTCTCACTAGAGATTATTCCTTTTTCTTCTTTCAGGCTCAATGCTTTACATTGCCTAAGGATAAACCTGGCACTTTTTACCATCCATGATCCAATTAGCAGAGAAAGGAGCAGCTCTGCTTGCAACAACACACAGATTCTGGTATGAGCCCCACAGAGAGAAAGCAACACGCTAGACATGCTTTGTGCATAGCTGCCTGCCTGTTCTCTCTGTGATCTCACAACAAAGGCCCAGGCACTTTGCTGGCTGCCCAGGGCTACCATTCACATCTGGAATTGATGGAAAAGGAATCATGTGACGTGTTTCCATTGGTGCAGGTTCACTAAATACTTCCTATAACCTGAACTTTTCTAATAACCATTTACTTTTTTTTTTTAGACTGGGCAATGGGAAAAGAGATTTTACTTGAGGATAAAACTCCCAGGAGAGAGTGTATTTCTATGTTGAACTAAAGGCATGAGTATGCATAACTTCTCATATTTTTCTATATGAGACTTTGGGAATTCTGCTTCCTGTATATAAATTGCCTATAGATTGAAGATAAAGAGATTGTGGTCCTCTTTTTGGAATAGATCAGAATTCAAAATAATATTACTCATTTAATTTTTTATGAGCATTGCTCATACGACAGTATTTGTTAAGAACTGGAGGAGATACAAAAAAACACAGGATTATTTCCTGCATTCTAGGGCTGTATGTTTAAGTGATACACTTACCATTCACTCATTCTCAATTTAGAATTTTTAGGCATCAGCTGGTCAAGTGGTTAACAAAAAAGTGCAGTATTACCACCCAACCAGAGTTTTTTGGTTTTGTTTGTTTTAATAATTGGGATAGTATTATGATCTAGCCGCGATAAGTGATATGTGATACAGGCATTTAGTATTTAGGAATTAGTGATGCTAACCAATTGCAATGCTCCTCTAAAGGAAAAATTATCTAATCCAAAATGTCAACAGCAACTCTCTCGTTAGGACTGAGAAACACTGGGTAGACTATTTCACATCAGCCCACGGTTGTTGCTGTTGTTGCTGTTGTTGTTGTTGTTGTTGTTGTTGTTGTTGTTGTTGTTGTTTTGCCATAGTCTATCTGATATAGCTTGGATATTTGTCACTGCCCAAATCTCACTAAATTACAATCCCTAACACTAGAGATGGGGCCTGGTAGGAGTCATTTGGATCATGGGAACACATTCCTCACAGCTTTGTGCTGTCTTTGTGATAGTGACAGTGAGTTCCTCATACAATCTGGTCATTTAAAAGTGTGTGGCACCTCTCCTGCACCTGACTCCCTCTCTCTCTTGCTCCCACTCTGCCATAATAGAACAAGTAAATCCTCAGACCCCCAACCCCTTGGATCCAAATTTCAGAAGAGAAAGGGAGAAGTGCCTACTCCCCCTTCATATTCTGCCATGTTTTTAAGCCTCTGAGACCTCCCCAGAAGCAGATGCCACTATGCCTGCAGAATCATGAGCTAATTAAACTTCTTTTCCTATCAATTACTGAGCCTCAAGCATTTGTTTCTAGCCATGCAAGAATGGCCTAACACACACCCTTGACCCCCGTCTTTAGGATAGCAAAGCAGAACGCTTCTGTTAGAGGTTACATCAGCCAGATTAGGCTAAGCTATGCTGTGCTAACAAACAGCCCCCAAATCTCAATGACCCTTAACACTAAGGTTTTTTTCTTATGCCCCATTTTGGGGTCTTTGATAGCTTTCCTCTATGTAATCTTGTGCCTGGGATCCAGGCTAAAAGATAAACCCTTTCTGGGATATTGTCAGCTGTGAATCAGAAGAGGGCATGGTAAAATGATGAAAAATGCTCTTAAACTTTTGCTTGAAATAATGCGTGTCATTTCTACTGACATTTCATTGACTAAAGCAGGTCACGTGTCCAAGCCTGATATCAGTGAAGCACAAATGTAAGAATCCTGCTTCAGAAAGGTACAGCAAATATTTTGAACAGTACAACCCACATTAGAAATAAAACAGAGAAAGGTGATTCTTGTATGACAACCCTTCTTAAAATGGGCTCCAGAAAGAAAATCTGCTGCCCATCACAGAACAAATTAACTCTCAGGCTCACCTTGCATACAAACTGTAGAAGAAAAAGGTGGAAACCCAATGGGAAGAATAAAAATCAGATCAATTTTGTTTATGCCAAAAATACATTTCCATCTCTACTAATCTCCCAGGCCCAGGCCATTAGGTTTTTTCTTCTGGTTCTGGTTACATTCTCTTGCAGGTGAGTGCACCTTAGCAAGGATCTCCAGAGCAGCCAAAATCCTGGTTCCTGTCCTCCTTGTCCGGCTGTTCAATTTTGACTAAGAAGTGTGAATAATCTCACAGATTTTATTTCTAGCCCTCACCTTTTCTATCTTTGTGCTTCCCTTAGAGGCTGTGTTTAATTTTGATACTCCACTGATCAATAGAAGATCCTCAGATATGAATGTCCGTTCTCCTAAGCTTCAGTGCAAACTTTTTTTTTTTAGCCACTGAACATTTTCATCTTTAAATCAACTGTATCTGAAACCAAGATCGTCATCAACACCCCTTATCCTCCCTCACTTTGCTTCTGCTGCCAAACCAGATTCACCTAATCCTATTAATGATATTACCAATATCCGAGTCACATAGACTTAAATCTTTGTGTTAGTTTTTGGTCTTAATACTTTTTTCCTCCACTCAACTCCACGCAAATAGCCACCACTTTCCATTAATTATCCATATGTACTTTCTCTTTCTGTCAGCCTTTGCTCATGGGAATCTAAAGCACATCTTCTCCAAATGAGAATTGTATTCCATTTATTAGTAGTAGGATAGTTAAATCACCTTCATAGAATAATTTAGGGGTTTTTAAAATAAATCTGAAAATTTATTTGAAAGTTATTAATGTTAATTTTATTATTAAAATTGTAATAGTCTTATTCTAAAACATTGATGATATGGTGCATGAACAATATTATCATAGCTGCAAGATTAATTCTACAGTCACTGTATTAAACATTGGCAACAGTACTAAATAGACACACTCAAGTGGCACATTAATGCTATTGCTAACATTTTTGTCTATAGTAGAATTTGAATAGGAAGAAAGATTTAAATTATATGTTTTCTAAAAGAAGTTAGAAGCTGGGACTGTAAATTGGGTAAATATAAAAAATCCTTCAACTACTGAAAATGGTTAGCAGTGTACAAAATGATTTTGACAAGCGTGGTGTTTAAAATGTTAACTTCTGTAGGCTCACACCTATAAGGAAATGTCTTATTAAACAATATGTGTAATTTGTGCTGGTTTACAGTTTGACTGGTATGAGCAAATTTTCTTCAGAATCCTTATATTACTTTATTTCACAGATTTAACATGATTTCTCAGGGACATTGTTGTGGTATATGATTTAGGAATTTTTTCTTCTTGTTAAATTTTGAAGTATGAAAGTTGAAATTTTGATCTTACAACATCCTTATAAAAATGAAGAATTTCAAGATAGAAATTTCAAGATAGAAATGCAATAATAAATAAGAGTTAGCTACAGTTCTTAATATTTTTAATGTTATGAATACTAGAGTAATAAACACATCAATCAAATTTAGATTTAAAATATAATAAAGTGGCCGGACACCATGGTTCATATCTGTAATCCCAGCACTTTGAGAGCAAAGCAGGATGATCACTTGAGCCCAGGAGTTCAAGACCAGCCTGGACAACAAAGTGAGACCCTCCCCTGCCACCTACCTCCAAAAAACAGTGAAAAAATTAGCCAGGCATGGTGGCACACACCTGTAGTCCCAGCTACTCTGGAGGCTGAGATGGGAGGATTGCTTGAGCCCAGGAGGTAGAGGATGCAGTAAGGTGTGATTGAGCCACTGCCCTCCAGCCAGGGTGACAGAGTGAGACCCTATCTCAAAAAATAAATGAATAAAATAAAATATGCAAGTATCTATTATTCTGTTTTGGATTATTATCGAAATTTTATAAGCATTTATTGGTTCAAGAAAAGCATAATATTCTTACTGAAGTTATTTAGCTAATACCAAATCTCTTCCTAGTCACACTATCAATCTATTTACCCATTTATTCATATCTTGAAATTTTTTAATTTTTAGAATTGAAGTTAATAGCTTTTAAAACCATTTTACCATTTTGGCACTTTATTCTTCTTTGTAGCCTGTCTTTACCCCTTCCTGTCTGTATGACCTGTGGTAACTTATGGACATCTCTGCCTCAGGTTCCTCATTTATTAAATGAGCAAAATATAAAATTCTTAAACATATTACTGGCATATAGCAAAACTATATATCATAGGAGTGTTACGTTTTGTGGCTTATATATCAGGCACATGTTCTTGCTAACATAGGTAATTGCAAAGTAGTTATTCTGATTTATTATTGAGCAAACTAAGGTTCAGACTAACCCAGAGACTCACTTGTTAAGTAGCCAGAGCTGGTCTGAACCCGAGTCTCTATGGTCTTGTCTTGGTCTGTTTTCCGCTGCTTTAAAAAGAATACCACAAATTAGGTAATTTATAATGAACGGCAATTTATTTCACACACAGTTCTGGAGGCTGGGAAGTTACAGACTAAGGGGCCAGCATCTTATGAGGCCCTTCTTGATGTGTGGAAGACAAGAGAGAGAAAGAGAAAGAAAAAATAGGATTGCAGTTATCCTTTTGTAAAAAACCCATCCCCACAATAACAGCATTGATCCATTAATGAGAACAGAGCCTTCGTGGCTTAATCACCTCTTAAAAGCCCCGCTTCTCATCTACCTTGAGAGGTGGATACTGTTACAATGGCAATTCAATTTCAACATGAGTTTGAGAAGAGACATTCAAATCATAGCTGGCCCCAAAGCCTATTTTGTGCCTCTGATGCTCAAGATCAGTGAATCTTTTTCTTATAACTTAGCAAAATAGGAGGAACTTAGAGAAAACAAGATACATCAACAATCAAGCATTTGGAAGATAGTGCTAAAAACCTTTCCCTCATTTCTCACTGCCATGTACTATTATTTAAATTTTCCTAGGTGATATGTCTCATTCCCTGAGTAAGTTGTAAACTCTCTGATGGAAATTAAGTGTACTTTTTGCTCACTTGCAGCACTTAGTAAAATGTTGTGACAGTAGCTTAAATATGAATATTTTTAGTAGTTTAAATGGATTCAGTTGAGCTTCAAAGAACACTGTGAAAAAAGCAGGAAAATATATTATCTTTAATTTACTGGTGAGGAAATTTAGAAATAAAAAGGGCAAGAAGTTTATCTAAGATGACTCATCTTGGTCACAGAAACCTGGGTCTAATGTTAGCAGTAAATCCTCAATAAATACATGTTAAACTAATAAATTTATTCTAGAGAAGAAAAAATCATGAGTATGGAGCAGAAACAGAAGAGTAGCTTAATAAATTTGCAGAATATATAAAGGCTTTCATAATTTTACCTCCGGAGTTAATTTTACTTCAGAACTTTTAAATGATGTCTTAATGATAATAACAATAATAAGTGACAACTTACATCTAGTTAGTACTTGCAATGTCCTAATACTATATTAAACATTTGCATTATTTTATTTCATATTCAGTACTCATCTATGAAGTAGATGCAACTTTTGACACTTTTGTTTGTTTGGTAGGTTGGTTTTAATTAGTAGTCTTTATTTATTTATTTATTTATTTATTTATTTATTTTTTGAGTAGTTTTAGGTTAACAGAAAATTGATCAGAAAGTACGGAGTTGTCATGTATCTCCCTCTCTCCTCCTATAGTTTTTCCAATTATTTACATCTTTCATTAATGTGGTATGTTTGCTACAATTACTGAACTAATGTGTACGTTATTTTTGTTAACTTTTATTTTAAGTTCAGGGTTACTTTTTGACATTTTATTGAAGTATATAAATATGCGTAAAGAAAAGGGGCAAATTGTAAGTAAGTTTTCTCAAACTGAATACACTCAAGTAAACAATACCCGAATCAAAAAAAAAAAAAAAAATGAACATTAAGTTAAACCCAGAAGTTCTTCTTCTGTTACCTACCAGACCACACTCTCCCCAAGATAACATAGTCTGACTTCAAACCTCACAACTATCCTGACTTCTCACACTGGAGATTAGTGCTCCCTATATTTGAACTTCATATAAATGGATGATACAATCTGTCCTCTTAGGTGCTTAGCTGCTTCTGCAGCTTCTTATTTTTTTAAAATAAACTTTACTTTTTAGAGCAGTTTTAGGTTCACAGCAAGCTGATAAGAATCTACAGAGATTTCTCTATATACCCTCCTCTGTCCCCATACGTGCATAGCCGTCTCCGCTATCCACACTCCCAGAGTGGTACATTTGTGACAACAGAAGAAACTACATTGACACATCACAATCACTCAAATGTCATAGTTTACATTAGGGTTCACTCTTGATGTTTTACATTTTATGGTTTTTGACAAATGTTTAATGACATAAATCCACCATTACAGAATCATATGGAGGAGTTTCACTGCCCTCAAAATCCTCTGTGCTTCTCCTGTTCATCTCTTCCTATTAACCTCTGGCATCTATTGGTATTTTTACTATATCTCAATAAATTTAGTTTTTTAAAGAATGTACTGTAGTAGACTCATATAGTAG
Organism: Rhinopithecus bieti; assembly: GCF_001698545.2. NCBI lineage: Eukaryota > Metazoa > Chordata > Mammalia > Primates > Cercopithecidae > Rhinopithecus > Rhinopithecus bieti. Next base: position 2,536,397 of record NW_016810565.1, read on the forward strand.
GTACCCTTTTCATATTAGCTTATTTCAGTTGATAATATGCATTTAAGACAACTCCTTGTCTTTAGCACTGAATAATATTCCCTTATCTGAATGTAGTACAGTTTATTGATCCATTCACCAAATAAAGGGCATTTTTTAAATAGTAGAACATCATTTATATAGCATGCCAAAGTAGACTAAACAATACAATGTTTAGGAATACATAGATACGTGGTAAAACCATATAGACAATCAAGGAGAGTGGAAAAAGAAAGATAGTCAGGGAGAATACACGGGTTGGCTTCAAAAATGTTGGTTATGTGTTTTTTTTTCTTAAGTATTATATAAGCACGTGGGTATTTATTTTACTTGTATTCTCTAACTCTGTAGGTGCGTCAAAAGTACTATTTCTCACATATGAAATAATTTCTCATTTTAAAAGTAAGTAAATACATGGTTATGGTACAAAACATCAAAAATTCAGAAAACTATGAGCAAAATAAACATTATCCAAAATTATACTACCCTGAGATAACTATAATATTTGCTGCTTTTTATTTTTATTTTTTTTATTTCCATAGGTTGTTGGGGAACAGGTGGTGTTTGGTTACATGACTAAGTTCTTTAGTGGTGATTTGTGAGATTTTGGTGCACCCATCACTGAAGCAGCATACACTGCACCCTATTTGTAACCTTTTTTCCCCAGGTACCCAGCATACATTGTATCGTTCTTATGCCTTTGAGTCCTCATAAGTTAGCTCCCACGTATCAGTGATAACACACAGTGTTTGGTTTTCCATTCCTGAATTACTTTACTTAGACTAATAGTCTCCAGTCTCATCCAGGTTGTTGCAAATGCTGTTATTTCATCCATTTTTATGGTTGAGTAGTATTCCATCGTATATATATACCACAGTTTCTTTATCCACTCGTTGATTGATGGGCTTTTGGGTTAGTTACATGTTTTCGCAATTGAAAATTGTGCTGCTATAAACATGAATGTGCAAGTATCTTTTTCAAATAATGACTTATTTTCCTCTCGGTAGATACCCAGTAGTGGGATTGCTGGATCAAATGGTAGTTCTACTTTTAGTTATTTAAAGAGTCTCCACCTTGTTTTCCATAGTGGTTGTACTAGTTTACATTCCCACCAGCAGTGTAGAAGTATTTCCTGTTCACCACATCCGTGACAACATCTACTATTTATTTATTTGATTATGGCCGTTCTTGCAGGAGTAAGGTGGTACCGCATTGTGGTTTTGATTTGCATTTCCCTGATTATTGTGATGTTGAGCATTTTTGCATATGTTTGTTGGCCATTTGTATATCTTCTTTTGAGAATTGTCTATTCATGTCCTTAGCCCACTTTTTGATGGAATTGTTTGTTTTCTTACTGATTTGTTTGCGTTTGTTGCAGATTCTGGATATTAGTACTTTTCAGATGTATAGATTGTGAAGATTTTCTCCCACTCTTTGGGTTATGTGTTACTCTGCTGACTATTCCATTTGCCTTGCAAAAGATCTTCAGTTTAATTAAGTTCCAGTTATTTATCTTTGTTTATATTGCATTTCTTTTGGATTCTTGGTCACGAAATCCTTGCCTAAGCCAATGTCTAGAAGGGTTTTTCCAATGTTATCTTTAGAATTTTCATAGTTTCAGGTCTTAGATTTACATCCTAATTCATCTTGAGTTGACTTCTGTATAGGGTGAGAGATGAGGATCCAGTTTCATTCTCCTACATGTGGCTAGCCAATTATACCAGCATCATTTGTTGAAAAGGGTGTCTTTTCCCCACTTCATGTTTTTGTTTGCTTTGTTGAAGATCAGTTGGCTGTAAGTATTTGGGTTTATTTCTAGGTTCTCTGTTCTATTCCATTGGTCTATGTGCCTATTTTTATACAAGTACCATGTTGTTTTGATGACTATGGCCTTATAGTATGGTTTGAAATCAGGTAATGCGATGCCTCCAGATTTGTTCTTTTTGCTTAGTCTTGCTTTGGCTATGCAGGCTCTTTTTGGTTTCATATGAATTTTAGAATTATTTTTTCTAATTCAATGAAGAATGATGGTGGTATTTTGATGAGAATTGTGTTAAATTTGTAGATTGCTTTTGTCAGTATGGTCATTTTCACAATATTGATTTGACCCATCAATGAAAATGGGATGTGTTTCCATTTGTTTGTGTCAACTATGATTTCTTTCAGCAATTTTTTGTAGTTTTCCTTGTAGAGGTCTTTCACCTCCTTAGTTAGGTATATTCCTAGGTATTTTTTTTTTGAGACTACTGTAAAAGGGGTTGAGTTCCTGATTTAATTCTCAACTTGGTTGCTGTTGGTGTATAGAAGAGCTACTGATTTGTGTACATTAATTTTGTATCCTGAAACTCTGCTGAATTATTTTATCAATTCTAGGAGCTTTCTGGAGGAATCTTTAGGGTTTTTTAGGTAAACAATCACGTCATCAGCAAACAGCAACAGTTTGACTTCCTCTTTACTGATTTCGATGCACTTTATTTCTTTCCTTTGTCTTATCGTTCTGGCTAGCACTTCCAGTCAAGGCATTCTTGACTTGTTCCAGTTCTCACAGGGAATGCTTTCAAATTTTCCCCATTTAGTATTATGTTGGCTGTGGGTTTGTCATAGATGGCTTTTATTACACTGAGGTATGTCCCTTGTATGCCGATTTTGCTGAGAGTTTTAATCATAAAGTGATGCTGGATTTTGTCAAATGCTGTTTCTGCATTCACTGGGATGATCATGTGATTTTTGTTTCTAATTCTGTTTATGTGGTGTATCACACTTACTGAGTTGCATACGTTAAACCATATCTGCATCTCTGGTATGAAACCCACTTGATCATGGTGCATTATCTTTTTGATATGTTGTTAGATTTGGTTAACTAGTATTTTGTTAAAGATGTTAAAGATCTAAGTTCATGAGGGATATTGGTCTGTGGTTTTCTTTTTTGGTTGTGTCCTTTCCTGGTTTTGGTATTAGGGTGATACTGGCTTAATAGAATCATTTAGTAAGGGTTCCTTCTTTATCTTGTGGAATAATGTCAATATAATTGTTATCAATTCTTCTTTGAATGTCTGGTAGAATTCTGCTGTAAATCCATCTGGTCCTGGACTTTTTTGTTGGTAACTTTTTTTATTACCATTTCAGTCTTGCTACTTGTTATTCATCTCTTCAGGGTATCTAATTCTTCTTAATTTAAGCTAGGAGGGTTGTATCTTTCCAGGAATTTATCCATCTCCTCTAGGTTTTCTAGTTTATGTGTGTATAGATGTTCATAGTAATATTGAATGATCTTTTGTATTTCTGTGATTTAGGTTGTAATATCTCCTGTTTCATTTCTTATAGAGCTTATTTGGATTTTCTCTCTTCTTGGTTAATCTTGCTAATGGTCTATCAATTTTATTTTTCTTTTCAAAGAACCAGCTTTTTGTTTTATTTAACTTTTATATTTCTTTTGTTTCAATTTTATTTAGTTCTGCTCTGATCTTGGTTATTTCCTTTCTGCTGGGTTTGGGTTTGGTTTGCTCTTGTTTCTCTAGTTTTTGAGGTGTGACCTTAGATTGTCTATTTGTGCTCTTTCAGACTTTTTGATATAGGAATTTAGGGCTATGACCTTTCCTCTTAGCACTACCTTTGCTGTATCCCAGAGGTATTGATACATTGTGTCACTATTGTCTTTCAGTTTGAAGAAGTTTTTAATTTCCATCTTGATTTCATTTTTGACCCAGTGATTATTCCGGAGCAGGTTATTTAATTTCCATGCATTTGCATGGTTTTTAAGGTTTCTTTTGGAGTTGATTTCCAGTTTTATTCCACTGTGGTCTCAGAGAGTGCTTGATATAATTTCAGTTTTCTTAAATTTATTGAGGCTCATTTTGTGGCCTGTCATATGGTCTATCTTGGAGAAAGTCCCATGTGCTGTTGAATAGAATGTGTATTCTGCAGTTGTTGGATGGAATGTTCTGTATATATGTTAAGTCCATTTGTTCCAGGGTATAGTTTAAATCTATTATTCCTTTGTTGACTTTCTGTCTTGATGACCTGTTTAGTGCTGTAATTACTTGGGCTTGGAGTATTGAAGTCCCCCACTATTATTGTGTTGCTATCTATCTCATTTCTTAGGTCTATTAGTAATTGTTTTATGAATTTGAGAGCTCCAGTGTTGGGTGCATATATGTTTAGGACTGTGATATTTTCCTATTGGACAAGGCCTTTTATCATTATATAATGTCTCTCTTTGTCTTTTTTAACTGCTGTGGCTTTAAAGTTTGTTTTGTCTGATATAAGAATAACTCTACCTGCTCACTTTTGGTGTCCATTTGCATGAAACGACTTTTTCCACCCCTTTACCTTAAGTTTATGTGAATTCTTATGTGTTAGATGAGTCTCTTGAAGGCAGCAGATAGTTGGTTGGTCAATTCTTATCCATTCTATAATTCTCTATCTTTTAAGTGAGCATTTAAGTCATTTATATTCAATGTCAGTATTGAGATGTGAGGTACCATTCCATTCATCATGCTATTTGTTGCCTGTATACCTTGCTTTCTTGTTTTTGTTTTTTTAAATTGTATTTTTGTTTTATAAGCCCTGTGAGATTTATGCTTTAAAGATTTTCTGTTTTTATGTGTTTCCAGGATTTGTTTCAAGATTTAGAGTTCCTTTAAGCAGTTCTTGTAGTGCTGACTTGGTAGTGGCAAATTCTCTCAGCATTTGTTTGTCTGAAAAAGACTATCTTTATTTCATATATGAAGCTTAGCTTGTTGGATACAAAATTCTTGGCTGGCTCATACCTGTAATCCTACCACTTTGGGAAGCTAAGGTGGGTGGATCACGAGGCCAAGAGATCAAGACCATCCTGGCCAACATGGTGAAACCCTGTCTCTACTAAAAATACAAAAAAATTAGCTGGGCATAGTGGCGTGCACTTATAGTCCCAGCTACTTGAGATGCTGAGGCAGGAGAATCGCTTGAACCTGAGAGGGGGAGGTTGCAGTGAGTTGAGATCATACCACTGCACTCCAGCCTGGTGACAGAGCAAGACTCCATCTCAAAACAAAAAACAAAAAGAAAAGAAAAAAAAAGAAAAACAAATTATTGGCTGGTAATTGTTTCATTGGAGGAGGCTGAAGATAGGACCCCAATCTCTTGTAGCCTGTAGAGTTTCTGCTGAGAAATCTGCTGTTAATCTAACAAGTTTTCCTTTATAGGTTACCTGGTGCTTTTGTCTCACAGGTCTTAAGCTTCTTTCCTTCATCTTAACTTTAGTTAATGTGATGACAGTCTGCCTAGGTGATGATCATTTTGCAATAATTTTCCCAGGTGTTATTTGTGCTTCTTGTACTTGGATGTCTAGGTCTCTACTAAGACCAGGGCAGTTTTCCTCGATTATTTCCCCAAATATGTTTTCTAAATTTTTAGATGTGTTTTCTTCCTCAGGAATGCCGATTACTCTTAGGTTTGGTCATCTAACATAATCCCAGTATTCCCGGAGGCTTTGTTCATATTTTCTTATTCTTTTTTCTTTGTCTTTTATGAATTGGGTGAATTTGAAGACCTTGTCTTTGAGCTCTGAATTTCTTTATTCTACTTGTTCAATTTTATTGCTGAGACTTTCCAGAGCATTTTGCATTTCTATAAGAACGCCCATTGTTTCCTCAAGTTTTGATTTTTTTATGCTATCTATTTCATTGAATAGTTCTCCCTTCACTTCTTGTATCATTTTTTTTTTCATTTTCTTACATTGGGCTTTGCCTTTCTCTGGTGTCTCCCTGATTAGCTTAATAAGTAACCTGAATTCTTTTTGAGGTAAATCAGGGATTTCTTCTTGGTTTGGAGCCAATGCTAGTGAGCTAGTGTGATTTTTTGGAGGTATTAAAGAATATTGTTTTGTCATATTACCAAAGCTGGTTTTCTGACTTCTTCTCATTTGGGTAGACTCTGTCAGAGGGAAGGGCTAGGACTGAAGGCTGTTGTTCTGATTCTTTTGTCCCACAGGGATTTCCCTTGATGTAGCACTCTCCCACTTTTCCACAGATGTGGCTTCCTGGGAGGTGAGCTATGGTAGTTGATATCTCTCTTCTGAATCTAGCCCACCTGGCAAGTCTACCAGCTTCTGGGCTGGTACTGGGGGTTGTCTGCACAGAGTACTGTGATGTGAACTGTCTGTGGGTCTCTCAGCTGTGGATACCGGCACAGTATTTGAGGTGTCTCCTGGGTCCTGCAAGGTCAACCACTTCCTTCAGAGAGTTGTGGTTCCTCTCATAAAGGGGATTTTGATTGCTTTCAAGTTTTGGCAATTATAAATGAAGTTGCTATAAATATCTACATGCAGTTTTTTGTATGCATAAGTTTTCAACCATTTTTAGTAGATACCAAGAAATGAGATTGCTGGATTGTATGATAAACAAATGTTTAATTTTGTAAGAAACTGCCTGTCTTCCAAAGAGGCAGTACCATTTTGAATTCCACCAGCAATGAATGAGAGTTCCTGCTGCTCCATATCCTCATCAGCATTTGGTGTTGTTAGTGCTCGGGACTTTGGCCATTCTAATATGTGTCCAGTGTATCTTATTCTTGTTGTAATCAGCATTTCTCTGATGACATATGATCTGGAGTGTCTTTCTGATGCTTATTTTTCATCTGTAATTTTATTTAATAATTTCTGTTAAGATCTTTTACCAATTTTTAATATTGGATTGCTTCTTTTCTTATTGCTATTTTAAGAGTTCTTTGTATATTTTAAAACAGTATCTTTTATCAGATGAATGTTTTAGAAATATTTTCTCCCATCTTGTGCCTCGTCTTCTCATTTGCTTGGCATTGTCTTTTGCATAGCAGAAGTTTTAAATTTTAACAAAGTCCAGCTTATCAACTCTGTCTTTTGTAAATCATGGCTTTGATATTGTATCTAAAAACTCATCTTCATACTCAATGCCTTGTAGATTTTCTCCCATACTATCTTCAATAGTTTTATACTTTTTTGCCTTTTACACTTAAGTCTATGATACAATTTCAGTTAATTTTTGTGAAGAGTGAAAATTTTGTATGTAAATTCACTTTTTTTGCTTGTGGACATTCAATTATTCCAACACCATTTGTTGAAAAGCCTATCTTTGCTCCATTGTATTGCCTTTACTTTGTCAAAGATCAGTTGACTATATATATGTGGATATGTTGATAACCTCTATTGATCTATTCATCTGTTATTTTTGCTAATAACACACTGTGGATTATTGCAGTTTTACAGTAAGTTTTGAAGTTATGAAGTGTCAGTTTTACAACTGTGTCCTTCTTATTCAATATTATGTTGGCTACTCTTAGTCTTTTTCTTCTCTATATAAACCTTAGGATTAGTTTGTTCACAATTACAAAACAACTTGTAGGCCAATATCTTTGAGGAACATCAATGTGAAAATCCTCAATAAAATACTGGTAAACCGAATCTAGCAGCACATTAAAAACTGATCCACCATGATAAAGTCAGCTTTGTTTCATCCCTGGGATGCAAGGCTCTTTCAACATATGCAAATCAATAAACGTAATTTATCACATAAACAGAACCAAAGACAAAAACTACATGATGATCTCAATAGATGCAGAAAAGGCATCCAATAAAATTTAACATTCCTTTATATTAAAACTAATAAACTATGTATTGATGGAACATATCTCAAAATAATAAGAGTTATTTATGACCATCCCACAGTCAATATCATATTGAATGGGCAAGAGCTGGAAGCATTCCTCTTGAAAACTGGTACAAGAAAAGGATGCCTTCTCTTGCCACTCGTATTCAACATGGTATTGGAAGTTCTGGCCAGGTCAATCAGGCATGAGAATGAAATAAAACATATTCAAATAGGAAGAGAGGAAGTCAACTTGTCTCTGTTTGCAGCAACATGATTCTATATTTGGAAAACTCCATCATCTCAGCCCAACACCTCCTTAAGCTGATAAGTAACTTCAGCAAAGTCTCAGGATACAAAATCAATGTGTGAAAATCACTAGCATTCCTTTACACCAACAATAAATGAGCAGACGGGGCGGAGCAAGATGGCCGAATAGGAACAGCTCCAGTCTCCAACTCCCAGCGCGAGCGACACAGAAGACTGGTGATTTCTGCATTTTCAACTGAGGTACTGGGGTCATCTCACTAGGGAGTGCCGGACAATCGGTGCTGGTCAGCTGCTGCAGCCTGACCAGCGAGAGCTGAAGCAGGGCGAGGCATCGCCTCACCTGGGAGG